>NW_006287910.1:2420249-2462590 GCF_000327345.1 Myotis davidii | reverse complement strand
CCCCCCAGTAGTGGGTGTGCAGGAGGCAGCTGATCGATGTTTCTCTCTCATCAATGTTTCTGACTCTCTATCCCTCTCCCTTCCTCTCTGTAAAAAATCAATAAAATATATATATATATATTTTTAAAAAGATCTTTAAAAAAATGTAATTGATGTAACAGTTTAAAAGCACTTTTGGAGACACAGGCTGAGCTCTGCTGTGACTATCCAGCTGTGGACAGACCCCTCTCCCCAGGCCCCCATTTCCTATCTTTTAAATGAGGATATTGGGCCAGACATGCTTAACATTCTGTTCCTCTCCCAGCTCTGAACCTGGAACTCTCAATCCATGGAGGACCCTACCTTAAAACAGATAAAATAAGAAAAACCGAATCTATAGAATGGGAGCAAAAGGGAGGAGCTGGGGCACTGGAGGCAGGGAGAGAAGGTTATTCATGTGAATAGGATTTGCTCCTACAAACGGATTAACAGCAGAGTTGCTTTAAATAGCAGCTTAAGCCTTGTTTATGGATTACTAAATACTTGATGGGGAGGTGGAGCGGCTCAGGAACTGGGAGCAAAAGCATGATTAGGCCCAACAAGAAATTTTAAAAATGTGCATGTTTTCTTTAAAATTATAACGGGTATCCACAAGAGAAACGGTTCCATTTCAAAAAACCTTACTCCCACCCAATATTTTGGTTGCACGTCAATCACATGAAAGCCAGTGCACCTATGTCCACGAGCCAGTTTAGAACAATAATCCAGTGCATTTATTTCTAAGCCCCTACTCTAAGAACATCGATAATTTATGACCTGTAGTAAGTGCTTGTAATGTACCAGGCACTGCTGAACACGTGATGGGCGTGATTTCATCCAAAGCCACCCACTGCGGCAGGTATAACTGTTACCATCATTTTGTAGATGAGGAAACTGAGGCTAGGAGTGGGGACAAGACTCACCCCGAGCAAGTGGATGGCAGGGTAACTCTTCAAGCCAAAGCACAGGAAGCAGGCAAAGAGGTTAGATTATAAAAGGTAGGTTCCTTGTCTCAGGGAGGACACAGATCAGTCAGAAAGGACAACAGATACAGAGAAGGATGACAAACACCCTGGGAGAGACTTGTGTGGGAGCAGAGGAAGGGAAGAGCAGCAGTCTGAGGTGTGCCCAAATCCAGATGTGACCTCAACCAACCCCCAGTTGGTTCTCCATACTCCAGCACCTCTACACACGCAATGCCCAGATTCGACTCCCCCATCCTTCAGGTCAGGGACACTCATCAGCACCTCTCTGAGCACACGCCAGTCTGTCGGGGGTGCTCTACTCCCAAAGTGGGGCTGCGAGGAGAGAACAAGGAACTCACTCTCCTGCAGGGTCCCTCCCAGGGCTGACACCGCCTCACTCAGCCTTCCTCAGCCACCTGAGCGTCTCGCCGCCTCATTTTCCTCCCGTGAAAAATGGGGATATTAGCTGCCCCCCACCTCCCTCGGCGGGGAAGCGCTGGTGATTAATTAGGTAACATCTGTGAAGCACTGCCAGCGTCCTGGAGAAGGGCACCTTGGGAGAGAGCTATAAAAACACGGAGGCGCAGGCTATTATCAGCACCATCATTATTATCATCACTTCCATCAGGACCCTCTCCTGCCTGAAGACCCGCAGTGGCTCCCCACAGCCTGAGGAGGTGCAGTAGGCAGCCCGGCCCGCAAGGCCCTGGGTGCCGCTGCTGCTCCGTCCCTCGCCTGGCTTCTCAGCCCCACACTTTTACACCCCACAACCCTCTAGGGGAGGATCTGCCATCTCCACATCGTCCCATCGTCCCCATGCTCCAGGGCCACGTACCTCCCCAGCTTTTGAGATGCTTGTAGATTTCAGGGTCAAAGCCTTCTCCCTACTGCATGAGTCCCTATTCCCTTATTGCAATAGTCCCTCTGTCCCCCTCGCAATAGTCCTTTCAGATAAAGTCGCTCCCACATATGAGCTGGGCGCTCAGCCTCCAGTGGGCCTGTTCGTTTCTGGCCTCATCACTTTCTTCTCCCCGGGGTTTTATTAGTCCAGGCACACGGGTGCACACAAACACAGGGATCTTGCATGCGCTCCTCCATTCCCAGAGCTACACAACAAAGACACCACGCAAACTGTGCCTCGATGTGTCATCGCTCCAACTAGACACTAAGCAGGTTGAAGACAGACAGAGTTGAGAGAAAGTACACATTTCATCAACAGAGCCTCGGGAAGTGGGTCATGGCCAGCCATGCTGGGTTCAGAGTGAGCAGAGCTCCCCATTCTGCTCTTCCCACCTCCCAGAGCCCAGCTTCCTCCTCTGCAAAACGGAGACCCCATAACAGGCGCTGTCAAGGAGAAAACGGGATCTGGACTCACTGGGCAAGGAGAGACTTTATCTGAAAGGACTACTGCGAGGGGGTGAGAGGGACTCTTGCAATAAAGGGACGGCTTTGACCATGACATCTACAAGCATCTCAAACGCGAGGCCTTTCTTTCCTAGAGGAGAGTAAACAGCAGAAAGTACAGGTGTGGGGAGGCGGGATGAAAGGGTGGGAAGATCCCACAGATGAAAAGAGGTTTCACTCCACAGCCAGCCAGTTCTCAGGAAGGGCTGTCCGCCAGCTCGGGCAGAAGCAGGGGGGCTGGCGGAAGGAGAAAAGCTCCGCCAAAGCTGGGTCCGCAAGCATTTCCTTCTGCATGATCGGTGAGGACGGCACGTCAGCTAATCATTTATGAGGCCAAGGAAGGGAATTCGGAGGGTGTGTGCCTGGCCGTTTCACAGGTAAACAAGGGGGCATCCGTGTGCATATGTGTCTTCCGGAGAAGGTGGTGCTGTGCAGAACACAGAAGGGCGGAGGGGCTCAGGTAAAATTCAACACCGGCAACAGTCAAGAGGACTGTTGTGTGGATTCAGCGCGGTAAACACAGGAAGTCTTTAAAGCAAACTCCGTCAGCACGAGCTGCTTTGGGTTTTGGTTAATGTTTGTTCACTTCCAGGATGACCTAGCAGGGTGGCTATTGGAGCAGAAAGACAGAGAATGGGGTGGGGACATGCTGGAACAGTCTGGCAGGTAAATATGCAGCCTGGGAGTGTGTTTGTGTTTAGACAGCCAGGCACGTGATGCTACTGATTCACATTGCATTTGCTCTCCGCTCAGCCCCAGGACATTGTCATCACATCATCTCCTCTTAAGCAAGATGAATGTTAAGCTTAAAATACAGTCAGTGTAGTCCCTGGCCACTGACAAGTTAAAAGAAGAAAGAAATTTTACAAAGACAACATCCTCCCTCCTCCAAGAATCAAAGCGGATAGGATACCAGCCAGGATGGAGACGCAGGAGTTAAAACGTGTGGCGGAAAATTCTCTACTAAGTTTCTACCGTCTGGTATAATCAGTGGCACGCAAACCTGTTTTAAATTTACCGACAGCTTTTTAAGCCGCCATCTAGCTCTTGAGGTATTTTTAGTCAAGTAGAAATTCATTTAGGCCCAAAAGTCAGGAAATGGAATCCTGTCAGGTGTTGTTCTTACAGAATTCCGGTCATGCCCTTTGTCTGCCTTCTGCACCACTTCTCACTTGCACACAATTAAATAATCACTCCCCGCACCCGCACCCCCACCTCTATGGCATCTTTAGCATCTCCGGGGGGGGCGGGGGGGCGGGGCGGGATCCAGGAAGTCCCCACTAGGTTTAAGAGATCTCTTCTCAATCCCAGCCTCATTTCCATCAGCAGAAACAGACTTGTGGAGGTGGGGTGGGGGAAGAGGGGGGTTACAAGAAAAATAGGGCCCTGAACCAAAATGAAAGACAAGTTCCGCTTTCCCTGCTCCAAACAGACGTATCCAGTAAGGCTGCAGCTATATATATATTTCAGCTGCCAGAAAGAGCTCGGCAGACAGAGGAGGAAGGAAATTAAAACAATACCACCGCGCTGGGAGCAAGGAGAAGGTACCGAAGTCGATGGGAGAACCACCCACCTAGCGCTCAAGCCAAGAAATTATAGGAGTCACCCTTGATTCCTCATTTTCTTCCGTGCACCCCGCCCCATCCAACCCACCCCCACTTCCCTGGCAAGTCTAACAGAATCTACCAGGAGATGTGTCCACAACTGTCCGCTTCTGATCCTGACCATCCCCAGGCTGACCCAAGTCATGTCACTTCAGATCACAGCATCTGTTCACTCCTCACGGTCGTGTCTCCACCCAGTAGCTGGAGGGGCCTTTATAAGATATAAACCAAGTAACTCACAAAATAGCAAATGGTAAGTCAAAGATTCCCATCTCGCTGGGGTTAGAATTGAAACTCTTCAACCTGCATGGCAAAGCCCCACAAAATCTCACTCCTGCCCGTTCCCAAGCTCACCTGACACTACCTTCCCTCTTCCTCCAGGCTCCGGACTTCTGTCTGTTTCCAGAGCAGCCCATCCTCCATGCCTCCAGGCCTTCCCCTCTGCCTGCAATGCTTTTCCTCCAGGTTTCCACATGGCTTCTCTGGTCACTGAGGTGTCAGGTCAAATGTCACCTACCCAGGGGGCCCTCTGGTGCCCACCATCTCCATCATTTCATAATGCTTTCATTCCACGTACAACACTTGTCATTTTATTTTTTCCTTCCTCTGTAGATCTCTGTGTCTTGTTTGCCGTTGTGCAGTCAGCATGCATAACGGTGTCCGTCCCAAGCTGGTGCTCAAGAAATATTTGTTGAATGAATAAATGACCAGAGGAAGAAAACAGGGCTGTGGCACGTCGAGGGGGCAGGTGAATTCAGAAGAGGCGGTGTGTATTTCACATGAACCTCATATCAATATAGAGGCTACATTTTCATGAGAAAATGGGCTCCATATTTGGAGTTCATCAGAATGTCAAATGAGGAAGTAAGTTCCCAGGCCCAAGTTGTTCCAGACACACTGAAAAGCTTTCCAATAACTGGATCAGGTTTAAATGTAAACAAATTGAAAGAAACAAAATTAAAAGTTCAATTTCTCAGCGCAGGTGGCGTACTTCCAGGGCTCGATAGAAACCCCTGGCTGGTGGCCATGGTGCTGGGGGGCCTGGGTGTGGCCCACACCCGTGTCACCATCATCCCAAGAAGGCAGGAGTTTGGCAAAACTGCTCTGGAGGCAGGAGGCAGTGGTTCCATCCTCACCGGCCTCTGCCATGACCTTGGCCACCTGTGGTACTCCAGAGCAGCGGCCGGCAAGGGGTGGCCCGCGGGCCACTGGTGATCCGTGAGGTCCGAAAGGTTGGCGACCGCTGCTCCAGGGGACCACGGAGGGGGACGCCATTTCTAGCAGCAAACAAGGCCATGCACAGAGGCAGCAGCACGGCAGGGTGGTGAAGAGCCCGGGGCCCGGAGCTAGAGAAGCAGTGCCACTCACTAGCTGAGTGGCCTTGGGCACATAATTTAACCTCCCCGTGCCTCAGTTTACCCACAGGTAAGAGGGCAGCAGCTCACCCACAGAGGAGTTTAAAGGGTCAAATGAGACAGTGTAAGGAAGTATTTGGCATGGGGCCTGGCACATAGCAACGTGTCACTATAAATCATCATAATCATTATTATGGCTCATTATAATATTTGGAGCGCTGCGGACAGAAGTACAGGACAAGACGGGGGCCTCGGTGACACTGAAGCGAAACCTTTAAAGCGGGGAAATTGCCAGGAGATCACTCACAGTACAGACTCCCGCCGGAGACTCCTTCCAATAGAATGAAATATCTGAAGGGCGTTCCAAATAAGAATTAATTTACCATATTGACGTGGCATTCTTCAGGGACCCTTCCAGGAGAGACCCAGACTGCATGTGTCCTCTCTGTCACGTGCATCTGTTCATTGGTCAATGGACCAGTCGGTTCAGGAGCCCCTCCAATCAGCAGCGGAGGCTGTGATGGGTCACAAGGCGCCGGGACAGAGAGATCAACGTTGTCATAGATCTGTCAGACTTCAGGGCCGCTAAGAGGACCAGATGTTCAAATCGGCCTGTGCAAGCCCAAACCAGAGCTTCCACCCTGGCTGCCAGATTCTTGTGCAAGGGAAACAAAGGGCCTGCCTGGGAGAGTCTGGTGGCGTGTCCCTGCAGCAGGCGGCTGTCGCAGTCGATTTGGAAACAGTTGCAAAGCAGCACTTTTATTGCCCTCCTGGACAGGTTTGCAAAACCTGACACAATGCCTGTCACTGGCTCAGTGATTCCTGAGCACACCCTTCAAGCCAGTCCCTACACTGGGCACCAAGAAGACAAAAGATGAAGAGAAACAGTCTGCGGGTCAGCCAGAGATGAGAGTTTAACACTGTCTGAAAGCTCCGCTGTCTTTATTAGCCGGTGACTCTGGACAAGTTGCTTCACCTCTGGGAGACTCAATCTTCTTCCCTGTGAAATGGGATAGCAGCAGGGCCTTCCACATCAACGTGCTCTGAGAAATGAGTAAATGCAAATGAAAGGCTTTCTCAACCTGTGGGTCGCGACCCCTTTGGCAATCGAACAACTCTTTCACAGGGGTCGCCTAAGACCATCCTGCATATCAGGTATTTACATTACGATTCATAATAGTAGCAACACTACAGTTATGAAGTAGCAACGAAAATAATTTTATGGTTGGGTCACAACATGAGGAGCTGTATTTAAAGGGCCAGAAGGTTGAGAACCACTGGCTTAGAACAATTCCTGGCACACAGTAAGTGCTCAATTAATGTTTTTATTCTGAATTATAATATTAGACTGCTTGTAAAGGGCTAAGTTCCAAGTGTTAGAATAGCATATAAGAGGCATTTAAGTAAATGGGGGGTCAGCAAACTACTAGTCCATGGGTCAAATCCAGCTGGTGGCCTCTTTTTGTAAAATAAACCAAAAAAAAGTTTTATTGGAACATAGGCATGCCTGTTTATTTATACACTATCTCTGGCTGCTTTCACATTGCAGAGACAGAGTTGAGTAGTCACCAAGGAGACTTGAATGGCCTTCAATATCTAAAACATTTACTATCTGGTCCTTTAAGAAAGGGTTTGCCAAGCCTACTCCATTTCAAATGGACAGAGATGAAATCAGGGAAGGCTTCCTAGAGGTGGTGGCAACCTAACTTTTCCTTCGTCAGTACTAATTCTTGCTTTTTACAGAATTTTCAAAGAGGAAGCTCAGACCAGCAGGTCTGGGTAAAAGAGGGACAAACACTGCCACCAACCCCACCTATATCAAATTCTACAATAGAAGCCACCAAATGATGGCCTATGGGGCCAGAAGTAGTCCTCAATCCTCTTTTGTATGGCTTTAAAAACATCTGAGACAACACTGGAAGACTGGGATACAGCATGATAATCTGCCTTTCTGGCTTGTTAGTTCTGCGTATCTAGAAAACTTTGGCCCAGCCTCCCTCTGAGCCCCCTTTCAATGGGGTGCCTGCTCTCCAACTTACCATGACCCCCACCATTCCCACGTCCTTTCCCCATTTTACACCGATCTGTGTTTATGTCCTCCTCCACTCCATCGCTGTCAAAAGCCTCTCACACATTCTTTCGTCCTCTACCAATCCAGGAGGTAGACAAGGCCATTTCACAGATGGGAAAACCGAGGTTCAGAGAGACTTCCTAAAGGATACCCGGCCGACAATGATAACGCTGGACAGGAATCAGGACCTCTGACTCCAGTTCACTGCCCGGCTTCAGACATTCAAACCAAAGACTCAGTCATTGCTACGACTTTGCTAGCGAATTTTAGTTGGCACAGCTCTCACAGACGTGAGGCCTTAGAGAACGCAGCCGCTCTCGGATCCACACAGGCCGCATAACGATTAAGGAACACGTTCACCAAAGGATTAACAAGGCAAGAGGTTAAAACTCCAGGAAAACAAGGACACGAAGTGGACAGGTCTCTGAGGCCAGAGTCGACAAATCTAAAGAAACCAACCAGCACTGAGTAAGCGCCTACTGGACGCGGGTCGCAGAAAGGGAGGGTCCTGGCTTCCTTCCTGGGGCTCACATCTCAGGGAGGTGGAGGTGGTCACCTGCACAGTAACAACACAATCAGACTGTACTTTGGGCAAGGGTGAGGGCGGCCTCGCTGAAATCCAGGCGGCCAAGTGGTAGAGTTAAAGGCCCACTCAGGGCATGGGTGGGACAGATCTGAGTGGATATGAGTGGGATTTTTTTTCCCAGGGGAGGGGGTTGGTGGTGGTGGAGAGTAGATCAACCAAAGCTCTTGAATGATGTAGTCATGTCTTTCAGCCGCCATCACCAAGCACCACCGATGGTGTGGCTGAGACCATGGGGAGGTACTGTCTCACAGCGCTGGAGGCTGGAGGCTGAGATCCAGGTGTGGGGAGGCGGGTTCCTCTGAGGGCCGAGGAAGTATCTGTTGCATGCCCCTCTCCTAAATTCTGGTGACCTGTTGGCAATCTTTGGTGTTTCTTGGCTCGTAGAAGCATCATCCCAATGTCTGCCTTCATGTTCACATGGCGTTCGCCCTGGGTGCCTGTCTGTGTCCAAATTTCCTCGTTTCATAAGGGCACCAGTCACATTGGTTTAGGGGCCCATCTGACTCCAGTATGACTTCATCTTTACTGGCTGCACATGCAGTGACCCTCTTTCCAAACAAGGGCACATTCTAAGGTCCCAAGGATTGGGACTTCCAAATATGCAAGTGGGGGGAACACAGTTCAACCCACAGTAGACGATTTCCTCAAGGTGCCAGGAAAGCATGGGAACGGGAGCTGGGATTCTCTAAAATCCTTTCGAGTTCTCCACCTATGAAAAGGAGAGACCTCGGTCCACCCAGGTCATTCAGGTCCCCGAGTTCCTCCTGCTGTGGGAATCCTTCTCCCTTTTCATTACACCGTGTAAAAGAGAAAACTCAATTTATTTAAGAGCAAAGAGGCTTTAACCTGAAATTCACTCTCCTGCCCGGTAACTTCTCAGCATCTATATGCAAGAGCAGCCGCCGGCATTGAGCCCCAGCCACACACGCTGAGGGCCCTAGATTGGGAAAATAATGGCATTTTCCCAACAAATTATCTCACAGCTGAAGTAATAACTTGTTTATAGATGTGCCAATTCAGGTTTCCATCCCCTTAACCTCTGAAAGAAAGGCCGCATCGCCCCCACAGCAAACGGCAGCAGTTTCATCCTGTCCTCCCCGCCCCCCTCCCTGCCACCCACTGCGGGGCCTTTATTAATTTTAAGCCATTGACAGAGGCTCTTTGGAAACTATGTTTTCACATCTCGGGTCAACATCCTCCTGCTCCCTTCCAATAAAACACGCACCGTCACTGATAAAGCAAATATTTCTCTGGGAAGCAGGAAAACAGAACCAGTGTGCTTTAAACACAAGCACCAGGAACCAAGCCAGCAAATGTCCCCAACGGCGGCCATCGAGTTAACTGGTCCGCGATGGGGTTCACCGTCATTATGCAACAAGAAAGCACAGCCTCGAGCTTTCTTCCCGCTCGCTGCCTTCTCGGTCTGTGGCCATGTGGCGGGAAGGGCAGGTGCCAGGAGCTACATCAAGCATTCAATCAACAAACGGTGAGCACAGCTTATCCTGTGCTGGCACTGTGCCTGGCACTAGGTACCTCGCAGAGGAACTGAGATCCAGCGCCTAATGCCTTCATCCAGTTACAGTCTAGTAAGCGAGACACACAACCAACCAACCAATCAACCAACCAACCAACCTACAAAGCCACATACCTTGTTTCACTAAAGAAACAAGGTATGGAGTTAAAGAGACTAGGGCGATCGGTGGAATTTGATCTGGGGTTTGAGGGATGAGGGGGAACTGACCTGGAAGAGAGGAAGCCAGTTGGGCTTGATTGGAGAGACTGAGGGGGAAAATTGAATCACGATGAAGCCAGAAGGTGGGGAGAACCAGAAGGTGTAGGTCAGGAAATGGGGTTTTATTCTGAATGTAGCAAAGAGTGACTGCAAAGTTACGGACAGGGGAGTAACATGAAGCAGTCCCTTCTCTCAGTGTCCATATCTCTGTCTTCTCTCTCTCTGCCCCTCCAAGACACACACACACACACACACACTTCTCTTCTACATTTTTCTTCAGTCAGTTCTTTGCAATTAGTCCTTGCCTACCTCCTCACTGTCTGAAATGAACGCGTGCTCCCGGAGAACGGCTGGGAAGCTGGAAGGTAGAGAGCACAGCGGGACACTGGGGCCTTAGGACTGGGGGACACAGCCCAGGAAAAGGCCGGAGGAAGCAAGGGAAGGGGCTTCCGATCACCTTCTCAAACCCCTGCCATCATCACCACCCCCACCCCCATTCTGCCCAGCGGCTGCCAGAAATGGTACCACACAGGGCGGGCACAGTCTTCGTGAAAAGTCAGAAGGGACATCCTGCAAGTTCAATTACTGCCTAAATTTATACACGGAGATGTACGTATGGGTCCTTCTTCAGCATTTTCAGGCTTACGTGGAGGGAATGGTCATGATTTCCCTCAAGAACTGGCCAGGACAACATGGAGCTTAGTGATGACATTGCCTGTCATGTTCTACAATCCAGTCCCTTCAGGGAAGAGATGACTTCCCTTAACATCCTTCCCGATGTTCCCGGGCAGGTAATCTAAGCTCTCTTTGCCTCAGTCCTTGCCCCTGTAAGATGGGAATAATAACCATTCCACCTCCAGTTCTTGGGAGGAGAAAACATGAGAACCCGTGCTAAGCCCTGGAGTGATGCCTGGCTTCCCTGTTCAGTGTTAACTAGACTCAGTGACATTCACAGCTGAGGTCATTTTTAGTGTGTAACAACCTCCGTCACATTTAGGAGCACCAAGCATTTATGGGATGTTTCCTGGTCAGTTATCTCAGCTTTAAAATGTATGATGGGAATAATGTTTAAAAGTGAAATATGTCCACAGGTATTTATACAACATTATTTATTTAGAGTAACGACAAAAAGATCGGAATGTTTAACGATGGGGGCATGGCTGTATTAACCAAGGCACATCAACAGAAAACTATGCACTAGTGAGAATGAATAATATGGAGGCTACGATTGTTTTTAAAATGTTTACAAATGACCTTATGTGAACATGAAAAAGCCAAAGTGAACGCTGCTTAGAAATGAGGGAAGGTAAAGATGGCGATGCGACAAGCGCTGTTGGGTTGGAAAGGTGGGTCATGGGTGAAGTTTTAAAAGACGGTTTAACATGTGGATATGCAAAATAATCAGCAAAAGGAATGAGCCTCAAGCCTGGAGGGAATTATTTGAGGGATGCTGCAACATGCAATTTCTCTGTAAAGAACCTCCTGCCTTCACAGCCTGGGCGTTGAAAATGTCCATCATTAAGCTCTCCCGATAGAGGGTTTGTCTGACCATATCCATGTACTTGGGTGCCTTTTTCACCATGTCTTACTTGTTAAGGAATGATTAATGGGACACATCACAAAATACTTGCTGAGAGCCTACTAGGGGAAAGACTAGGATGGCCACAAGCAGGGCTCTAAGAGTGAGGGCCTCCCTTACGAAGAAGATAAGCAAAGAGGGGCCAGAACCTGATGATAATCCCGCAAGCGCTGACACCTCAGTGCTCCTATGTGCCAGGCATTCATTGTTCTAAGGGTTTTATGGGGAACTAGAGGCCCAGTGCATGAAAATTTGTGCACTGGGGAGGGGGGGGCCCCTCAGCCCAGTCTGCACCTTCTCACAGTCCAGACCCCTTGGGGGATGTCCGAGTAACAGCTTAGGTCCGCTCCCCTGGGGCCTAAGCTGTTACTCGGACATCCTTAGCGCTGCTGCGGAGGCGGGAGAGGCTCCCGCCACAACCGCTATGCTAGCCAGTCATGAGTCAGCTTCTGTGGAAGCACGATGACCACCAGAACATTAGTGCACGATGACCACCTCCTGCATTAAGTGTCTATCCCCTGGTGGTCAGTGCGCATCATAGTGACCGGTCGTTCCGGCTTTAGGGTCAATTTCCATATTATCCTTTTACTATATAGCATAACTCCCTTTACTCCTCACTGCCAACCTCGGATGCAGCTACAGCCATTAGACACATGAGGAATTTCATGCTCAGGAAGGGCAAGTGACCTGCCAAGATGACACAACCAGTCAGTGGCAGAGCTGGGATTTGAACCTGTGACTCTGCCTCCAGGCCCTGCCTCTCACCACTCCACCCCTGATGGAAAGCTGCTCCCAGCAGGAGGGGAAAGGCCTTTCCCAGATGCTCAGTCAGGAATAGCTCACCCTCGTCTCTATTTCGGACACAAGGTCCTATTAAGAGCTGGCCTCCGACCTCAAGCCTGAGGGGCTAGACAGGCAGCCCTTTATAGAGGTCTGGGTGAGGATGGATTAGGAACAAAGAGATTCTCTCTAAAACTGAGACCAAGCCATGGAGAATTATTTAAGGGCCTCTCAGGAAACCACAGTGATGTCAGAAAGATCCTGTGTGTGTGGTGTGTGTGTGTATATGTGGATGTAGAGGGGCTCAAAGGGAGGGTGACAGGCATGAGTGAGCTGCAGGGGACATGGGGCACTGGGATGGACACTCCCCACCCCTACCCAGATGGGACAGCACAGGCCGGGCAGCCCTAAAGAGACCAAAAGAGTCTCTCTCTGATGCTGTCAGCACCCAGCTGAGAACTCACAGTGCTAGAACTTGTGCTCAAAAAACAAGAGAAAAAAGCCAACACAATTCCTGTCAGAGCCAATGGCACAAAGTGACGCACACAGAAGAGCAAGCGCACGCGCGCGCACACACACACACACACACACGCATGCACACACACACAGTCAAAACAATAGCAGCAGCAGTCGCTGACATTTATCGACCTCTTACTCACAGTGGGCATTGCCTCCTTTAACCTTCGTGACTGTTCTGTGAAAACAATTCTCATCCCCATCATACAGGTGAGAAAACCGAGCCTCCCTGGGGGTAAGCCACCCCGTCAAGGCCATGTGGTCATGATTTTAAATCCAGGCAGCCTGTCTCTCTCAGGGACTCACTCCCACACACAGCAACATGCATGCAAACAGTATCCAGAATTAAGTCCACACATAAGACAAACCAACGTAGCCCAGACTTATAAAGAGGGGCATAAATGTGTGCACGGGGGCTGCAACAATGTACACCTGCACCCCCATCTCCATACATGGGCCATCCCTCTGCACACCTCCAGGGGGCGCCATTCACACAAATGCACAATGAACACATGATATGGTTGGATACAAGCACAGAGCTTTCTGGAAGGATGACTCAGATGAGAAAAACAGTATTTAGAGTTCCCCCGGCTAAACAAATGGCCTCACTACCCTGAGCCACCTCTCTACACAGCTGACACCGCTGATCAATGCCCCGCTGTGCAGAGGGTGGGTCTGATGCCACAGAGGGAGGCAACTCCCGAGAGGAATGAATGTGCCGCTTGTCAGCTCTGCCCCAGGCCGCAGCACCACACCATGCCCAGTTTCTCCTGGAATTGGGGCCCTGTGTCCATCCGCTCCAGCCTCATTTTCACGTCTTTCTTCCCAACAGACACAAGGCCCCTCAGTTCTGGAGAGCTGGCATGGTTGCCAAGGCCCAGGGGAGGGAGACGGCCTTGAAAAATCACTTTATGAAACATCCGTGCTCGCGGAGGCCAAGCCACAAGGCCCGAGCGGCTGACTTTCCACTCACCAGCCACCCCCCAGCCCCTGCCCTGAAGAGAAGGGGCTCGGGCACAGCTGGCCCTTGTTCTCACCCGCTGGGAGCTCCGGGGAGTCGGAATTCACGGGGATGGCATAGGAGAACCCTTGGCAGCAAACCCCGCTTCTGGCATCTTCCTCGGGGCCCAGGCTTGCTGTGGTCAGCCGAGCCAGCCTGATGCAAGAAATGAAAGCCGGCCGTTCACAGTGGGGCTTTGTGAGCCCAGACACTCAGGCAGAGACTGAGGCAGGCGGGCTTTCATCAGCTGCAGTGGCTGAGACACACTGGGCAGAGGGAGAACTTGGGGTCTGGGGCCAGCAGAAGCCAAGCCTGAGCCCTTGGTGTAGGAGAGAATGACATGGCAGGCAGAGGAGATGGAAACTGCTCTTCCACACCGCCTGTCTCCTCTCAGTTCCTCCCAACCCTGGGGAGGGGGCATGAAGACTAACACTTCACCTATTCATTCATTCATTCATTCATTCATTCAATATTTCTTGAGAATCTATGATGTGCTGGGTGTTATTGCTTTAGGTACATACAGTGTGAATAAAAGTCTACACGCTCATGTAGTTTATTCTCACATTTCTCCCAGCCCTCCCTACAGCCGACAGCTGTGTGCCCTGGGGCACACCGCTTCCCCTCTCTGTGCTTCTGACATCTCTCCCAAAGTCCCTGTGAACCACCATCTGGGAGCCACCAGATTTCCCCTTAGGGCCTGAACTAGATTGAGTTGGTTTCCATCACTTGCAGCCAAAAGAGTTCTGTCTAGGAGATTAGGAAAAAGAGCAGAGAAGACAAACAGCAAGTTTGGGAAGGCAGCGGGGAGCTGATGAGTCATCTGCTCATCTGGAAAGCAGATGGGGAGACACGTGGAGCAGAGGAGGCCCTGGGGAAGAGAATCAGTACCCACTCCACCTCCAACAGCCACTGGAGGCTGGGGGTTAAAAGGGACCGCTGGGCCCCTGAGGACAAGAAGGAAGATGCTGAACAGCTAACTGGTTAATTCAAAAGAAAGAGAACACAAGTGGCCTTTTATTCTGTGTGCTTCGACTGTGCTGGGCACTGGGCTGGGTGTGTGGATGCCACAGGAAAAGAAATGTAAAGCGCACAGACTGTGTCTACATGCCAGAGTCAAACAGTCTTTCAGAATCACACTTTGTATTTGCACCCCTTTGCTTTATTTACTCATTCATTTTCCTTGCCTGTTCCCCACCCATCTGTGGGACTCCTACTGACACAGGCACTGTATGAAGTTGAGCGTGGAGTGTGGCCTCGGGAATCAGGCGAGTCTGCATGCATGCTAAGCCAGGCTCTGCTACTTCCTGGCGGTGTGCTCCTGAACAAGCTACTCAGCGTCTCAGAGCCTCCGTTCCCTGCCCTGTAACATGGAAATAACGAGGATTCTTTTTGAGGAATAAATGGGATCTTGCTTTTTGAAGTGCCTACTGAGCCCAGTCGCATGTGCTTGGTAAGCTTTCATGGAGTGGTATGAACGAATATATTACAAATTCTCATGGAATCTTCAGAGCCGCAGCCTCAGGAGCTGCGCAGCACGACTCTTCTGAAGCCAATCTCAGCTTTCTTCTGGTTCACATTCATTTCTGAGTTTTGTACCTGGATGCCCACAGAAGTTCCCTCAGAAATGTCCTAACCAAGTGCCCGATTTCCAGCCCCGAACTGGAAAAGTCCCTCTAATTTATTAAAAACCCCTGGGATTGGATCACAATATTCTGGTTGACATGTCTTTCACCGCTAGAAGAATAAGGAACATTGGATATTTGGGGGCGGGAGCAGGCATATCAGGCGCCCTTGTGTGACATGTCAAGGCCCGTTCTGAGCTCAGACGCCAGATGTAGACAGTCCTGAGGACCCAAATTGGGCTGGAGAAACTGGGCCAGGGCTCTGCCCATAATGACACATGTCAAAACTGAAGCCATAGTCAAGGGGGGAAAAAAAGATGCAAATTACAAAGACCTTCTTCCAAACCACCTTCTAAAAGTGAACAGAAAGAGCAGGCAGCTGCCAGAGTGTGCCCAAACCTCCTCCTTCCGAGCTAGAAAGAGTAAGAGGTCAACTTCCAACTTGCAATTTAATTCTATTTTGAAGTTTACTGGAAAGCAGAAAATAAGAAAGGGATCTGAGAGAGACCAGCAGTTTGAGGACAAGGAGGAAACTGAAGCAACGCATTCAAAAGGCCCAGCTGCCTGGGTCCCCCCCCTAACTCAGCCCCTCAAAGCCCCCTCACTGAGGATACAGCAGTGAGCACCACAGCTGGGAGCCAGTCTGGGAATCATCCAGGCTCTGGGAGAGAGGGTCAGAGGGATGGTCGCAGACACAAACGGAGAGCTGCACACTGGAACATGCCTGCCCGGCTTTCAAACACAGCAAGCAAATTAGCTACAGTGTGTGACACTGACTTTGAACAACCACAGTTATCTTAAGAGCTCCATTTTTAGGGAGGCAAGATGGGGGGGGGGGTCACCCATTGCGAAAGATGCTCACTAAAATGACTCGATTGTTTTTCAGGTATTGATATTTGAAAGGTGTGTGGCAGGGTTTTCGCTGCAAACAACAGACTCAAAAGGGATGCACTGAGTGACCCCAAGTGACCCGCAGGGTCTCTGGGACACCGGGACTCACGCTTGGAGGCTCTGCTGGGGGAGAAAGTGACCCGAGCATGAGGACTGGCCAGCACAGCCCCTGCCCTGGCTGCTACTGCGTTTACACCGCAGAGGCCAGCACAGAATGGACACCTTGACCTCTGCAGACTGCCCCAAACCAACACCACCATCGCTGCTGCCCTTCTCACCAGAGTGCTGGGCCGGACGACTCGTTTTACCCGCTTGCTTACAAAACTCCAAAGTTGCTGACACAGAAGGCGCATGAGAGCCCTAAGTGCAGAGAAAGAAATCCTGAACATTCCTGTGCCACCAGGTACAGGGCACAGGTTCTCGGCTGCCTGTCACCATCGTTGCTGCCTGTCACCATCGTTGCATATTCCACAGACTGCTGTAAAAGTTCTCAGAAAGAGACAGGGTCGCTCATTCAGCAGTAAAGAACCCGGGCCCTGGACCCTCCCTGCCTGGGTCTGCAGCCTGCTCCCCGCCCCTTGCAACCTGGAGGACTTTGGGCCATTCACTCAGCCCCCATGGCAAAAGGAGAGTTGTAACGGTGTGTGCATTGCAGGCTGGCTGTGAGGCGTGCACAGGCTAATTTAAGTCAAGCACTCGACACACTGCCTGGGACATAAATTTATGCAAAAATATTAGTCGTAGTTGCTATTGTTGGTGTTGGTAATAAAAATTAATATAATGACATTTGCGGTGCTAGTTCCTTGATAGAGTGCCATTAAGCCAAGAGCTATCTATTTAATGCAATTTGCTCCCCAATTAATTAATTAAGTTATATCCAAATTGAATTAGAATGTCTCACTCTCCCAGGAATGCTGGCAGTTTCACTTTGGGTTGCCAAAAATGCCCCGCCACCAAGAAGTGGCTTACAAGGCATCGCCTGTCATTTCATTCGATGAAAGCGAAGAAGTTTATTGTTTTCAAGAAGACTTTGGGCCATGCGGCCTCAGGACACGGAACTGAGGAAAATCACTTCTGAACAGCAGAGGAGAACACTCCTCGGTGAACTCGGGTTTGGGTCGCCGCAAGGGTGACTTTTCGGAGACCCCTGGTCTCTAACAGCTCTGGGTCGGAGTGGAACTGGTGCACCCGGCTCCAGCCTTGTCCTGTGAGGATGACCTCATGCCTGCCCGGCTTTCAAACACAGGCAGGGACTCCAGAAACCAGCCAAGAGGAGAAAACACAGCACCGAGGGCCTCTCTCTTATAAGCAGGAGGCCCATCTTTGGTGGACGCAGTTAATCCAGAGGTTACATCACAAAATCCGCTGTTGACACACAGCTCGGCTCTCAACAGTAGTGACAAGGATGTTTTCTTTCCGCTGGCACATTTAGAAAGCCCTTTCAGACCCCTTGGGGATGGGGAGATGCAGAAAGGGGAACAAGCACTCCCCCCACCTGTCCAATAGGCAGGCGTCCAGGGTTTTATCTCACTCCTACTTGACTTGAAGGGCATGGGTGACAAGTACAGGCAAGGTGGCTTCTCCAGGCTCCGTGGGCACACCCCCGCCCCCAGAAGCTCTGCACAGACCGTAGAGCTGAGGTCCATGTCCTGATGAGGTGGTGTTTGTGTTCTCATGGCCACAGTCCAGACCAAGTCTAAGGGAACCATTCACATGAGCAACTATGTGAACTGCACCCTGGGGGAGAGGTGGAGGGCATAATGCTCAAGTCCCTGTGATGAGGTCCTAGCATGCTCCCATGAAAACACACACACACACACACACACACACACACACACACACCAAGGATTCCAGAATGCCAGGCTTAACCCTGCCTAAACTTACCCACTGTGTAGTTAGAGTCCAAAATGAAGCCCATGTAAACAGATTAAACACCATGGCAACTGAATTCCAACCTTGCAAATACCAAAGATGGGGGGAAAGAAGACTCACTTAGAGATTAGCATTTCTCGGGGGATTAGGGGAGGGCCAAGGCAGAGAGGCGCACAAGAATCTAAGTAATCGAGGTTTTTTCTGACTCTGTTGGAAATAGGTTGTCTCATACTTGGGTTCTCCCAGCCAACCACCATGCACCACCTTAAAAGGTAGGCCCGTGGACGGAGGGGGAATCTAATGACATTTGCTTTTCTAGTCAAGAAGCACCTCCACAGGCTGCACGCCAGCTGCGATGTTCTCTTCCTGATGGTCCTGCTGCTGGGGAGAAGCGGGGAGGGACATATAACTCGTCAGCCCTGCACCTGACTTGCAATCCAACCCATGTTCGGTACATTCATATCGGTTCAGTCGCTTACTCCAGGGACTAATATGAGCCTGGTGTGGCTGGAGAGAGACTACAGGGACATTGCCCACCTTTCCCCAAAAAACTCATGACTGTTCCAGCTTAGATACACCATGAGATAAAGTACGCCTCGCAATGCAATCCGACTGTACAACGGGCCAGATCTGAACCCCCAGGGGAGGTGCCAGCCAGCCCTTGGCAGAGATGTTCACCGGTTCGGGTTCATCAACATTGACACAGAGGTGCATCCTGTGGTTACTAAGCCCTGTTTGCCCCTCTTCCTGCTCACTCCAGAGGTCCTCACAACCCCCTTCCAAACTCAGCAACAAGGTCACTTCCTCCAAGAAGATTTCTATGATCCCCACACTGGTCCAGCCCACCTGCTATACTCTCATTAAGCTCAGTCTTCCCCACTACACAGGAGAGGTCAGGGAATGTGCCGAATCCCTACCATTATAACCCCGGTGCCTGGTGCCAAGTCCTAGTCCCGAGCCTGACAAATAGTAGGCACTCAGTGTACACAGCCCACAGAGAGGCATGTTAACAACTGGCCTATTTGTACCCCTGGGGCCTGACACTCTCTTGGGGGGCTGGGGGGAAAGGTGGTGTTTCTGATGACAACCCCACACAGCTCTGCACCTCAGGGGACCCAGGCTGGCTCCACACCCTCCCAGGACCCCCCAACAGTGCTATCCGGTGCCTACGTGTGAGCAAAGGGGCTGTTCTGTGTCTTCTTAGATTCTGTCTTTGTTTAGTTGGCATCCATGCATAACAGGACCAATTATATGAAGAATATTTTCTTATTTTCTATACTCTTGATGCTCTGACATTTGAGACGAAGGGGAGAGACTACCCTTCCCTGGGCCAGTCAATTCTTAGAAATACCATGGGTTAGCCAGGAGCATCTTTCATATACAAGCCGGCCATATCCTCGTCTACACCCCTCAATTACCAACTTATCTAACTCATACGCAAGCCAATGGCTTCCTGCCCTAAATCACCCCGAGGCCATGGAGCAGGCAAGGTGGGGACCATCTCTGTAGCCCTGAAGCATCTGTAATTATTCAAACGAACCAGTCCTCAACGGTTGGTCCTGCCCTGCCTTGGCTACCCAGGGAAACCCCAGTACCCCTCCCTTCCTGCCTTCCACTTCCGGACCAAAGCCTGCGGTTCCTCGGGCCCTGTGTGATGGGCCCTGCTTCTCGTTTCTAGGGAAACGTCGGCAACATGAAACTTTTCTTCAATGTCTCCTGGCCGTCACTCAGGCACCTTTATAACTTAAGACTTGGGCACAGAACAGGGGCGGGTGTGTGGGTGGGTGTGTGGGTGGGTCTCCTTATGAGTGTCCTGCCCCTCCTTGCCCCTCCCCAGGCCGTCAATTTGACTAATCGGCTTGCCTTGACTGCAACCACAGGAAGTCTTGATACATGTAAATGAGAAATGAGAAACAGAACATTTCTGCAAAATGAGGTGAAAAACAAATCCTGGTGTCCTCCTCGGAAGGACTCTGGGGCCAGGCTGCCTGGGCTTGTCTGCATGTGACCCCTGCCACCTGCTCACCACGGGCCCCAGCTCAGCTGCGCCCACCTAGCTGCTATCTCCTGACCTGCAGAATGGGGCTCCTGACAACAGAAGGTGGGGTGAGGATTAAAGCCCATTAATACGGGAATGAGCCAGCGCATATAAGTGCTGTGTGGGCGGTAACTGCTACCATCCCTCACTCCACCTTTAAGGCAGGCACTCAGGGGAATCTGGACCAGTCCTGTGGAGGAAAAATAGCTCCATGTTTAAACCCTTAATTCAGCACTTACTCCTCGCCTGGCAGCACACACAGCACCTGGTATAAACATGGAGGACCGTCCGTCTGCACACAGCAAGCCACCCAGGGAGGGTAGGTTATCATCCCCATTTTACAGATGAGAAAACTGAAGCTCGGGAAGCTTGACTACATTTTCCCAAAACCACAAAGCTAGGAATCGGTGCACGCGGCCAGGATTTCTGATTCTAAAAAACTCTCTATGCCTCTCCCCACTTTCAACCTCCCCCATTTCATGTCCCCCGGCATCACCAAATATACACGGAGTTACGTGCCGGGCACTGGGCTGCTGGGAACTGAGGATACAGCAGTGAGCACCACAGCTGGGAGCCAGTCTGGGAATCATCCAGGCTCTGGGAGAGAGGGTCAGAGGGATGGTCGCAGACACAAACGGAGAGGTGCAGACTGGAACAAGAGCTGCGAAGGAACAGCAGGGGCTGGAGCTGCAGTGAGAATCTCCAGGGCCCAACAGAAACCCGGGCCAGGGAAGTCCTCCCTGGAAAGATCACTCCAGGCAGAGGGGACGGCAGCCGTGAGGGCCCGGAAAGGAGACAGGGTTTGGCATGTTTGGGAAACGACCAGAAAGCTAGCATGATGGTGACTTAGTGATGAGGGAAACATTAGAGGATGAGAGCTGAGCAGGGTTTTTCAACCTCGTCACTCCTGACATTTTGGACCAGAATATACCTGGGGAGAGGGGGAGGCAAGGTAGGGGGAGGTGCTGGCCTGTGCACTGTAAGATGTCTAACAGCATCTCTGGTCTCAGGAGCGCCACCCCTCTAGTGACAACTAAAAATGTCTCAATTACCCACTGTCCACCCCCACGGGTAGAGAATAAAATCCCTCACCACCAAGCTATTTCAGGCACAGCAGAAGCCTGTGCTTGTGGAATACAGAACTGGCCTTTGCCTGACCCAGTTAGTGGAGAGGATGCACTCCATTCCTTTGGAGAATTATTTGGGGAAAAGTAAGTTCCCGCGCTCAGTAGACGGGGAGCGCCCTGAGGGACATCATCCATGTTGGTCCCTTCAGCACCGTATCCCTGGTACCTCGCACAGGACGCCAGACACCAAAGCACAGAAGGCCCCTGGGAGTGTTTGAGGAAGACAGAAAACTCCCTGAGTCCAACAGCCACATTCCTGTCACTGGCAGCACCTGCAGCTACAGGCCGGGCACACATCAGCCAACTCTGGCTTTGAGAATGGCCCGAAGGAGCGGCGGCCCCTGCTGGCATGTCTACAGCACTCACCTCCAGGCCCCTCAGATGCTGGGCCCGAGGTTCTGAGTTCTGCAGGCCAGCGGGCAGAGGCTGTCTCAGCTGCTGCATCCACCAGGAATGGCCCCGCACACTCATCTCTTAAACAAGAAGTGAGAGTGGAGCCCTGTGTCAACTACAGCTGGTAGGGTGGGGTGGGGGTAGGGGTGGGGGAAAGCCATGCAAATCAGCACTGAGAGCAAGTAAGAAATTTGACTTTTGTGCAGTGCCCACGTGTGCTGCTGATATAGCGGCTGGTGTCACTTTAAAAATCAAATAATGGCCAGCCAATGATTTCGGTTCATTTGGACCCTTCACGATTTGCAACTCTACAGGCATGAGTTGCAGGTTCAGTTTGGACCCTGGAGAATGGGGATGATGAGTGAGCAGGGGTCAGCAAAGAGTGGCCAGGCGATATGCTTCTTTCATTTGCTACTAGCCACTGCCAAGAGGAAAGAAATTATTACTGTGCAAGGCTTTACTGACTTATTCTTAATTCGGACTCACAATAGCCTCACGCGGTAAATATTATCCTATGTTTTTTGTTAATCCTCATCTGAGGATATTTTTTCCCATTGATTTTTAGAAAGAGTGGAAGGGATGGCGAGGGGGGAGAGAGAGAGAGAGAGAAAACCCAAGGAAGGCCCTGGCTGGGTAACTCTTGGTTAGAGGGAGAGAGAGAGAGAGAGAAAACCCAAGGAAGGCCCTGGCTGGGTAACTCAGGTGGTTAGAGCATCGTCCTTATATGCCAATGTTGCAGGTTCAATCCCTGGTCAGGACATATACAAGAATCAGCAAATGAATCAATGAATTCATAAATAAATGGAACAACAAATCTCTCCCCCCACTCTCTTCCTCCCTCTAAAATAATTGTTTAAAAAAATCCAAGGGAGAACTGTCCAGTTAAGCCCCGTGAACACAAAACTGAGAGCTAATCTATATATATAAAAGCCTAAGTGACCGTTATGACCGGATGACAGACCAGTAGCTATGATGTGCACTGACCACCAGGGGGGCAGAAGCTCAATGCATGAGCTTCCCCTTGGTGGTCAGTGAGCTCCCACAACCAACCCCCCATCCCCTCCCGCCAGCCAACCTCCTGCGGTCCCTCCCCCTGGCCGGCTGGCCCTGATCGCCCAGATCGGGAATGGGCGAGAGGGCCCCCATTGGCCAGGAGGGACCCCACCCGTGCATGAATTCATACTCTGGGCCTCTAGTAATATATAACTGCTAAACCACCAAGTTTGAGAGTATTTGTCACATAGCGATAAATAACCAGGACCCCATAGGATCAGACATAATGAACAGTTGTTCACGCCTAGAGGCAGTAGCTATGACTAGGTGTTGATTAAATGAAGAACTGAATGTGTGAATTAACTAACGGAGAAGGTTGGATCTGAACCAGGTTATATCACTCCAAATCTCCCCTTCCCTTTTCTATTTAACCAGAACTTAATATTCCCTGGGTAAGGAAAACATTTTATTTCCTGCCTTTCATATTTGGTACAGGTTTGGGAAGAAAACTGAAATTATCATATTGAGCCTTGTCACAAAATGGAAGCCTCAGCACCTCTCTATGCCAGGGCAAGTTCAAAGTTAAATATTACCTTGTTATGCCCTCATCGGGGTATTGCACAGAGTTTTTTCAGTAATGTAAACCATACGGTCTCTGGCATAATTACTCAACTCTGCTATAGGGAGAAAATTGCTATAGGCAATATGTAAATGAACAGGTGTGCCTGTGTTTCAATAAAACTTTATTTACAAAAACAATGCATAAGATTTGTATAATACAGTAGTCCTTAAATTTAGGTGTGCTCATGTTTGTAGACCCAATGATATAGGCAATGCTTCCAACAAAAATGACTTTGCCTTGTAAACAGCATTTTTCATTCTATTTTGGCATGGTCAAGCAAGTTCAGGAACCAAAGACATAAGAAAAAGTTACAATAAAAAAATTAATATAGAGAAAAATCAGATCCAGTGGCCTATTTTTTTCTCCTGTAAATCTGAGTATAGGATGCCCTTGGCCAGCTCATGAAGCAGTGTTCCATGACAGCGATGTTTGGAATCCATTAAGGCTGCTCACTGCAAAGAGCATACCCCTAGTAGGCCCTCCATGAACTATCTGTTGATAAATAACTGAATGTGTGTCTATCAGAATGAGAGTAATCCACTCATTACTATTAGTCCATTCAACAATAGGGCTCAACTACTGGGTGAAGCAAAACATTGTCTTATATTTTGTATAAGAAGCTCTGGCGAGGACTCCAGGAACTCTTTTGTCTTTGTTGGATCAAGCCTTCAATTTCAGAAAAGTGCTACTAGGTTAGTCCAAACTGGTCAAAAAACAAACTTATCCTATATAATAAAAGCCTAATATGTAAATCGACTGAATGACTGAAGGACTGGCGGAATGACCAGTCACTATGATGCACCCTGACCACCAGAGGGCCGGTCGCCCCACAGATCGGCCCTGATCACTGGCCAGGCGTAGGGACCCTACTCGTGCATGAATTTCATGCACCGGGCCTCTAGTGTACACATAAAGCACAAGGACACAACTATGGCTTGTCCCCAAACTCGAGACATCAGGGTGATGGTTAACTTTTTTAACTTTGTATTTTAAAATAATTACAGACATCAGGCATTTAATTTTTAAGTGAGCCACAAAGGCATGGCTCATGTTAATTCTCAGGCAACAGACATTTGCTATGCTAATTATTACTAGCAGTAATGGCTCATTACGTGAAGAACTCCTGAACCTACAAAGTAATTTTAAAAACCAGTACTGCATCATTTTATTCTTGGACCAGTCCCAGGATTAGGTAGAATGGGTATAACTGTTCTCATTTATAGATGAAGAAATTGAGGCTCACAGTGGGGACCAGTGACCTGCCCCTGGTCACAACTAGTAAGTGGCAGCGATGAGGCTGCAGACCATGCCTTCTATTTCCAGCCTCCTTACCTCAAGAGAACAGGGTGGCTGCTCTGTATGCCAGGTATGCAGCACCTCTTTCCACTGCCCTTCACAAAGGTTAGCACCACTCCCAAAATGTGCTTGGCTAATTATTCAGACATTTTTCAGCAAAGGATCCAAATGTTCAATGGAATGGGTGGGCATGCTATTTGTTATGCCATATTTTTAAAGGGATGGGAATGTCCAATAATGATCCAGGGGCTTGTCCTGGAAGCAAATTTCAACCAAAAAGCTCAACTGACTATCTGAATCTGCCTCCATTTCAAAAACTGAATCTTTCTCGATTGACCCAATAAAACCCACTTCAGATTTAAACACCCGGGTGGGAGGTGCGTTGGTCCAAGCCAGATGGCCTCGTCTTTGGGTCCTCACCAAGCATAAGCCATCTGCTCTTGTGACAGGGTACTTGAACCACTGCAGATACATACACAGCATCCCTCCCCCCACCCCCCAGCTGTGCTCACTCTGGGTCTACTTACACTGCGCAAGCTGGTTTACCTTACTAGCGTCACCTTTCCCATCAAACATGAGCCCTACATGAAGAACCCAGGGAACATTAAGAATCAGACATATATTTTGTTCTTAAGAGAATACTCCCATGCCTTGCTTCTCACTGTGCTTTTGACAGGAAGGCTAAGGAGATAGAATCATTGTGAGGCTCCTGAAAAATCCTTGCCAATGAAGGAGTGGTAGACCATATTGTCTAAAGATGACTGCAACTATATCCCCCATCCCATATGCTTTTCTGCAAGGTGACCTTGCCACTCACACCATCTCCCCTCCCCACTCCACCCCCGTTCCAACAAAAGATGGGGTGTGTTCTTCCAGCCCCTAGAGCCCGAGTGGGCCCAATGACTGCTTTGAGCAACAGAATATGGCAGAAGTGACACTGTCCCAGTCCCAGGCGGAGCCCTTAATTTTCTGGCGGCCTCCACTTCCTGCCTCCAGGAGGCCATCTGCCACATGAGAGGTGTCGCTGCCCTGAGACCACCGTGCTGTGAGGAAACCAAGAGCTCTGGAAAACGAGGTGCCACGTGGAGAGCGAGGGGAGGTCCGAGAGGAACAAGACAACAGACCTATGGACGAAGAAGTCAGCCTAGAAGTGGACCCTCCAGCCCAGCGGCTACCACGTGGAGCAGAAACACACCGCCCAGCAGAGCCCTTCCTAAACTCCTGACCCACAGAAGTGGGAACGAAACAAAATAGTTGATTTGGGCCACGAGCTTTTCAGACCTGCTCTTATTGAGCTGCATGCACTTCATTGCATTCCACAGCTGTGCACTTTCTACAAACTGAAGGCGAGACGTTCCACCAGCACAAAACTCCCGATTCGCTGGATTGCGACACTTGCTTTATTGCACCGTCTGGAACCAAACCACTCTCTCCGAGGTATGCCTGCTGTCTGTGACACGATCATAGAAACCTAGCACACACTTTAAAAACTGAAGCATAAGGCAGATCTCACGCGAGGTCACTGTGAATGGTTGTATAGTTTGGAGCCTGCAAAGCGGGGGCTGAAATCTAGCCAGCGCCCCTCACCAAGGCCTGCCTAGGTGGGATGGTCCTTGCTCAGCGAGGGCGCTTTCTCTATTCCTCCACTAAAGGGCACCTTCATCAGCCCCGTGAGGGCCCCATAGAGACTAGCAGTGACTCCAAGCTCACTTGTCCAGATTCAAGACCTTAAGCTCTGGGAGCCTGTGAGTTTTAAGGGCAAGTGAGATCACCATGGCCAACTGCATGCTCTCTTGCTGACCTCACTGGACTTACCGACTCTACCTGGTCCTTCCTCCCTCTGCTCCAAGCTGCCCACAAATGGGCGTCGGTGCCCTCCCTGCCCAGTGGGTCTGCTCACTCTCAGTGGCGGTGCCTGTTGATGATGCCATGGGAAATTGCCCACCCCAGGACAGAGCTCAGCGCTGGGCCCTGGCTTCTGTACCACAAGGGCAGACAGTCTGCTCCCTGTCGCCTTCAACAATGGCTGGCAGTTGGACTCATTCAGAACTCATTAAGGTGATTTTTCCCTCCAAGCCCCTTCCACGGGGACTGAATACTAATGAGCCTCCAGCACAAAGGAGGGGCCTCCTGCTGCCCTCCAGCGCTGGGCAGTGCTCCGTGGGGACAGTCTGCCTCCCACCTCACTCCCGGGGCTTTGTGCAGGAGTCACTCTTGATTGCTGTTGCTTTATGGGATGACTAAAGCGCGCCCTGCCATGGTGGCGGTGCCCCGGGACCAGTTCTCTCAGCATAAGCAAGTGCAGGAGGCAAGACCTGCAGGAAAGCAGCTGCCGCCTGACCAGAGAGGCAGGAAGTCCGAGCAGCCTCCGTTTTAGCCTTTGTGCCTGGCCTCAACGCTCTCAATCCGTCCATCCAGCCCAGGGGACGTGTGGGCATCCTCTTCCTTTTCTTCCTCGTAGAAGCTGGTGCGCATCACTTGAACTCCAGAGCCAGAGATATCTGTGTTCAAATCCAGACTGCCACTTCCTAGCCAAACTTCTCTGTTTTCTCTCCTATAAAACAGAGGCCATGACACTGAGCAAACCTACAAGGACCAGAAAGATAAGGCCAAGAAAGCTAGAAATGGTGGCACTCAAGGTACTGCCTGCGTTTCGTGAACAAGGCTTTCTGAAAACACTTCAATAGAAATGTATTCACCGCTGTGTATGTTAAAACAGAAAAAGGCTCCGTGAATACCATGATTTTATAGCTTAAGGCTGAGCTACATAAAAAGTGAGTGGATTTAAAGAAACATACAATAACTATTGCTGGGGAAAGTACTACTTGAATGCTGCATAAACACTCAAAAAAATAAGGTATATGGATTCACCCCCAACCTCAGCACACACACACATAGTAGGTAGGGTCACCACCAGCACCCAAGTGCATAGTAGGGCTGGACTGGTGTCTGCTTCCCTTTCCGTCTTCTCATCCTGTCAGGCAGACCCAATGCTTGTGATGGCATCAGCCTCCACCCTTGAACTTGACTCCAGCCTCATTAGGGCTTGACCAAGGCTTAGAAGCTGGAGTTGGAGTCCCCATAATCTCGGTGATTTTCCCCTTGCCAGAGGGACGAGGAGGAGCAGTCTGCAGCTTTGCAGGTCATGATTTCCCTTTAAGCGCCTCGTAAACAGCAGGGCCAGCCCACCTCAATAAAATTTTATTTAGGGCTTGCAATTCCCCACTCTTCCATGCCATATGCTGCCCTTTCTCAGTGTGTTTAACTCCCTGCTGACAACTGACAAGATTTCGATGCATGAAGAAGGGCCCAGTAAAAGCCAGGGGAGGCTGCTCATTAGCATCATCTATACATTTTAAGAGCCAAGACACTATTTTTCTTGGACTTACCAATTATGCAGGACGTCAGGTAGCTCCCCTCCAAGTGTCGGCCAACTAAATCAACTGAGCAGGCGTATTCGCTTAGTCAGACCCATGGGCTAAGAATTCCTAAACTTTTATGGAGCCACATAACGTTTCAGTTCCCAGAAACCATGACCCACGTTTAAATGTGTGGCACCCAAGTCCCTAGTTCAGAAAAGGCCCTTTGTTAATCGTTCACAAGAGCTAATCCGACGAGGCCCCCACACTTTCACCTGCTGCTGTTCATTCAACCTGTGGCTCCCCCTGGCCTGTACTTACTTCATCTGCCCTGAATGGATTTCCCTTCTCTGCAGCCATGCCCTTGCTCAGGCTGTTCCCTGTGTGTGTGCAGTGCCCTTCCAGACCCTGCTTCTCTACCCAGAGAGCTTACATACATCCTTCAAGCTCAGCTCAGACCCAACTCCCTCCACAAAGCCACTTCGGCCCTTGTAAGAGTTAATGCCCCTCATAACAGTTAATTGGCCGTGAGCTGCTTCCAATGTTCCATAGGAGGCAAGGAGCAAATTCAATGAGCCATACCTGTTTGGAGAATGAGTGGATAAAGGAATCCCATGATTGACAGCATCCACTGATTTAGTCCATTAATTAAAATGTTGACAACTCTGCTCAATATTCATTGAGCATGTATTATGTACAAAGGCGCTAGGCATACCACACCGAACAAGAAAGAAGGACATATTCCTGTCCTTGCTGGGTTTACATGCCGGATACCAGGAGATAAAGTTAAACACAAATAAGCACAATTATTTCAGAGAGAACCACGTGTTATGATGACAATAAAACAAGGTGGCGATAGCACAGAGCAGACTACAGCTGATGGGTCACATCTAGCCAGCCACCCGTTTTTGTAGCTAAAGCGTTACTGAAACACAGCAATACCCATTTGCTTATATGTTGTCTAACTGCTTTTGCACAACAAAGGCAGAGTTGAGTAGTTGCAAGAGAGACCATATGGCCCACAAGCCTAAAATATTTACTATCTGGTCTTTTACAGAAACAAATCCTCAGATCCCTGGCAGAGAGGGTGACTGTGGGATTAAGTAGGGTGGGTGGGGAAGGCCCAGAAAGGTAACATTTGAGTGAAGGCCAGATCATAAGAATCAGCCACACAAAATGTCAGGGTGAAAGAGTTCCAGGCAAAAAGAACAGCAAGTGCAAAGGCCTGAGCAGGTTTAGGCTTGTCTTATTCTAGAGACAGAGAGAAGGCTAGTGTGGCATCATCAGGTGGAGAATGGTACATACAAGACAAGACCATGGTAGGCAGAGCACGGGTAGATGACTTGGTGGCATGGAACCGCACAGGCCATGGAGAGGGTGTCTTGCTATTACTGATGAATAACTCAGGAAGTCGGTGAAGGTGTCTGGGTTTTTGGCAACAAGGGGTGAGTTCATCTCCATGGAAGAGGAGGAGGTGATGGCACCAGCAGCGCGGATGACAAAGTCTAAAAGGTTGACAACTTTGCTCAAGACTTCTTTCCCACCAAGAACAAAGTCTCCTTGTCAGGGCACCCAGCCCTGCATTACTTCCTGCCCCCCCCCCCCCCCAACACTGCACTCAAGGTTGTTTCAACTGCTCAGGCAAGATGCTTCTAGAACAGCTGAACCAGCAGGCCATACATGTATCTCACCCACACTATTTTTATTTAAAAGACTGTTTCTTTCTTACACTCTTGTTTCAAAAGGAACTTAGTTCACTCTAAAATCACTGTTTAATATGCCAGCTACATGTATTTCCTTTAAATACAATGAATACGTTTTTTAAATGTTCACTTGTCTGCCACCTAAATTCATGTCAGCCTCTCTTCAGGAAGCAATTGCTGAGGTTCAAATCTGCTGGAACCCCATTAATGCAACCCACAGCCAGCTCCTGACATAATATGGGGGAGGACAGGTGCAGTATTTTTCAGGGGGACAGTGAGGTCAGAGGGCAGCTTAGGGGGCATGACCTAAGCTCTGGAGGCAGACAGAGCCTAACCTACCCCTGTGGCTTAGCGGCTGTGTGCTTGTGGCCAAGTCAAACCCTGAGAGCCTCAGACTTCTCATCTGTAAAACAGGGAGGCTGTGTGGGTATTGCGTGAATTGAGAGAGATGTGTGACTTGGCCCAGTGCCTGACACATACTAGATGCTCAATAAACGATCACAGTTAGGATGGCAAATGCCTAATTACTTCCGGTTATCATTATGATCCTCAAATGTCCTTTGGTCTCTCAAAAAGTGCTAAAAGCATCTCATCACTGATGTGTCTGAGCGTCTGGGACATCCTGAGCCCCTGCACGGCCCATTCAGCCCCCAGGGGCTCTGGAGACCTCTTGGCAGAACAGTTTTCATTGGATTCACCAAACTAGGTCTCCTTGTCCTTGCTTTCCTTTTATTTTTCTTCCCAAAAGGGCTCCTGATTAACAATCTTCCAGAGGGGAGGAGGAAAGAAGTTACAGCCATGTTTGGGGCTCTGGTCCTCGTGGGTTGGGAAGCTGCTACTTCAGACTCAATCAGCTCCCTGCAGGGTCACTGGATGAAATTCCTCGCCACCGGGGCTGGAGGAAGTGGCACCATTGGGAGGCCTCCACCAGTGACCTGCGGCCTGAGAACCCCAACCACTCACAAGTCCCCAGCCTAACCCAGGATGGGAGTCCCGTTTCTTTAAGGACACCCCTCCTGGAAAAGCGCATCTCGTGTCCACACCACAGGGGAAAGTGCACCATCCATCCCCTGAAAACAATCCCATTCAAGCGGTAAGGCTCAAACACCATTCCTCACTTGGAGATAATCCAAACTTCACTTTGATACCCGCTGGGCAGGAGCAGATTTACGTCTCTAATGGCTTAATTCACAAAGCCATTAAAAGTGGCCTCTCTTCCCCCGGCACAAAGTAAGGTGAGCGGAAGACAGCCAAAACACACATCGGACCGGTGATGACAGCAGCGGAGATACAATCACTGGTCCAGGGCAATAAGGGGGCCGCTGACAGCACAGTGCGCACTGCTCTCAGCTGCCAGGAAAGGCGCATGGGGCGGGGGCTTCCGCTCCCCTCGCTGGCTACCAGCACCAGCTACAAGGAGCTGCAGTGCCCAGTGCAAAACAACGGTGGGGGCACCTTCTCCCAAAGCTATTAAGAATTTCAAGATAGTGACAGCAGAGCATCAAGCCAAGCCCGGGGCCCTCCTGGGTGTGGGACCCAGTGCACGGGGTGGACGCCCGTGAAACATAACCTGCAGGCTTCCCTTTTGGGTGCCTCCACGGACTACTCTCCAGGGATCGTCCGTCCCCTCCTAGCAAGACCCTACGATGTGAAAAAGGAATTCTTTTTTTTTCCTTCTCATCATTGATAACTTCATTAACTCCTGCCTCTTTATTCTAAGAGGCAGGATCCAAAGAAAACCTCGGGATAAAGAGCACTCAGAAGTTAGTTTAAAAAAAAAAAAAGTGGAATGGCCAAAGTTTATAATTAACAGAAAATGGGAAAAGTGAAACTATAAATAAATAATAATATTACTAACTAATCAATACATATATATAATGATAACGAGTTAATAAAATAAAAATAACACCATCTCCTAAGCAGAGGCTGGCGGCTTTTTCTGTAAAGGTCTGGATGGTGAGCATCTTCAGCCCTGCAGGCCCCAAGGTCTCTGTCAGCTCCACTGTGCAACCTGAGTGGCAAGTGGCCACAGGCCGAACAGAAATGAATGGCCGTGGCTGCGTCCTAACCGACCTTTGTTTCTTATACAGAAACAGGCAGCTGGCCAGATTTGGTCCACGGGCCTTCCTCTGCTCACTCCACACGTAAAGCAAGACAGCTCATGCCTCAGTGTGCATCCTCATCGCCTGGGGGTCCTGTTACAATGAGACCTGAGCCCGGAGGTGTGGGGAGGCCTGTGGCTCTGCATCTCTGACAGCTCCCAGGCGATGCCCGCGCTGCCGGTCCAAGGACCAGCTCTGTGTGGCAAGGAGAATGCACCCCGAAAAGAAAAGAAGAAACACCTATGAGAGGGCCCAAGTTTTAAGAAGTGCTTAGCGGAACACAGCATAGAAAAGTAATTTATTTTCTCATCACCCAGGAACGCAGTTATGCCATTTCAGTCCATCTTCAAGACAGGAATACCATGTCATTGGCGATCTAGAATGGAGTTAACTACCATTATCAGAAAGCAAAGCGCTACAGTTTTTAAGCACTGCTATGCGTTTTCTGGCGGCAGTTAACGGCGACATATAGCAATCAATGCAGGTAAGTGAATCCATTCGAAGGCAGGCCACGGATGGTAAATCACATTGTCCAATAAAGTTGCTAAATTAGCAACAGTGGGACACAGAGCGTTTTTGGTTTTGTTTTGTTTTATAAAAGCGAATCCTCTTGGGAATGAGATGGGCTGCAGAGGAGCACGCTGGCCAGGCTGGGGTGGGAGAGGGGCGGGGCATGCGCCCAGTGATAGAGTTTCCCGGCTGGAACTGCATGTGGAGACTGGGGTCCAGGTCCCAGCGAGGGCTTGTTTCCCACGGGCAGATGGCGTGTCACATGCAGCGGTCTCTAATAAACGTCTTCACCATCCAGTGTATAGGAAGATAAAAAAAAAAATGAATGGAGCACTCATTCACTGGGGGTGGGGATGTAGAATGGTGCAGCGCTTTGGAAAACTATTTGGCAACTTCTTAAAAAGTTTCATTTAAATTTGCCACATGACCCAGGAATTGCACTCTTGGGAATCTACCCAAGAGAAATAAAAGCATTTCATTTCAAGTCCACTCACAGACTTGCTCAAAGCTGCATTCTTCACAATAGTCTATACGGGAAAACTACCCACGTGTCTATCACCGATGAACAGATAAATAAAGTGCGGTATGTCTGTGCAGTGGATGCTATCCCGCAGTGTGGCCACAACATGTAGACACCTCCAGAACAGGACGCTGACTGAAAGGAGCCAGGTCCAAAAGACCGCCTATTGCATCGGAATGCGGCCATTTCAATGAAATGTCCCGAATGGGTGAACCTGTACGGACAGGAAGTAGATTAGCAGTTGCCTGGGGAGTAACCACAAATGGGCACGAAGAATCTTATTCGATGAAAATGTTTTGAAACTAGATTAGGGTAACAGTTTCAGAGCTTGGTGGATTTACTAAAAATCATTGGATGGTACCCTTAAAATGTGTGAATTTTATGGCATATTAAGTCATACCTCGACCAAGTTGTTTTGAAAAATTAAAGGTTCCCATTGTGTCCTTTTTGGTGTCATGTTTCACCTCCCCAGTTCATAAAAAAAAAACTTAAGGAATCCCAGAAACTGAGACAGGCCCAACGACCCATCGGTCACTCCAGATGAGGCCACAGCAAGGCCCCAGGCACAGACACATACCCAGGACACGGCACATCAACTGACTTGCTGAAGAAGGAAATAAACACGCAGGAGCCGGGCCTTTGACTTTTACAACAGGCACTGAATTCATCTGTGGTCAGAGCACCATCCGGACAGAGCAGGGCAACGTCTGCAAAGATGCCTCCGCGACCCACAGCCTGACCTCCAGCCAACCCCAGGCCACCATGCCCGCAAAGGCCTGGGCCTGAGGGGGGCAGGGTGGCAGTGAGGGCAGTCGCGAACAGAGGCCTAGTCCCTCAGGAGAAAAGAAAAATAAAACTTGCCAAACTGAGAAAACTGAGAGCCAAATTCACCCGACCCCCAAATACACCCACACCCACAAATTCATGCCCCCACCCAAGATGGCATGTTCCTTGAAGCAGCTGTCAACCTAAAGTGACTCTCTGGGGTCATATTCCAACGCCTGAAGCAACTCCCATGTGCTTGGAAGAAAACGAAGACTCTAATTGGCAACAGATCTTTGCCTTCCCTCCAAATAGTACAAACTTTTTAAAAAATACGTTTTTATTGATTTCAGAGGGGGAGAGGAAGAGAGACATAGACACATCAATGATGAGAGAGAATCATTGATCGGCTGCCTCCTGCTCATAGGTCAATGCTCAACCACTGAGCCACGCTGGCTGGGCTACAAAACATTTCTCTGAAATTCTGAGCTATTACAACATCTCCTCCTTTGGAAAAACAGGACAATCCAAGCCACTTGTAGGAGATGATATATTTCGGCAGACAGAAAATCATAAAAAATCAGGAGGCGGGGCCAGGGTGGGGGAGGGCTGTCTAGAATGACCCACAGTCTCTGCTTCAGCTTCCTGCCCCTCACTCCCTTCCTCACTCACAAACACACTTGAGGGCAGCAGCGGCTCAAAGTCAAGGAGCACTTGGGGGTGGGAACTGGGACTCCAGCTGGCCCACGTGCAAGCCCCGGAGTGAAACGGTCATCTAGGTGCCGGGCTCAGGCAGCGGAGCCCACAGGTACAGAAGGGTCCCGGCCCAGGAGGCTTCCGCCTGGGGGAGCAGATCTGTTAACCACCCCCCCCCACCCCCTCCCCAGTGATTTAATCGCCTTCCCTTTGTAACCCAGATGGTATTTGGATCAGGAACACTAGCTTCACAGCCAGAAGCCTGATAATCTCTCCCTTTTCATTGAAAAAGAAAATATCTAAGATACTGGAGACTACAGTAAAATTCTCCACCCCATTTTCTCTCTTCCTTTCTTTCTTTCTTTTTTCTTTTCCTCGTGGCAAGGCTGGATAAGCTTATCAAGTGCTGGCAAACTACATCTTAGCTCTGATCCTTTCGAGAATTCCATTTGGCGCCTTTAACATTTCATTTGGCAGATTGAATTTCGGACATGTATTTATGGGGCTGAGTCTGCCCTTACAGAGTATTGCATAAATCCCATTACAGTATCCACTTTAGCGTGTTTGGGGTTTTCGGAGCCAGGGCTTTATTCAAGTGGACAGCCCGGGAATGACCGGCTCGGGCTCAGGAACTCTCTCGGCTCCCTCTGGAACCACCAACCTTTGCAGATTGTCTCCATCATCATCAATGTCAAGCGATGTTTTAGAGCAAGTCCTTGTGGGCACAGCACAGAGGCGTGTCCCAGGCTCCGAGGAATCAGTGACTGCGCGTCCAGTGAGTAACCGGTTCCCTCCCAGGAGCCACTTCACCCCACACCCCTCCCAGGAGCCACTTCACCCCACTACTTTTCTGTATTTCTTTTTTTATTTATCTTATTTATTGATTGATTTTTTTATTTTTATTTTTTTTTTTGCGAGAGAGAGAGAGAGAGAGAGAGAAAGGGAAACATTGACTTTCTGTTCCACTTATTCACGCATTCATTGGTTGTTTCTGTATGTCCCCTGACTGGGAATCAAACCCACAACCCTGACATGTTGGGATGATGCTCTGCTGACCTATCCAGTCAGGACCAGTTCTGTATTTATTTTTTTTAAGTATATTTTTATTGATTTCAGAGCGGAAGGGAGAGGGAGAAATAGAAACATCAATGATGAGAGAGAATCATTGATTGGCCACCTCCTGCACACCACATACTGGGGATTGAGCCCGAAACCAGGGCATGCACCCTAATCAGGAGTTAAGCCATGATCTCCTGATTGATAGGTCCACGCTCATTCACTGAGTCATGCCAGCCAGGCCATTTCTGTATTTCTTACCCTACCAACAAGAAAAACCTATTATTTCTAATTTCTGGAAAATAAATTTACAAAGAAAAGTGAGCTGTACGGGAAAAAAATGAGAAAGCAAAAGGTGTGGGTTAGGAACCGTAAGTAAACCAGCGTCTCTCTAACCCCTAGGTTAACCACTGAACAGAATGGGATTATCCACCTGATTATACTCGTGTGGTCATGAAGATGCAAGGGTGAATGTGTGAGCCCGTGCCTAGCACGTAGATGATCAAGGCTGCTTGGCCCTTGCACTCCCAGCACACACCCAGTTATTCACTCCTAGCTCACTCTCTCCTGGCGGGACCAGATGGGACACTCCATCAGAGCTCCTAAGATGCCCTCTAGCAAGCAGCTCCGGGCTCCAGCACTGTGCACACCACACGGGCAAGCAGGGGTGACACCAGCTAAAGCATCAGCGGGTTAGGGACTGTTTCCGTCCTCCTGGGGCCTGTCCTGGAAACACACACAGAGCTCTCCAATCACCAATTTTCCACATCAATAGGCTCAAGCAGAAATGCAAGGAAGGTGGCTGGCAGTGGATCAACCCCGGAAACCCAGGCAAAGCTAAGAGAGTGCCCCCTGGCCTGCTGGGACCCTCTCTTTCTGAGGCAGAGTCCCCCGGACACCTGGCAATCCAGCGTCTGGTCACGTTGTCCCACCACACAAACAGGGCCTGTAAAAAGGCAACAGCAGCTGCAGTCAGTGAAGAAGTATATCTGACAAGGGGTTCTGGGGGGCTATTTCAGGCTCTGACTCTGTCTGAGGGCAGCTGCGGGTTTGGTTACATCTAAGTTTGGCCTCGGAGCTTGTGGAGGTAAACTCGTCTTTATGAGAAAAAAACATCTCCAGAGCCTTTAGTAATTCATTCAGCCCAAATTTACAAAGTCCCGCCATGTGCCAGGCTCCCTGCCAGGAGCTGGCTTCCCAAGGTGAGCTGCACAGAGCAGGTCCCGCCCACAGGAGGTCACAGGCTGGGGACAAACACGCAGAGAGCAAACGTGGGGCCGGGGAAGGGTGGGTGTCCAATGTCCATGATATGGTGGAGACAGCATGGCTTCCCCGGGACAAGACCCATGGTGGCCAAAGGCAATCGCAGCACTAGAAACCCAGTGCCCTCGCTCTAGGGCTGAACTGTCTAAAGCAGTGGTCGCCAACTGGTGGTCCACAGGCCACTGGTGGTCTGTGAGGTCCGAAAGGTTGGTAACCGCTGCTCTAAAGAGTCTCTCAGTGACTTTACTTTCTTCCTGAGGCCAGAAGTTGTGCACAATTATTACATGATTTTTATGTACCACAAGAGGCAAGAAATGACATGTCTTCATTTATTTCCATCTAAAAGTAGGCAGCTATTAACAGGCCCACTGTATAAATGAGGAAATAGAGGCTGGGAGAGCTGAAATGATCTGCCCAAGGTCACCCAGCCATGAAGAGGTGGAGGGGTTGGAACAAGGCTGCTTGGCTCCGGAGTCTCCACTGTCTTTTTTAATATATATACTAGAAGCCCAGCGCACGAAATCGTGCGTGAGCTGCGAGCTGCTGCCAAGAGCTGCCATGCCCCGCCGCTGGGAGCTGCCCACCAGGAGCAGCGAGCCACTCTGGCCCGCCATCGGGAGCTGAGAGCCGCCCAATTTTTCCCAGCAGTACCTTCAGTCAGCACTGAGGACACTGGGCAAGCTAGAGGAGGAATACATAGTGATCATTCTAGTGAGAGACACTGCCTAGCCTGGACCCCTTTTCCAGCTCCACATTTGTGTCACAAAAGCAGTTATTTTAAAATCTGATCTGGTGCCTCAGTCCTACCTCCTTGGTTTAAATTTTCTGCGCCAGGAGCCACACGAGCTACCCTGCCCCACCACTGGAGCCTCGAGCCGCCCCACCCCGCCACCGGGACCGGTCGTTTGGTCATTGCAGTCATTAGGGACACTGGATATATATATATTTTCTTTTTATTGATTTCAGAGAGGAAGGGAGAGGTAGAAACATCAATGGTGAAAGAGAATGATTGATTGGCTGCCTTCCTCATGCCCCACACTGAAGATCCAGCCTGCAACCCAGGTACGGGCCCTGACTAGGAATCAAACCATGACCTCCTGGTCCATAGGTCGATGTTGTACCAATGAGCCATGCCAGCTGGGCAGAGAGTCCCCACACTCAACCACGCCGCCACGCTGCCTCAGGGAAGTGTGCTGTGGCTCTGACGTCCCATTGGCACCATCAGCCTCTAGACATGCTGGTTGGAACACAGTAGGGGCTCAGTCAGTGTCTGCTAAATCTAATTTGACCATCTTATTTAAAGCAATCACACTCGGCGTTTAAGCTCTGGGCTGGGAACAAGGTCATCCGATAAAAATGGAAAGCAGAAATTTACCCTGAGGAATTTCCTGGGTTTAGAGGTAGGGAGTCCAGAAAGGAATCTATTCAAATGACCATGGTGCTAAGATGTGGCCTCAATATATTATGATTAAATGAGATGCACTGAAGAATTACATAACAGCTCAGAAACACAATTTAAGTCTCCGCTGGCACTTCCCTTTTTGTAAAATTAGCATTTTTGTTAAGTCTGTAATATAGCAGAGTAGGGTTTTATATAACTGCTTGGGTCACACAAGGGAAATGAAGACGTTTCACTCACTTTCTAACATCTGTGCTTCCCACAGAGAACAGTCTGGAAGCCCATCCATATGCGATGCTGGATAATGATCCTCACAACAGTAAAAATACTGACCCTCTGTGTGCTTCCTGGGTGTCAGGCCCGTGCGAAACGATCTACCACATTATCTCATCTAACCATCACAAGGCCCTTTTGTGGCAGGCCAAGATCATGGGTCCCGCCAAACAGAGAGGAGAACTGAGTGAAGCCTGGCCAGGAATGCAGACCACATGACGGAGGGCTCTCCATCCCAAGGTCACATTTGCAACACGCTGCTTCAAAGAACTCCGAAGATTATATCAAGGAAAAAAAAAACCCAAAACGTGTTTGCCAAAATCCTGACATCTCAGACAGGAAGGCAAGAAGTCTGGGACCATCTGGGCCCATGTCGGGGACATGCTACCTGCTTCCCACTTTAATGGCATTTCCCTGGGCTGAACTCCCACATGTGGCCACAGAAACGCACTTTTCAAACCCAGCATCTTCTGCCTCCAATTATAGTTGGCTCCACTGAAACCAAGAAGGCATTTGGGGACAAGGCATCTTTATCTGTACCAAATGTTTATTGGGGCTGGTCCAGGAAATGGTCCCGCGTGAAGCCCATGTGCACGATGTCACCCCATCTGCCTGGCGCACACACACGTCCACAGCGTAACACTAGGAATTATCCCCTTTGAGCACTGCCCTGGACAAATACCACCAGGTCCAACAAGTCTGACAGCTTTTCAGGAACAGTTATCTAGATGAAGAGAGAAGAAAGGAGAGATCACTCCTTTGTATGCAGAACATAAATCTGGCTAGTGTCAAAAACCCAGAGAGGTTCACTTTCCTGGGCTCCAGCATCATTTCCTCAGGGCCAAGTCATCCTCCACAACACTTGCAGTAAAGATGCTGTTACTGGTTGCCTCTTGGGGGGGGAGGGGGGGCAGGGCAGACATTCTGGACAGGACCATTCACATTCTTGTGCAAAACCCTTCCCCTTGAGGATGAGTTGGATTTCATGATTCAATTCTCATGAACAGAATATGGAAGAAGTGATGCTATTTCATGTTATAAGTAGACTGCAGCTTCCATTCAGGTTCTCCCTCTCCCATGGACCCTCTTCCTTGGGTCAATGGCTATGGGTGAATCCTCTGGCCACACTGGGTACTGCCCTATGGTGAGGAGTTAAAAGAGGCCCCCAGCTCACAGCCAGCAAGGACCTGAGGGCTTCAGTCCAAACAACCAATGAGGAACTGCAGCCTGCTAATGAACATGTAAATGAGCTTAAAAATGGTTTTCCCCATTTGAGCCTTCAGATGAGACCACAGCTCTGGCCATCAGCTCAAATGCAGAATGAACTGATAACTTTCATCTTCTCTGATTCAATGAATACATACTCATTGAGAAAATTTCAGAAAGAAAGGTTCAAGAGAGACCTGGAATCAGAACTCTCAGCTAAGCTGCTCCTTGATCTCTGACCCACAGAAACTGTGAGATGATAAATGTCTGTTTTTTTAAGACACTAAGTTTTGGTATAATTTGCTATGCAGCATTAGGTAATTAATACAGTGCCACATACAAGTCCTTACAGTTGATTTGAATACTATTAATAATATATATCCCATGATGTGACAAAAACCTGTCTGAAAGTATAGATGGTAAACTTCTTGTATTTTGTAAAGACCAAGGTAGGTGAGAGGACATTTGGAGATTGCAGAGCCAAAGCTAGGTCACCGATCTCAAGGCATTACATGAATCTGTGCTTATTTTGTGAAAACAGAAATGAACAACACCATTACTGGACCAATTAATACACAAAGAGAACAAAAACTTTCCTGAGAACAATGTCAACATGAAAACATTACGAGCTGTTATATGTCTACTACAGTGGGGCCTTGACTTACGAGTTTAATTCGTTCCGTGACCAAGCTCGTAACTCAAATTACTCATATGTCAAATCAAAAAGTGAACGAGTGAGACACGTGATGTTCACTGCGCCAACTAGCGGTGGGGTATCTGAAGCTGGCTCGTAACCCGAATTTTAGCTCACAACTCAAAGCAAAATATCGGCCGAGAGACGGCTCATATATCGAAAAACTCGTTAGTCGGGACACTCGTAAGTCAAGGCCCCACTGTATTTTATCACACAAGTAAGCAATAAACTGTAAATATCAGAATGACTGAATGAGGATCCATATCCCTATATGGTCGTAGTCAGTGTAACTGGATGCTGTTAGTTGTGTGTATCAGCTGTGGCTCATGCTCTGATCTTAGTTATGTGGAAGAGTAGCAAGACCACCAGCTGTAGAGACCATGGGCCTGTGGTCCAGCCCCACTTCTGCCCCTCACTAGCTGTGTGAGCTCAGGGAAACAAACAGAATCTTACTTCTCCATCTGTAAAATCTGGATAACAAGGTCCAGCTCTTTGAATCAATGTAAGCGTTCGAGGGGTTTATGTTTGAACGTGCTTAGCATGGTCTATGGCACATGGTTGCCCAATAAAATATGCACTTCCTGTGTAATCTCCTCCTTGGCTCTCAGCTATGATCTGTGATAACCCAGGCTGGCTATCTCCAGTGAGTGTGGATCTCACACCTTAGGGTCAAGGGAGCCAGAGTCACATAGGAATTTAAAGCAAAGGTTATTGATTCAGAAAAGCCCAATTTCCAACACTTACTAGTGATATTTACGGGCTGACCACCTTACTGACCTCATCGGTGAAATGGGAGTAACACCGTGCCTACCTCTATTCTGACAACCGAATGATATAACATAGTTAGGCACACAGTGCCAGGCACACAGTAAGCATTAAATAAATGCTATCTATTTTGGTAAAATTGTTATAAGTCTCACCATCATTATTTAATCCATAATCAGTTGCAAAGAGGTTTATGAAACAAATCCAGCCCATGAAAATGTTTTGTTTGGTTCACACAGGGTGTTATGAAAAATAAATAAATTCGAATTCGTTGTTTATATGTATTACAGATTACACTGCAAAATTCAAATGTATGTATGGGTTCTTTCAAAACCTGAAAGAGCAGAAAACCCTGGGCCTGATTTTCTCACAGTCACAGGCAGCTGGAGCCAAGGAGCCACTGTCCACTTGAGGCAAAGCATTCCTTCTTCCTTCGCCACAGTCCTCACCACTCCTTACTGCCCTGCACCTGTCCTGGAGAACACACCTCGCCACCCGCCTGGCTGTAAGAGCATTTGGGTTTTTTGTCCCTTGCCTTAATTCCTTAAAGACTTGCCTCCACTTGCAATTCCCTTTAAAAGAAAAAAGAATCAAGTACTCTAAGCAGCAACAGCAAGAATAGATATGAATAAGATTAAGTCTTCCCTAAGGAAATCCACAGCAACAGTAAGTGCCAGATAATGGCTGAGGATAAAGATAGAGTCAGCTCAAAAGGAGGATACGATCAGCTCTCCGCAAGAACCCTGTGCACATGACCCAAAAACAAGCTGCCAGAGTTTAAATATCAAAAGTTTTGCCCTCCCCTTGTTACTGGGAAGGTTAATTTTATATGTCCGTTCCACTGGGCTGCACGGTGCTGACATTTGGTCAAACATTATTGTGGGTGTCTCATTGAAGGTGTTTCTGTAGGAGACTCCTAGTTGAATTGGTAGACTGAGGAAAGCAAATTGCCCTCCTTAACGTGGTGGGCCTGGTCCAATCCGTGGAAGGTTGGCATAGAACAAAGAGCCGACCCTCCGGCCGGTAAGGGTACATTCCTCCTGCCCAACAGCCTTCACACTGGGACCTGGACGTTTTCCTGGCTGCAGACCCATCACTCAGCTAAGGAGGAACCCCCTCTCCCAGGTCAGAATCACCCCTCTGCTTGCCCTGCCACAGTCCCTCATCTGGTTGACCTCAAAAGCCGCCTAGCTGGTCTCTCTGCCTCCACTCTTGCCTTCTTTTCGCGCTCCCCCTCATACCCAATATCCACAGGGATCTTAGAAAATCATGCTCTTTATTCTGAAATAATGTTAGATTTGCAGAAAAGTTGCCAAGGTAGTCCAGAGGGTTGCTATGTACCCTCACCCAGCTCCCCTAATGTCCACCTGTAGCTATGGTCCCTGTGTCAAATCCAAGAAATCGACATGGGTGATACATGATTTAACTAAAACACTAAGTTGCAGGCTCCATTTGGAGTTTACCACTTTTCCCACTAATGACCTTTTCTGGTCCAGGATTCAATCTAGAAAACCACACTGCGTTTTGTCATCATGTCTAGAGCGGAGGGATTTTTTTTTTAAGCTCAAA
>NW_006287910.1:2411658-2420211 GCF_000327345.1 Myotis davidii | reverse complement strand
ACCCCCCACCACCCCCGCCCCTGGGCTTTAATCTCCCCGATGATCTCCCATACACTCTGAATAAAATCTGAACTCCTTGCCCTGGTCTCCAAGTTCCATGCAATTTAGCTCCGCTGACCCCTCCCTCCTATTTCACCCACACTTCCCACACTCAATATGCTCAGGCACATGGGCCCTTTATCACTTTTTTGAACCCCAAACTTGGTCCAGTCTCTGGATTTGCTATGCCTTCCGCCTGGGAAGCTACTTCCCCAGATGTTCTCGTAGCTGGTTCCATCTCATGTCCAAGTGTGAGTGTGAATGGCACCCCTGGGAGAGGCCTTCCCTGGCCATCCCAGCTAAACCAGCCTCACCCCATCGCAGTCACCCTCTATCACAGACGTCTTCACTTTTGTAAGAGCTATGTGCTACCTGAACTGATCCTATTCATAGATTTATGATCGGTGGCCCACCCTCCTCTGCTAGAGAAGGTGGGGACCTTGTCAATATGATTCACCATTTAATTTAAAGTACCTAGAATAGTACCTGGCACATAGTAGGTACTCAGCAAATGTGTGTTGAAATAAGGACTGAAGGACTGGATGGATGAAGGGAGGGCATCCGTTTTCCAATGCTCACAGATGTGTCCCCAGAACCTAGTTCAGTGTCTGTAAATAAATAGTAGGTGCTCAATAACTATCTCCTGAATGAAATACCGGTCACTGACTTATCCCAAGAACCTAGCATAGTGCCTGGAAGACAGCAGTATTTGAGTGAATGTCATCCATTTTCAAAGAAAGAGGTAACTGTATGAAGTGAGTCTGCTGGACCGGCTGGTGTGGCTCAGTGGTTGGGTGTCAACCTAAGAACCAGAAGGTCACGGTTCAATTCCAGGTCAGGGCACATGCCCGGGTTGCAGGCTCGATCCCCAGAAGGAGGCAGCCCATCAGTGGTTCTCTTTCATCTTTGATGTTTCTCTCTCTCTCTCTCTCTCTCCCTTCCTCTCTGAAGTCAATAAAAATATATTTAAAAATAAATAAGTCATAAATAGTCTGCCGGAGGCCACTTTTATAACCAAGGATGCCCCTCAAGAGGTTACAGGTGAGGAAAGGAGAGCCTTCCCAGCAGCTGTCCGCACATCTGTTTGGAAAGTGCACAGGCCCACACGGGGCTGTGCTGAGGTGGCAGCTGCCACCAGGCCTGCACGGGGTTCTGTGGAGTGACTCCCCCTGCTTCTTCAGGAAGTTGCAGCCACATCACCCCAGCAGGGTGGCTCCTCGGTGGCCCGTGATGCAAAGTTGCGCGGAAAAGGCAGCTGATTAATACCCTCAGAGGGTCTATTGTCTGAATCCTGTCACCAGAGGAGAAACAGCTGTTTACAGTTTGTTTATTCATCTCCCTTTGGAGGAAACACAAATGCTTGTTCTCTGGGGCACAATCAGCATCTGAAGGGAGCGAAGAAAACGGTGTTTATTTTTAACAGGATAAAGAGGGGGGACTCTTATAAAGTTTGGACACGAGCAGGAAGACAGCTCTCTGGGAGGTGCCAGGCGATGCCTTGCATAGTGTTATAGACTTTCCAGGGTTGCTTGAGTCTATTCCAACTCCCAACAGAAAATTTAGGCTCAGGCCGTGGGGATCAGCCCAACAGTGGACCCAGGTGAGCACCCACGGATCTGAGAGTCCCAGAGAGCTCTTCGGACTTGCAAGTGAGAGGGCAAGGTACCCAGGGAAGGTGACCTCCCGCTATTAACTATGGGTGGCAGGCAGGACCCAGGCCCGCCTTGCACACCAGGCTGGGCACTACACAAAGTGACCTGCTCGCGAAGCCCTGCTTCACAGTTTAGGACTGCATCGTGCAGAGGAAGGGACAGCTTTTCTCTGCACAAACACTGCTTCCTGACCAATCCACACTCCCACCTAGTGCGGGCCCTTTCCGCGGACTCACATAAAGGCCGCGCAGCAGCCTCCCAGGAGACATGTCTACTAGTCCAGGCTGAAACCCCACAAGGAAAATCAAGGCCACTATCACTTTCCTGACCAGAAGGCTGCAAACCACAGATTCTCCATCTATCCCAGTTTCCCCATGAGGGTTAGCGACACTGTAGCCTTCAACAAGGCGCTCTGGCAAGTCTGAGAAGGAGGAGAAGCCGCCGGGAAACTTCTGCTTGGTCTTTGGGCATCTGACTGTGAGCGACAGGCCCCTGATTCCTCGGGGTTGGACCCAGGGAAGGGGTCCACATCCCCTTAAGAGACAGGGGGTCAGGGACACAGAGGGGCCGTGGTCAGGCTCAGGTAGTGGAGAGGAGAAAGAAGAAGAAAAGGTTTAAGGGGACACAAGGATAAAGGAAGTTCTGGCCCAAGGTCAGTACTAAGCTGACTAGTTCAGACTCACCCAGAAAGCAGTCTTCACCTCCGGTCCTTAAAGCCCCCGACATACCATCTCCCCATCTTCGTCCCATCAGCCTCCCACTATGTGCAGCACAGAAAATCTGTTAATCCCCGCTCTGGAGTGTTTATGCATTTATTAAAATGTTTGTTACGTATTATCTGCCTACTCTTGTATAATGTTAACGCCACAAGGCAGGGGCCACTGTTTTGTGCTGGAACATATTTCAAACTCTTAGAACGGCGCCTGGAAGGTACAAGGCACTTAGTAAATATTTACTGAACAGACGAATGAATGTCCATCAATGTTCCCACCACTCAGTAGGACAGCTGCCATCAGCCCATGTTCCACAGGAGAAAGCAAGGCTCCGAAGGGCCCAGCAGCCCTGAGCAGGGCCGCACAGGGTCTCACAGCTGGCACGTGACGGCATCAGGGTTTGAACGCAGGATCGGCACTGAATCTCTCTACCTGCCTGTCCATCCTTTTTCATCTTACCTTCCACATGGGGCTGTTAACAGGACCAAGGAGACAAGGACCAAGGAGATTCGTGCACTGGGGGATGGGGAGGCCTCAGCCTGGCCTGCGCCCTACCGCAGTCTGGGATCCCTCAGAAGATGTCCACCTGCCGGCTTAGGCCGGCTCCGCTGCCACGGAGGTGGGAGGGGCTCCCCCCACCACCGCTGCACTCGCCAGCCTTAAGCTGGCTTCCGGTTGAGCAGTGCTCCAGGGGGAGCACCCTGACCACCAGGGGGCAGTTCCTGCATTGAGCATCTGCCCCCTGGTGGTCAGTGCACATCATAGCGACAGGTCATTCCACCGTTGGGTCAATTTGCATATCACCCTTTTATTATATAGGAATGTGTCATTTATTTTTATGTTTTGATACTAGTCAATCGTCACTATAAACTTCTAGAGTAGGGACCACTGTCACCCCCATCTCACAGAAGAAACACTGAGGCAGAGGGAACACGACTGGTTCAAGCTCAAACAAATAGAAAGGAGTGAGTCCAGGATTCAGGCCCAGGTCCTGGGTTCCTAGTGACCAGGCAATGCTGCCTCTGCTAGAAACGAAGGGAGCTAGACAAGCCCCAAGGTGTTCTGTTCAGAAACACAGTGCTCCTGCCCTGGCCGATGGGGCTCAGCTGGCTGAGCATCATCCTATGTACCAAAGGATCGCTAATTTGATTCAATTCTCAGTCAGGGCACATGCTTGGGTTTCCAACTCAGGGCGTGTGCAGGAGGCAGCTGATCGATGTTAGCCTCTCACATCAATAATATTTCTCTACCTCTCCCTTCCTCGCTCTCTAAAATCAATAAAAACATGTTTTTAAAAAGAAAGGAACCCCCCTCCACAATGCTTCTCCTAATCTTGGGGGTCAGGTCCACTTTCAGAAACATCTACATCTGCTCTCAGTTCTGCGGTTGCTCTGGCCAGAGGAAGGCGGGGGAAGGGCTCCCAAGTCAGCATTCCAATGAAACCCTTCCGAAGGCTCAGGGAGTTGCTTTGAATTTGAGACAACCCACCCGGGGACCCACACTCAGAGGAGGCTTGACAAACCTTCAGTGGGAAACAGCCCAACTCAACCAGCACCGAGGCCACCCCTCCTCTCGGGGCCACCCCCACAGCTGGCCCTTCCACAGGGCTCGGGGCAGCCAGCACCACCCCAAGTTCAGAGGCTATGGTCCAGCTCACTCAGCAGATAAAATGGGGCCTCAGAATGCCCCCTCGGCTCCAGGGAGAAGGGAGCCATTCCTGTCCACTCCCTCCCTTGGCGACTGCAGATTGGAATCTCCGAAAATGGTTTTCACAACTCAGTTAGCGGCAATCAATTATTCACGACCTCGCTTCCCACAAACTCATGGACTGTCACTGTTAGCAAGATAATTTCTGGACTCGGCCCAACAGTCCTGCTCTAAGCTGCCAAGGGACCCACTGTTTATTTCCTCCCTTCCCTAAAGACCCCCACAGCTGGCCAACCACTACCCACCTCCACTCTGGGCGGAGAGATGGGTGGGGAAGGGCCCTCAGGGCCCAGGGCCCGGAGAGGCTGCCCCCAGCCTGTGTGACTCACATCAGCCTTTGGGGCAGAACGTCTGACCTCAGTTTAATCCAACTGGAAAATAGGGCTCAAGAATTCCAGACGCTCTGCCAGGCTCTGGGATAAATCCCACGTTATTTTATAAAATGCTTTGGGCTCCGAAAACATTGTGCTCTGTAAAAGCACGACTTGTGAGGGTCTCCCAGACATGCTGTCACCCTGCCAAGTTCATGGTCAAGAACGTTTACTACTTGGCAGGAGCTTATGAGACAATGAGACCACCATGAGCAGTTTTCCTCCAAAAACCTTGAGGCTGTCTTCAGGAGCACATTCCCACATCCTGGGAAGAAGGAGAGAGATGCTATCTGACACCCTTGGAAAAAACCTTCTGGCATGTGATGCTATCAGAAACATCTGGTGGTTGAGCACTAGCCCTGCTGCTTCAACAAGCATCGCCTTCTATGCAAGCTACTTTTCCTCTCTCCAAACCTCAGTTTCCACATCTGTAAAATGGAAGAGTAATAGTGCTTACCCCCCTAGGGCTACGGCAAGGATTAAATAAAATGGCACATGTGCAACTCAGCACCTTTCCTGGCACATCACAGACAGCGTGTCCTCTTTACTTAAACCTAAGATGCTGTCACTACCGAGATGCAACACTGATTAAATAACAGTTTTAGGGCAACAGGGTATGTTAGGAAACATCATTTATAAAATTCATCCCAGATATCAGAAATACTATCTACTAAATATAAAAAAATATGCATCTTAAAGTGAAGTCAATTATTATTATCATTATTACAATCACTATATTAATCTTAGGTGAGGAAGCAGCACAGAGAGGTTATGTGACTGACTTAAAGCCACAGACTCACTCAAAAGTGAGCTGGGATAGGATCCAGTCCCCACACCACTCCAGTGGATGGAAGGAGAAAAGGAAGTAGGTCAGCCGGGCAACTCCCCTCCTCTAATTCCTCCTTCTTCTCCTTCTCCTCCTCCTCCTCTGCTTCGTCAGATTTAAAGTAACAACAATAAGCACTGTGATAATTGATATGTGTCGGGGAACTGTTCTAAATGAACTGCTCATTCCTCCCAACAACCCTCTGAAGTAGATACCATTATCCTCCCCACTGACAGATGAAGAAACTGAGGCAGAGAGCCTGCCTAAGCTGTCTAAACTCGCACAGCCGGTGACAGAGCCAGGATGTGAACTCGGGCTCTGAGCTCATGTGCTCACCTTTCCATTGTAGTGCACCCTCCACTGAGACAAACAGGGACATCTGGGGGACAAGAGAGGAGTGGCACAGAAAGGTCATGCCATGTCGCTGCGCTCGCTCTCTCTCTCTCACACACACACACACACACACACACACACACACACACACACACACGGAACAGGTTCCACTAAACCTGGAGGGCACATCATCATCTTCCTAGAATGAGGCCGAGTTCATGTCTCTCCTCTGAACCCCCTCCTGCACCTCAGTGGGGTGGCTGAGCGTGCCCGTGGAGGATGGGTCAAGTCTGCTGCCCCTCCTGAGTGAAGGCTCTGACCACCGGAGCAGCCTCTCAACCCCACCCCCTCTGTGGGCATGGACAACAGAAGACCCCAAAGAGGGCAGAGGCCTCCCAGACAGGCAGCAGGTGGGACAGGTGCCCTTCAATTCTCAATCACACCAAGAGGACTTAGCACGAGGGAACATGTCAGTTAAGGGCATGGGCTCCATGCCAGCCTGCCTGCATTAGAATGGCCCTTACCTGCTGTGCAGACTGGAAATAATTACTTCCCCTCTCTGTGCCCTACTTCCTCTATCCACTAAATAGTGACTTCAACAATGCACACATCACAGGGTGTTAAAAGCATTAAATGTAAAATGTTTGGCACATGCTAAGAGCTTAACAAATGGAAGCTGCTACTGTTTGCTATTCTTTAATTATTATTTTCTATATCATCGTCAACATCCTCATCACAGGCCTCTGCATCAGGTCCTAAGAACACAAAGTGAACTTGAAGGTGCTGTCAGGATGGCTGGGGAGCTGACAAGAAACCATATAACACGTGATCCTATGTTCTAGAAATGTCATTGGCGTTTGGATCTTAAAATATCACTTTAAAGTGGAGATCCAGCCTGGCATGTGTGGCCCAGTGGTTGAGTATCAACCCTTAAACCAGGAGGTCACGATTCAATTTCTGGTCAGGGCACATACCCGTCTTGTGGGCTCGATCCCCAGTGTGGGGTGTACTGGAGGCAGCCAATCGACGATGTTTCTCTTTCATCAATGTTTCTATCTCTCTAACCCTCTCCCTTCCTCTCTCCCTAAAAGTCAATAAAAACATATTTTTAAAGGGGGGATCCAAAGCTCTTGCTCTTTGAGCATTTCTTCAGCTGGTCATTCAGTTTCTGAAGGAATCAGAAACATGTACTGAGCAACTGCTATATGCCAGTCACTGTCCCAGTATTGGCGATACCAGAGTAAGTGGGCCAGAGAGCAGCTATGATGCCAATGGGAATGCCAACAAGCTTGTAAGGGATGGGAGTTCATCATCAGGCGAAAGGAAGGTAGGTTGGCGGGGGTTGGGGGTGGGGATAAGGCCCCTTTCTGCACAGGGCCACACCACTACAGCCACCTGTACACACCGAGTAGGGGGTAAGGATCCTAGCAACTCCCCCTTCTGGGTGCGGGTGACAGCTGGGAGGAGGAAAGACATGCAACTAGGACACAGGAAACCATAAGAGACCAACAACTAACTGCAGAGTGTAAGGGACCTGGTCATCCCTTAGGTCACTGTAAAGGTGGGGAGACAGAAGCCAGGAGAGGCTACCCACAGCCACGCCAAATGACAGGCTGAACAAGGACTGGTCCCTGGGTGTCCCAGTTCCTGGAAGTCCAGATCTCTTCCCCCTGCTTGGAAAGTGTAAGCCATCCCAGCCCAGCAGAGCCCTCCCCTACTGACAGACATAGCCACCAGTCTACTCTCTGTGCCATTTCTCTGGGTTGATGCTCCCAGGCTGGGGTTGGTGCAGGACACCACCATCAAATTCAGGCCTTCAGAATGGCACACAGAACAGGCAGGTTTTGATATGGAGATGAGAGAAGAGAAAAAAGCCCTGAGTTGGGGACAGCATTCTGGAGGGGGCGGGGACGTGAAAGGGCCCTGCTGAGCCTGGAGTGTTTTCTGTTGGAGCCCGGCTGGTCGTAAAGGCAGAGCAGCGCTGAAAAGAGTAAGAGACAGAAGGGTTCTGTACAACCGACAGGAAAACAAATGTTTTCATTTGATGGAGGCCCACCTCCAAATCACTAGATCAGTCCATGATTTTGGTTTTGGGAAAACGGGAATGATGTCTCCACCAACAGGGCTACAGGGAACCTTACACAAAAGCATGCTTTCCAGTGGCCCGGAAGCCCCTGCGGCCCTGCCTGTTCTCTCCCCAGCTGACGTTCATGCCCTTCCTCCTCTGACCCATGCCTGACCACCTGCTATTTATTTCATCTTAAATGTCACCTCCTCAGGGAAGCCTGCCTTGATGATGACCCCTCCCCCTCCACTACTCATTGTCCCCTCCCCCAGGACAGGAGCTACAAGTGGGCAGGGGCCGTGTTTGGCTCACTGTTCCTAGCACCGTGCCTGGCACACAGCAGCCCCTCTGTAATATCTGTTGAATGAATGAGTATTGTGTCCTAGGTAAGTCCACACAGCCACATGCTCATGTAAAACGTCTAGCACATGATACACGGAAGATTACCAATGAATGTTGCTTGGAGTACATCAAAGCCGATGCCCAAACAAGACTGACTTCCTGTTTCTGTCACAGAGTAACCGGTGCTCAGCAAGATAGAAGCCCTTTTCCTATCTTCCCAGGGTCCACTCTCCAGTCCCCTCCCAACCCCAACAGGTAAACACCAGGATAAGGAGAACACTGTCTTTATAAGACCTATGAAGGCATCAAACCTGGACGCAAAGATCTCTGGGAACATGCGGGAGAATCTATGTAGTCTACAAAATGACAAATGTCCTGCCAGCCTTATTATTCTGAAAAGCAAGAAGAGGAAGTTGGTCAGTAGAAAAAAAAAAAAAAAGGGCACAGGGTTTGCTCTGTCTTGATGTGGGCAGGCTAAGAGAGAACTTCTCCTAATCCACCCCAC
>NW_006287910.1:2395336-2411614 GCF_000327345.1 Myotis davidii | reverse complement strand
CTTCCTTTACTCAGTAGCAACAACAAGCATTGAGCAACCAACTGGAGTTAGGAACACACAGCCTGTTCACAGAGTGTAACCTAGGAGGAACTAGGTTAACATTTTATACTGTTGAGTCCTTAGTGGGTCTCGCAAGGAAGTGCTATGGTATTTGTGACCCGTTTCACGAATTTCTGCTTTTATATTTTTATGCCCTTCTCCTACTTCATTTGTTTATTCTCAATATTTTTTAAAAAAATAACTGTAATCCTTAATCATTTTCATCTGTTGTGTTTTATGTCCAAAGCTAAAGTGCTCTTAAAATAGGCTACTAATTGTCCTTGAGGCACAGTTTTGGCCTCATCCAAAACTGTGGATTTTGAGAGAAGCTATTTCATTTTCATGAATCACCCTATGATCTGAAATTCCAAGCTTGCCTTCTTCTATAAGAATTACTTAGATGAGGCGTGTTTGTTTGTTTGTTTATATTTTCAAAGGGACTGCCTTTGAGAGACTAACTTTTTAATATATTTTATTGTTTTATGAATGAGGCCTGGGAGGTTTCTACTTTTGAAATCTATTGAGATGAATTAATCATCAATTTTAATTGGGGCATCTTGGAACATCTAGAAAATAGTCTTCAAAAAGAAAAGGCCACCTCCTAAAATACACACACACACATCTTTGTAGAGTTTCATAGAATGCTTATTTTAAAAAAAAAGGTTTATCTTTTCAGAACTAAATATCCAAGCAAAGAAAGTCAACAAGCTTGGAGTGGGGTGGGGGTAGGTGGAGAAGAGGAGCAAAACTACCAGAACTGAAAGATTAAATTTATTTTATTAGAATTCCACCCCTGAGAAGCATACCTATTGCAGCTCTGCATCCCTCTTTTAAAGACTAAAATTGAGGCTGCCAGAGACGACGTCAGATACAACATGAATTTTAGCTGAGACGGGAGCTTCAATTCCACTCAACCCTTCACCACTGAATCCAACTGTCTTTCAAAAAAAATACTGAAATAGCAGCTGAAAGTCTTTTCTTGTGACATTCTTGAAATTTTTAAATTGCACAAGGCACAGGCAGGAGGCTGGATTCGAACAAGCAGGACTTTGCTCCGGTAAAGTGGGCTGGCTAGGAGGCTGACAGGAAGACCCAGAAAGATTATTAAGTCATTTTCCAGCCAGGGCCAAGCAAACCTGAAAGATGGGTGGATCCTGGGGAATCCTGACATTCTTCTCTCAACCCTGTCAGTGCCTTTGCCTGCAAAAGTGGGTCAGCAAATGGAAGAGGACCGGCTGGCAGGAACTGACGCAGGGCGGGCGCTGTTAGACAATACTGACAACGCCCACGCAGACACCCCCTCGGGGGACTCTCGGAGCTCCAATGCTGTGGCCACGGACAAGGTACGGAGCGCCCGAAGTGATATTTCAGCACAGTGTTTCTCTGTAAAACGAACGACACACGCTACTGCAGGCTCGAGAGCTTATGGGGAGGGAGAGCTTACGGGGAACGGAGAGCTGGGTTCATCTGCTTCCCAGCAAGAGCAACTGGAGATAAACAGAAGTCACTGAAAGCAGACAGTGACATCGAAAAAAAAACCCCTGATTCTGCCAGCCCTGTTTTGCTGCACAGAGTCCCTTGGACAACAGGGCTTCAGTAGGAGGAACTACTTGATGGCACCAGTTCCAAAAGCAACGAAAAGGAGACCACACCGGGCCTGTTCCCAATCTCCTTGAAGGCACCGAGATGGACGAGCGGTCATCCATTGATGAACTGTGGTTCGACTGACCCTCTGTTTTGCAAGACGAATTACTTTTTTGAAAGTCAGCCTTGGTCCAGAGTTTCAACACATGAAAGTATCCACAAGGCTTATGCCCTAGTAGGAGAAGTACGACTTTCAAATTAAAATGCACTTGTCAAAGCAATCCATTCACAACGACAGTGGGCAGCTCTCTATAGGGAGCATGCCCACGTCTTTCCCCACCCCTCCCCACAGGCGCCTTTTCCTGGCCTCTCTCTCCTAAGCCCCAAGGGCCCTTTGCCTCTGTAACTTCTTGCCTGAGAACTGGTGAATTAATGGACAGACGGAGGAGTGGGTGGGAAGCCTCGATGGATTTTCCTCATTCATTCCCTCCTTGTCCCCAGGGGTTACAAGGCAACGTGAGGGGAGCATGCCAATTGGTATGAACCTCTCGCATTCTTCTGCTCTGAGACGTACCCCGTCTGACACTTGTACAGGGTTTTCTGAGCCTCCAAGCGCTTTCTCGTCTGTTTAGTGAATTATATCCTCCCAAGCTGGTGGACGTTCTAAATAAGCTTTCTCTTATAGTTTGAAAACAAGAAAAAAACAAAGAAACACCAGTGGTTAAAACAATTCCTCCCCTAGATAAACACCCAACAGTAACGTTTCCCAAATATTTGTTTACCGAAAGACATGCGCGAGAAATGTTCATAGCAGTGACCTTTGTGATGGTCCCAAATTGGAAACCTTCCAAATTCCTATAAGCAGCATGTATATGTAAATGGTAGTATATTCCACAATGAAATATGATACCATAATGTAAACAAACAATTACAAATACATGAAACAAAACAGATACAGGGTCAGCAAACTCATACAATTTTTTTTAAATCCTCACCTGAGTATATGTTTTTATTGATTTTAGAGAGAAAGGGGGAGAGAGAGAGAGAGAAACATCAATCAGTTGCCTTCCGTATGCGCCCTATTGAACCCACAACCTAGGTATGTGCCCTGACCAGGAATCAAACCCGCAACCTTTTGGTGTACAGGACGATGCTCCAACCAAATGAGCCACCCGGCCAGGGCTCAGCAGACTTTTGTGTAAAGGCTCAGATGTAAATATCACGGTCTTCGTTGAGAGTGCTCAACTCTGCAAGTATAGGCCAAACGCTGCCATGGCCCCAGTGTTCATGAATGGATGTGGCCAAGTTCCTATCAGTCTGTGCACACTGGAATGTAATTTCATTATTTCTCACATCACAAAATATAATTCTTTTGATTTTCCCCCAAACATTTAAAAACGTAAACTCCATTCTTAGCTCACAAGCCACAGGAACAGACCAGGGGCCGAATCTGGCAGCAGGGCTGGAGTTTGCCAAAGCATAATATAATCCCCCGTAAACAATTCAAGCTCGAACCAGGCTAGGCAAAACAGACCTAGCACAAAGGAGTGCCTACCGCAGGGTGCCATTTCTAAATAGAGGCGAAAGTCAACTCCTGGGATCAGCAGTCTTGATAAAGGCTTCCCTGGGAGAGGCAGGAAGGGAGGTGGGAATGACAGGGGTCCTGGGCAGCGAGGGGGGCTGTGACGCTCTGTGCTCTGGATTTGGGTCCTGGTTACTCGAGCGTGGCCACTTGGCCAGCTGTACATGCACGTCTCCTGCAAGTATGTTCTACTTCAAGCGAAATTTAGCAAGTTGTCGAAATCAAGGCGGGACCACTCAGTCAGCTTCAAACAGAGAAATGTAAAGAGAACCACGGCCATCAAATTAACGGAATCCCTCACCGTGGCCAGGTATCCGTCAATGCTGGAGTATTGAAGAAGACTTAATAATTGAGGGCAGGCTTACATCTCGTTTCGGCCACCTGTTAACGCATTTGCCTCTACGGTGAGGTACATTTCAGGGTGTAAGGGGTGACGCTACCAGCAGATTGCGGTCAGGCTGTTTTCCTCCGTGTTTGTGGGAAAGGACGGTGTTCACCCCGTTCCCCGCATGGAAATCTGCCGTCAATACTGTTAACATAAACAGCATCTGGCAACACAGGTGACCTTCAACCTGCAGCAAAACCTGTGCTGGACCCACAGACGGGAGAAAGGCCAAGCCCGGCTTCCGATTCCATTCCGAGAGAATATGCAGTTAATTATTTCCTCTCAGTCAGCAGCTGAGTCTCACTGAAATTGTGCTTGTAATTATAACTGTAATTATTATTTTAATACAAATCAGCAACTTATCAAAATATTACTCTGTAGATGCGGCCTCACTGCTGCAAGGCTATCGATGGCGGGAGAGGTGCCGCGGCCCCTGCCCTGCTCGGTGTGCCGGGACGGTGGGAACCTTGGACAGGGTCCTCCCACCACAGCCGGCCAACCAGCTTCACCAGTGCCCAAGCGCACCGTCATGCCCATGCCTGTCCCCGCGTTAGAGATAGTGAGTCATGCTCTGCATTTTACATCATAGCTTGACTTCGGGAGACCTATGCAGTGCTGGGTCGTAGTGGTTCCATCCAGGCAATGGGCAAACAATGACAACCCTTCCACAGAGCCACTTGGAAAAGTTCCTAAATGAATCTCTTCGTTAGAACATTCTGCGCAGCACACTCGCGGTATTTGACACCCAGGCTCCCTGGTCACCTGACTGAGTTCACATTCCAAGTCCATGGCTCTGGGACTCTGAGCCAGTCCGTATTCCTTCTCTCTGTGCCGTGTCCTCATCTGTGAACGGGGATAATGTCACAGGACTGTTGTAATGATCACATGAGATAATCCAGGAGATATTGCTTAGCACAGTGCCCGGCACACAGTAAGCACTTAATAGGTAACAGCAATTATTGTTTTTATCATCATTAATTGAAGTTGTAAACTCAAATCCTAACAGCAGTCTTACAGGCAGCACTAATAAGCTAAGTAGACTGGTGGCCCCGTGGCAACTTGGGAAGAAGAGTTCCCCTCTGTAGAGGAATCCTCTCCCCTCCCGCAAATCATGACCTCTATGGTGGTAAAGGCCAGAATTTCAAATTTTTTAATAGAAAATCTGAATTAGATTTTTATTTGAAATCACGCATTTTAAACTGCTGGCCAGTAATTTAAATGTTTTAATGAAAAAAGAAGAGCCCAGCCGGCGTGGCTCAGTGGTTGAGTGTCGACCTATGAGCTGGGAGGTAGCAGTTCGATTCCCAGTCAGGGCACATGCCCAGCTTGCGGGCTCGATTCCCAGTGTGGGGTGTGCAGGAGGCAGCACATCGATGATTCTCTTTCATTATTGATGCATCTATCTCTCTCTCCCTCGAAGAAGAAGGAGGAGGAGAAGAGGGAGAAGAAGGAAGAGGAGGAGGAGGAGAGGAAGAACTTTCATTATTGATGCTTCTATCTCTCTCTCCCTTGAAGAAGGAGGAGGAGGAGAAGAGGGAGAAGAGGAGGAGGAGGAAGAAGAAGAAGAAGAGGAAGAAGGAGAAGGAGGAGGAGGAGGAGGAGAGGAGGAGGAAGAAATTATGCTGCCATCATCCCATCTGTAGCCCAGACCGGACCCACAAAAGCCGGTTCACTGGGTCAGGACTTTAGTTTCCACTTTTACTGTTGGTTTATGCCACCTGCTCACTGCAACAGAGTTCATTTGCTCCATGTGACATCCCCCCCACCCCCCAAAAAAAGCCAAAACAGTAGTCATCCTCTCACCTAAAAGGAGTTAATAATTCATTCAGCGCCCATCTGCAAACCTCCCAAGTTTGCTCTTAACACCCCGCCTGACGTCATCTCCGCCCTGTTCTCTATCATCACTGCATCTCTAAACAAGAGGGAATCAGAGGGAACAACTCCACAACGACTATTCAATAGGACCAGAAGAAAAAGCAGGTAATGAGGGCACTTTCCATCAGGACTGAATCTTCCGTGATGCCTGATGACAAGCAAATGGGGTTCTCTGTTAGCGTCTTTTATAGCAGCTGCCCCTTCTGAGCTGGGGAGAAAGGAGAGAGAGGAAGAGAGAGACCATGAATAGGCTTGTATTTCAAAGAGAACACCTGCAAAGCATGGTCCTGCATTAAAAAGTAAAGAGAACACAACCACCAGTCTGGAAAAGAAAAAAAGGATTTCCCATTACATCTCGAAGAATAATGCCCCATTTCACAAGGAAAGAAGGAAAAAAAGAAAGAATAGCTTTTCCATGTCCCCAAAGCAATGAAGCTGAGTGAGCTAACCACTGTAGTACTTGATCCATCCAACCTGGTTTCAATACTGTCCTTTAATAATGTGTATGTCAGCTCCCCATCACCAAAAACATTTGTTTGTTTTGGGAACTCGAGTCTGGCTGAGCGCTAAGACTTCGCGAAATTATGCCGTCCTTGGGCTCTGTTTGTACTGCTTCTCCCCTTGCTCGTTATAAAATGATTAGTTGTCTCTGCTGCCCTTTCAAATTGCTGTTCCAGTTATGCTGCAGTTCTGTTATCCTGGTTCGGAAGAGGAGAGAGAGTCTTGGCTCAGGGTTAAGTTAATGTAGTCATTTCGGGCCCATTTGGGGACCTATTCATCACAGATAATTCCGTGTTCAACACGTGGGTGACTTCAGTACAGACTCAACACGAAACGAACGAAGAGATCCAAACCAAAGGGGAGGGTCCAAACCTACACCCAGAAGACAGGCCTGGGGAGCCCCATCACTGGGAGAAGCACAGACGGCAACAGGGGCCCTCAGAGAGGCCCCGCCTGGGAGTGCAACTCAGAGGGACCCAGAGCACAGCTCCTCCTAAGGTCCACCTTAAATCCTTTCCACTTGAACTTCCGGACAAAACAGCACGGAAATTTCCCAGAGGAGCAGGGTGTCTATAGTTTTCTTCTACATTTTTTTATTTTAAAAATTTTCCTCCATCACAGTTTACATTTAACGTTATTTTGTATGAGTTTCAGGTGTACAGCATAGTGGCTAGACAATCATATAACAGAAGCAGGGTGTCTTTAAAATGGTTAAGCCACTTGGCAGGGTGGCTCAGTTGGTTTGAGTATTGTCCAGTACACCAAAAAGTTTTAAGGTTCGATTCCCAGTTGGGAGACAACCTATTGATGCTTTGCTCTCAAATAGATACTTCTCTCTCTCTCCCCACCTCCTCTAAAATTCAAATAAAAATAATAATCCTATATAATAAAAGGCTAATCTGCAAATAGACCAAACAGTGGCACAACCGGTTGCTATGATGTGCGTTGACCACCAGGGGGCACACACGGAACATGGTGGGCATCGGCTGCAGTGGAATCGTGGAGCAGGTGAGCAGGGGCACCAGGCCAAGGCGGGGCACCAGTTGTTATCATTGGGGCGAGCCTCTGGTGGTTACTGAAAATTCTTTGCTCGTGCGTGCCGTGGTCCCACCAGGTGCTCGTACCCACTGATGGCGCTGGAGCCGCCGCTCGCACCCGCTGCCTGATCACTCAGCACCGTCAGCAGGTGTGAGCAGCGGCTGCTGGCCTCGATCATCCCTGAGGGCTTCTCCATCTCCCCCTGCTCCTGAGGGGCGATTGGGGCAGCAGCTGCTGCTTGCACCCACTGCTGGCACCAGCCTTAATCGCTCTGTACCATCAGCGCATGGGCACATGCGGAACATAGCGGGCATTGGCTGAGGTGGGATGGTGGAGCAGGCAAGCGGGGGCGCCAGACCAAGGTGGGGCGCCAGTTGCTATCATCGGGGCGAGCCTCTGGTGGTTACTGAAAATTCTTTGCTCCCATGGCCCCACTTGCACCCGCTGCTGGTGCTGGAGCTGCTGCTTGCACCCACTGCTGGCACCAGCCTTAATCGCTCTGTACCATCAGCGCATGGGAGCGGCGGTGGTGGGAGCGGGGCTGCTGGCAGACAGGGGACCAGGGGCCATGGCAGGAGGGGCCAAGTGGGGGCACGGAGGATGGGCCAAGACCCGCCCCTCTGCCCACCACAGCCTTGTGGCCCACAGTTCCTTTCAAGGTGCACGAATTCGTGCACTGGGTCCCTGGTAATAATATAATAAGTAAAAAAAAATAAAATGGTTAAGCCACCACTGACAAAACCTTAGTCATTCCATGACCTGGAGATAATTCACCATCCAAACTGAGCCAGGATTAAGATTAGAATCAGAGTTTGGTACTATCATTTATGTGTTTTCATTATGTGAACTAACATCTTTTACTGAAATGCCAATTTACCCGAACAGTAGACAGTAGGAGCCCGAATGTTGTCATTTTGACTCTCTGGTTATATTTATATATTTTCTCTACTATTCATTCAAAGAAACACATAGCCATTACAAGTTTTAAAAAAATGTTCACCCAAGAAGCAGGAGTCGGTGCCACTGGGACTCTGTGGGTGCTCTGTCCCCCTGTCTGGGAGTTACCTGGGTGGGTTCCATTCCTGAAAATTCTTTGAGCTGTACAGTTAGAATAATGGGCACTTTTGTACGGATAGTCTATTTCAGTTTTAAAAATCATTAAAAATATGCAAACTTTAAGGAAGGAATAGATTTGGTGCAGATAGGAATAGAAACGCTTTATTAAGGGCTGCTATCCCAGGCTTGCCCATGCAGCACTTTCAATCACTGCTATGTCAGAGCCGGTGTGAACGCCATACTCAGGATTCCCAGGGTCAGGCTGCAGCGCCTCTGGCCAAAGGGCTCCGTCCAAAATAAAGCACTCAACCAAAAATAAACAACGTTAATCCGCCCAACGCACCATAAATCCTCTCGCATGGCCTCTGACTTTCTCAGCACCCCAACTGTTTCTGTCACTGCACTTGTGACGATCTGACTTTTTAAAATGTTGTTTGTTTTTGTTTGGGGGTCGTCCTACTCCCAGACCATAAACCGCCGGAGGCCAGGGGCCCAGCTGCCTTGCCAGTCCCCATCTCCGCACGGAGTGCGGCCCCCAGCAGGCCCTCAGCCACTGGTGAATTAATGGACAGACGGAGGAGTGGGTGGGAAGCCTCGATGGATTTTCCTCATTCATTCCCTCCTTGTCCCCAGGGGTTACAAGGCAACGTGAGGGGAGCATGCCAATCCTTTATGTGTCTCCACAAATCCCTCATTTCAATGCTATATGTTTCTTTTTATTAGAGAACGAGCTTAAAAAGTTTAAATAACCTACATTTGTACGGATAGTCTATTTCAGTTTTAAAAATCATTAAAAATATGCAAACTTTAAGGAAGGAATAGATTTGGTGCAGATAGGAATAGAAACGCTTTATTAAGGGCTGCTATCCCAGGCTTGCCCATGCAGCACTTTCAATCACTGCTATGTCAGAGCCGGTGTGAACGCCATACTCAGGATTCCCAGGGTCAGGCTGCAGCGCCTCTGGCCAAAGGGCTCCGTCCAAAATAAAGCACTCAACCAAAAATAAACAACGTTAATCCGCCCAACGCACCATAAATCCTCTCGCATGGCCTCTGACTTTCTCAGCACCCCAACTGTTTCTGTCACTGCACTTGTGACGATCTGACTTTTTAAAATGTTGTTTGTTTTTGTTTGGGGGTCGTCCTACTCCCAGACCATAAACCGCCGGAGGCCAGGGGCCCAGCTGCCTTGCCAGTCCCCATCTCCACACGGAGTGCGGCCCCAGCAGGCCCTCAGCCACTGTCTGGTGAATTAATGGACAGACGGAGGAGTGGGTGGGAAGCCTCGGTGAACTTTCCTCATTCATTCCCTCCTTGTCCCCAGGGGTAACAAGGCAATGTGAGGGGAGCATGCCAATTGGTATGAACCTCTCGCATTCTTCTGCTCTGAGACGTACCCCGTCTGACACTTGTACAGGGTTTTCTGAGCCTCCAAGCGCTTTCTCGTCTGTTTAGTGAATTATATCCTCCCAAGCTGGTGAGGACCACGGGCCTCTTCACTCATCTGATGGACATGCCAGGTCATCCCCAACAGAGTGGGCACCTACCCGAGGTGCTCTGGAACGTTCCATCCCTCCACGGGCCGGGCCCTGCCAGCTCTGTGGCCACTCTCCACGTCCCGGGCCCTGTTGCTGGGGGGCAAGGTTGTGGGGAGCACAAAAAGGGGGAAGGTGGATGATTCAAAACAGCATCTTATACTCGCCCCAACAAAGGGGAAACCAGTTTACCAAATTGTATATTTGATTCCATTTTTGTTGCTGGTGTTTCCTCCGTAATGGCTGCTGAGTATGACAATTTGCATATTCTGGGTATAAGCCAGCAGCCAGGAAGGGAAGGAAACCTCCACGGTGCCCCCGGGAAGGCAAAGGCCGTTGAGGTACAGAAGTGCCGTGAGTAGGCCACAGGGGGATAACTGAAAGGTGACCACAGATACCTATTTTTAGCTTGTCACCGTGAACACAAAGCTCTTCCACACGGAGGCTGCAAACTCCACAGCCAAGAGGGGCTGTCGGAGGTCACAGGTGAAGGAGGAGACCTTGGGGGGCTCTGGGGAGCCCGGAGGGTCTCGGGGGGCTCGCCTCAGCATGCCCAGTGGACAAGAAGGAATGTGAGCCCAGGGCTGCCGGGCCGTGTGACTTTGTAAAGGCATTTCAAAAATCCACATGGTCTGACAGCACATCCTAACCCCTACATTCCGGTGCCTTTCCAACTCAGTAGACTGTGCGGGCCAAACACACCCTACCCAGGAGCCACGAATCGGCCCTCTTGCAAACACCTATCATGGAAAAAAGACAGAAGGCTGGCCATGTACCAGAGGTGTGCCCCTTCACAAGTGCCCGCATGGCCCTGTCTGGCAGATGAAGACACTCGGCCCCTGAGAGGTGAAGTGACATGTCAGGTGGCATGACATGAATGGTAGAGCTCGGCTGTGAACCTCTGATGTCGGCGCACTGCCCCCCAAACAAAACATCACATGGCATGCCTCACAGGCCATTCAGCATCTGATCCCCTGCCCGCCTGCAAACCTCAGGCAGCTCCCTGCTCATCTCTGGGCGCCTTATTCACTAAAAAGGAGAAGAGTGTGAACTCCACAAGTGCAGCAGTCCAGGTCTCGTGTCCACCAGTTTGGAGGTGATGGGAAACTCGAGAGCTTCCGGCCCCTGAATCACACTATTCCTGGCCCCCGCCTGCCCAGAGAACACCTTCCTCTTGTGTCCGCAAGGCCACCATGGGGAAAGTAGATCAGCAGTGAATTTGGACAGAACCTGAGAGAAACCTCTCTGTTGTCAGCCCATCTATTAGCAGTGGCCCTAGCCCTCGCCTGCTGGACGAGTGTCCCTGAGAGCAGGGAGCGCATCTCCCTGTTCACAGAGGCAGGTCCAGTGCGGGGCTCAGTGCCTGGCATGCTCTAACTGTTGGAGTGGAGGATGGGTGGATGGATGGATAGATGCATATGGACAGATGGATGCATGTGTGGATGCATGAATAGATGGGTGCATGCGTTGCTGCATGAATGGATAGAAAGGAGGTGAAGGAGGGAGGGACACAAAATAAAGGACTTACTGACTCTGAATTAAGAGTAAGAATGCAGGGTTTGGAATCACCACCAACCCTGAATTCCTGGTCTGGTCACTTCCCAGCTGTTTAACTTTCATCCAACTTATTGCCTTAGCTTTTATTATTTACTAGTGACCCGGTGCACAGATTTGCACACATTGATAGGAAATTAATTACAAGGTGGCTGGCAGGGTGGGACTGAGTGAGACAAGCCAGACATGCCCAGGGTTCCTCTCCAGGTGGCCACACCTGGGGTGGTGTCATGGCTCAAAGGGCGTCTGCGGAGTGAGCGGGGTCCCTCCGGCAGGTGGGGTCCCTCCGCCTGGCCTGCGGGGATCGGGCTGAAACCGGCTCTCCAACATCCCCCAAGGGGTCCCCAGTACAAGAGGGCACTCTGCAAAGTTGCTGTCGTACAAGGTGTAGAACACAAATGCAACTGTGCGGTAAACCAGATTCAAGGCCAACAGTGCTCCAGCAACAACATAACCCACGGCCAAAGGTGGAATCACACGGCCCTGAGAAGAATTGGGCTCCCTCCTTTCTGGTTTCGGGGTGCATCACCCAAGAACCACCACTGCCAAGTCACTGCAGCTCGGCAGCTCCTGCATTGAGCATCTGCGCTCTGGTGGTCAATGCACATCATAGCTCCCGGTCGGACGGACACTTAGCATATTAGCCTTTTATATATAGAGATAATCAGTAAAATAGAGGTGAGACTAATGGCCCTTAACTTGCAGGAAGTTGTAAGGATTCAATAAGATCATGTCTTTCTGGTACTTCCACAGTATCCAGGGCAAGGTAAACATTCAATATAGAGAAATCCCCTTTCTCCTCCTCATCATCATTATTACAGTTTACAGTGTCTGTGCCCCAGTGGGCAACCTTCCCATCGATCTCTCCGCCCCATAAATTGGACTCCCTTGGGCTTAAACAATGTGCCTCGGGGCCAAGGATTACAGCAAAGGATTTCCAGGGAGAAGTGCTTGTCATTAGCATCCCTGACACATTAGCCTGGATTAGATGCCCTGATAAGCCACAGTCACCTGGCTGGGACAAACCAGACAGGGGACATAACAAATCCATTCTGTTGCCTTCAGTGAGTCCCAAAGGACTCAAGAGTGCCCTTAGGGGACATTCTTCCCCGCCTGGCCGGGTGTTTGGATGCCAGTCTCCCTGCCCACGACATTACTGAAGGGGTTAAGGTGACACTCACATCCTGTCCCTGTCCCTGTCACCTTCTCAGTGATGTCTCTGGCTTCCCTTAGGGGAGGGGCAAGCCTAACCACAGGGATCAGAGGGGCACAACCTGATGCCTATCTGCGGGCCAACGGGTAGTTTGTGTTGCAGGCAGACAGAAGTGCCCACGAGACAATCGGACTGCATGTTCTTAGAGATACCTCCCTGCTGCACCCAGTCTCTTGGGGGCAAGTCCTGGGCTCCACCAGAGAGAACAGCAGAGCCATTGACCTAGGTGAGCGGAGCATCAGGGAGCCTGCTGGGGAGGAATGAAAGGCTGTTTCCACTGGCCAAGGACCTTTGCACAGTTCCCTTTCCCCCCTCCTCCCCTGGCTAGAGAGAGCTGAATTCAAAACGCTTTCCTCCAGCCAACTTGGCAGTTCGAGTTCAGTTACTCCCAAGGATGCGCTCTGTATATTTCACTATAGCGGGACACCATCTTCTCCAGGGACCGCTGGGGCTATCGTTGGTGCTGGGCATGGTGCCCAAATCAACTACTTACTATGAGTTCTATGATTCCAAGGTTGTGGACCTTTGCAAGATGCTTGTATAAGGAACGTTGTAGAGCAGAGCGGTTAAGAACAAACACTCCCTGGGTTCAAATCCCTGCTCTGCCATTTATAGCGGTGGGCCTAGGGAAAGCTAATAAGCTCATTATGCCTCAGTGTCCTCGCTGCAGCATGAGGAGTAAATGAGTTAATATTTGTAAAACACCAAGAACAGGATTGGTTGTATTAAGCACCATGACTGTTGGCTATTGAAGCTACAATAGTACATGCCTTTAAAGAATAAATGAGTTAATGTATACAAAGGGCTTAAAACAGTGCCTGGCACATTATAACTGCTGTATAGACATTATTATTGTGGTGGTGGTTGTGATTATTATTATTACTATTACCCTTCTACTTGTCTCATTATTTAAGGGCCAGATTCAATGAAAATTGTATATCTGCTCTTTTTCCAGGGTTGGCAATAAGAAGTGAGAAAAGAGATCTGAAGTTTCGGTTGCCTTTAGGGTTTTTCAAAGAACTGCACAGACAAGGAGCTCAGATATCTGTCCATCAATTGGAATGGAGGCAGATCTGGGTTTGGAGCCCAGTCCTGCTCTTCCCTGGCACTGTAAGCTGCTTCCCCTCTCTGAGCCTCAGTTTATTCATCTGTGAAATGGGAACAACAACAGTTGGGAATAGTCACTGAGACAGTGAGGTAATATCTGCAAAGCCCTCATTATTCCACACAATCAACGACATAAGACCAGCAATTTCTAGCCAAATGTCCTTAGTTTCTGAGTTGGGTAACACCTTCTTCCAGCCTGTATTTTCTGGGGGGTGGAGGGGTGAGCATAATGTACACAAAATACCTAAAGGATGCCTGGCATACAGCTGGCACTCAACAAATGTTACTGGTCCTCCCCCTACCATACTCCATCCTGCTCCAAGGATCAACACACAGGAGACGATGCTTTCTACTGCCGTGGGTTTCTCTCAAACCCTACTTGGCATGGGAAAATGGATGCTAATTGTGAAAAAAAAAAATGCTTATTTTCAAACATACTATGAGTTTCTCTTTTAAAGAACTAAAGCTCACACCCCTTCCCTTTAAACTTGGGTTTTGCAGGGGCTGAGTTTGTGATTGCTTTCTTTTTTCATTTTCCCCAAAGTATCTTCTCTTCGTTTCTGATAGACGGGGACCAGGGTCAGTAAAAACAGGGAGATACAAAGGCAAACAAAGGAGAGGCTTGTAATCAGCGACCAGTCGTAGGGCAGTATCAGCCAAAAGACAGAGAGGCGGCGGTCCTTCTCCCAGGCAGGCAGTCGTTGGCACTGCGCACGTTAGTCCTTCTGCACCTGAATTTATGGCCCCTGACCACGCACAGCTCTGAGTGGGAAGCAGACCTTCACTACAGAGATATGCTTAAGGGCATTTTGTTTTCTGGAAAACAGTAACAGGCATTTTGTCATTCAACCTCTGGAAGAGCTTCTTTTGTTAATTGACAAACTAGAGAGAAAGTCTAACATGCCGAGAGACTGACTGGAGGAAAGTATATATCGGGCAGAGCAAAAGTAGGCTTGCAGTTGTTCGTATGGAAAATAATACAATCATGAATAAATAATGATACAAGAATAAACTGTTTCGAAAACTCACAGCTGCAAATCCACTTCTGCCCCACCCTGTGTGTGTGTGTGTGTGTGTGTGTGTGTGTATCTGTACATATATACACACACACATACTATATATATACTTGGAATAATTATAAAGGCAGTGTTTATTAAAACACATTTCATTTTCAAAATGTAATAGAAGCTACAGACATTGTATACTTTTTGAGGGGACACCCTGTATATACAAAACATATATATGCTTATGTGTATAATCATTTCTCCTTTTATTTGTCTATTTTATTTAACATTTTCTAGTATGTGATTAAGCAGATGGCAACATTTGTGGGAAGGTAAATATTGTTCGATGATGCATATTTCTGTATACAAAGTGTAATGCATTGCTCAAGCAAAATAAAACTCCATTGAGAGTGTGAAGGGGAAAAAAAACCATCAATAAAATACCCTCTGTTCTCTGTGGTCTCAAAACATTTGGATAGAAAGAAAAGCTACGCCTCTGAGGCTGTTAGAACCAGGGGCGCTCTGCATACAGTGAACCGATTTTTCAAAGTCGCTGCCAGTGTCTGAAAACATCCCAAGTTATCTGAGCAATGTGAAGTATGAGGACTTTCTGCAGGAAAACATCAACATTTCCAAGGGGTCAGACAATACAGAAACCATTTTACTTTAAGTGTGTGTCTGTGTGTGGGTGTGTGCAAGGGTCATAAAAAGTAGGTTTCTTACATGAAACTTAGTAGCAATTTACCTAAGGGCACAAGCAACAAGCGTGAGGACTGCAAGAGCTTCACTGGAGGCAAAGGGGGAAAAAATAAACCTTCCTTACAGTCACACACACAATTCTCCTTCATTTTCTCCAAATCTATGCAGAGCTGTCGTTTGATCTTTTGGACAAGTCTCCCCACTGTCCCCTCCCTGTATAGGTGAGCCCATCCGTCTCTTAAATTCTAAAATGACAGTAAAATCCACCGCTGACTGGGGACTCAGTGAAAAAATTCAGCGTCACAGCCACAAAACAACTGCAATCCAGCCGATCATTCTAATACTTAAGAGCTTTGAAAGCAGCTGAGAGGTAAGAGGAAGTTTGCAAATCTTTTAGGGATATGCCCGTCTTGCCACCATCCTAGCACTTTCTGTCTCCGTCTGCTGGAGAAACCGGGTGTTTCCTCTTGTTTCCTTCAAATGTACCCAAAATACAATCAGCTCCCGCCACGGGGGTGCAGCTCCTCAAACATAAAAGGTACGAGTGCAAAAGCTCTGGGCGGGTGGGCAGAAGGGAGCAGCAAGGTCTGGTTTAGAAAATGCTCTATTATGCTCAGTGCCTGCCTGATGCTCTTTGGGACATACCCACTGCCACCACCAGGGCCCAGATTCTGTCTGTGTGCAAGAAGCACCAGCGCCCATCCCACCCCAGACCTCAACGGAGCAGAGATTAAGCACCATCTCCCAAGCACGTGCCTCACCAGCGCTTTACAAGAGCCATCTGGAAAATCACAGGGCTTTTTTTTTTTTTTATGTCCCTTTCCTGAATCCAGCTCCAAAGCATCATGCCAGCAGGCTCAGCAGGGGCTGCAAACAAACCGCGTGTTGCAAGGGCCTCAGTGGCAGGCAAAAAGCGGTCTGGTCCTCTCCTAGCCTGCAACCCAAGCTCAGGAGACACCAGACGTTGGGAACAGCCTGCCCCCTTCTGGTCTCCTTGAGCTCCATGGAAGGGCAGGAGCTGGGGGGAGGGGCGGGGGGCGGCACACAGCCAGAGGAGGACAGACCCCTGGCCCCATCTGGCAAGTCTGTACTTATTTCAGGATACA
>NW_006287910.1:2392945-2394981 GCF_000327345.1 Myotis davidii | reverse complement strand
GATAAAATAAAATACAAATCCAGGAGACACAACAATGAACAACAGTATGGTAGACAGCCAAGAAGAAAGTGGGGGGGGGGGCAGAATAAAACACGTACATATATGTCTATATCGGAAGGTAAAGAAGTTGAGACTGGGAGATAGGGATGGGAGACAGTAACTGAACTTGCAGATCAAAGCAGAGTTTCAGAAAAGCGAAGCAACTTCGCTGCTGGCATTCCAAAGGACTAAAAAAGGAAAACTGGCAGCCTCCCACCCACCTTCCCATCGCAAACCTCTCTGCGGCTGCGCTGGGAGGTGAGAGAGCAGGACACTGAACTGAACGCGCCAAGTCAGGAAACGGGTAGAGAACTCAGATGTCAGCCAGACCTCCTTCCTCCTCTCTGCTGGTTTCAACAGGTGGGTATTTGCACCCAAAGGCACCTCCAGACGCTGTTCTGAACCCCAGACGCAAAGGACACAGGAAGCCCCATGCCCATGCTGCCTGTTCCCACATGGGATCAGCAGAGCACACCCTGAACCCCTCCCGCCCACCTCCCAGTGGGGCCCTAAATCCAGAAAGAATTTCTGCCCAAACACATCACTACCCACTCCTGGATTCAAAGGCAGAGTCGAAAGCTCCCTTTGCTGGAAATAAGAGGCTGCTGGACATTGGGAATGTTCTGGTTCTCCATGAGGAATCTCCATCCACTCTCCTAGCCCCAAAATGAGAGAATGGCGGCAGGGCGCTGCCCACGCAGACCAGCCACCGCTAAGTGACTACGTGACAGGACATCATCGCATCCTCAGCTCCGTGGCACAAAGAGGGTCGCCTAGACTCAAAGAAGTTTAGCAGATCAACAAGCCTCACACTGTGTCCACAGGCAGCCTTCAGTGAGGGCTCCCGAAGTGGCAAATGACAGAGACTTGTGCTCAGTGCCTAGGGATCCTGAAACTATCCCCTGGTATCTAATAACCCCCAGGAGCTAGGAGAGGCCCCGCAAGCCAAGTGGCCAGTGATGAAGATAAAGACAGACACACAGCTCTGGTGATGCCTTCAGACAGACACACCCACCGGCACTGAAACCCTAGCCCAGAGTTGGGGACTCTGACCTCGGGTTCTTGGAGCTCCTAGTGCAGTGGGCTCAGCAAAGCAGCCCAAGGAAGGTATGCAAGACACCCCTGGAGGCACTGGGGACCGTAGGAAGGCAACCAGATGGCTCCAGGAGACCTACGGAAGGAGCGGTTTCAGAGCCCAGACTGTCACACCCAGAGAGCACAGAAAACCCAGAGCAGCCCAAGTCATGATGGCAGGGCGGGACACAGCCGCTTACAGGAACCAGCTCCACGCGCGACAAGAGCCAGCGACACCATCTAGGAGACGGGCCGTGCCCTGACACTGGGCAGTGGGGTGAGGAGAGTCAGAGAGGGCACAAGGAGAGGGCAAGGTGAGAGCAGACGCCCAGATGAGAGGAAGACCCACAGTGAGGCTGCACACCCCTCACTGAGTCTTGATTCAGGGACAGGGCTGGCGACTTGGGACACTGTTCACAGACCCCTCTCAGGCCGGGGCAAAGAAACGCGGCGGCGAGCGGCAACGAGGTGTCTGCGCCCAGCTCGCCCAAACCCGGAGATGCTGCGAACGCCACCGCGAGTAGCGGCTGAAGATCCCGGGCACCATCCACTCACTCAGACAGGGTCCGAGGCACCGACACCCACATGCACAGAGCAAGTCGGAGCGTCCAGAGTGAGTGACGAGGAGCAGGCACCCAGCCAGTGCCCGTAACCCCCAAAGCGCCTCCTCGGGAGATAACTTCCCCAGACCCCAAGGGGGCAGTCCTCAGACTCGGGATGGGGCAGCCCCTGGCCCCTCAGCCTGGTCAGGCACCCCACCCCTCCTTCCAAAGGGATGGGGAGCCAGCCGGCTGGGGGCAGATGAAATAATCAATAACATATGGAAGAAGCTAGAAGAAACAGATGAAAAAATCAACAATTTAAGTAAGACCCAAGAAGAAATGAAGAGTGATATAGCTGCAATAAAAAACACCATTGAAAGT
>NW_006287910.1:2391160-2392448 GCF_000327345.1 Myotis davidii | reverse complement strand
CTGGGGCGGAGCGAGGGAGGGAAAGGAGGGAAAGGAAGGGGGTGGGGGCAAGCAGAGAGGGCAGACCCCCACTAGGACCGGCGTGAGAGTGGGGTAGGGGGAAGGGGAACAGTGCCCGCGGCGGAGAAAACGGGGCGGGGGCAGAGAACCCGAGGGAGCTTTGGGTGAGGGCGGGCCCGCTCAGAATCCAGGGGAGGCGGGTGGGGAAGATCTGGGGGTCCCCGAGATCCTGCCTTCCCTGTGGGAAGGGAGCACGAGGCGGAGGAGTGGAGCAGGCTGCCCGCCCTGGAGTTTGCGGTCCGCGATCCTCTCTGCGCACAAAGACTGCTTGGCAGGTGGAGACGTGAGGGACGTTCAGGAGTGTCAGAGCCACGGGAGCGTCTCACGCAGAGGATCCTTGGGTCCGGGGCTTGAAGGGGCAGGGAGGAGGCTGTGGATGAGCCTCTGTGAGTGACTTCTGAATCACACCCACCCCCTAGAGCCAAAGATGTCCAAAGTGCTTCATTGAGTCACTTCTTTGCTCCCTAAGGACGCACAAGCCAAAAGACTCTAAACCCAGTTTGGCGAGCAGGTGCTTTCAAGGGGAAAGGGAGACCCCGTGGAGTTTCTCAGCCTTCACAGGCTCCATGTCCCAATGTCTGGCCACCAGGTCCTTCTTCCCAAGCCTCCAGAAGCCTGCCTTCCAGGTGGGCAGAGCTCAGCTCGTGGGGGAGCAGGTCTTGCCATGGAAAGTGGAGTTCTTTTCCATTCGGGCTGGACTATTCCGGTGACCTTGAGCCAGGAGAACCCCTCCCTGGGCCTGAGCTTTCCTCCTCTGTCAATGAGGGTTTAGACTGGGGATCCCAAAGGATTCAAGTTTCATCCCCGGCCTTCTCTGACTCAGTCTTCCCGTCTTTCCCTCCCTTGTCCTCACGTCCAAGGCTTTCTACACAGCAGCCCTGGAAACAGCGGCAAACTCACTCCCGGTTCCTGGCAGCCCAAGTCCAACCTTGGACTTGTGCAAATGTTTCCAATTTACCAGTTACAAAAACTACCCCCTCGGCAATGTGGCAAGGTCCAGTCTTGGAAAAGAGCCCTTCCGAAAGCTCATGGCTTAGACTCATTATTTTGCGGCCATGTTCAACTTTGGCTCGTAGAGAATGTGGGCACAGGGCTAAGCGAAAGCTGTAAATCTACTCCCACTCCCGTGAAAGGGGCTCCGAGCTAACCAAGCTCGACTCCCTCACTGCCATCTTTTCTACCTCTGTCTCCGTCCATAAAGCCACAGGGCTCATGCACAGAAGGGAAA
>NW_006287910.1:2389774-2390752 GCF_000327345.1 Myotis davidii | reverse complement strand
GCAGGAATTAACACTAGGAGAATACAAATAGCAGGTCAAATCCCCAGTCTGTGAATTGGGGACTCTAAGTGAGTGTGCTGCATCTTGTCCCCTGTACTTTTAAATCTCATCCTTACTTGTGAAAAGAAGATAGTGGAGGAATAAAGAGGATCCATCAGAGGAGGAGGCAGGGAGGGGAAAGAGGTCATTTTGGTCACACAACAAGCTCCATGGGCATCCAACCGTGTCAGACACAGGTGCAGGCATCCACAGGTGAGGAAGGCCGAGCCTCCCCTTCACCGGGCTGGGGTCTAGACGAGGAGTCAGAGGAAGACTCAGTCATTAAAACCCCAGTGAGGTTGGTGTCACTTTAGAGATGAGTATGAAGCGCTGCGGCTTCATGAGGGTGGGGCCGGAGTGACTACCAAGAAAATGAGGTTTGATCTGGCAACTCAGAGCTGTGGCCTGGGATTCCTTTTCTTCCCATCTCTCCTCGCTGCCTTGAGTGGGGTCTGCTTCACCCTGAGGGTCTCTCTTCGTGTGGGCCTGGCATCGGTTGCTGAGACTTCTGGAATCCTTCACTCATTTCTAGCCCAGGAGAAGGTGGGGCAGTATTTCCCATTTCCCAGCATGCCCTGCAAAGGCCCAGAGATTCCCTCTGACTGAACCAGCATTACGTCACAGATCACCCCTAAACCAAGCACTGTGGCCAGGAAGATGGAATGTGCTGATCAGCCTGGCCAAGGTCCCACACATCGCCTCTGGCCCTAGGGAGAAGCCAGCTCCCTGCATCAGGATCCCTTCGGAAGGAAGGGCAGGTACAGGGGAGGGAGCCACCTTTATCTACTCGATGCAGCCACCGCGGTGCTACACAATGTTGGGCCGTCAGTCCCTCCGAAGCCTACAGGTTCTTTAATGCCGAATGAGGGACTGGATGAGATGGCCCCAGAACTCTTCCTCAGTATCCTCACAGAGCTGCCCCTTCCCAGCAGAGGCTGG
>NW_006287910.1:2383839-2389722 GCF_000327345.1 Myotis davidii | reverse complement strand
ACCCCACCCTGCCCATTTTTGCTTCAAGGTCTGGGCTGCAGTTTTCCTCTAAGCAGCAATGATGTTATCTGCTTCCTGCACGCGACACATTAACCACAGTCCTTTGGGGCCCACGCTCTGGCTCTGGTTCAGCTCCCCTGGGGCCCCGGGCTGAAGGAGGAAGGTTAGGGATCCCTGCCCCTACCGTCCCTGGAGAGAGAGGGTTGTTTGTTTATTTCAACTCGTAAAAAGCCACGCGAGAAAGAGGTTTAAAAGCTCCAGGGCAGGTTATGGATGCCATAAACAGCTTAGGTGAGGCTAAAATTCACCTGAGATAGCAGAGCAGGAAGGCAAGCTCCTAGGGTCACCGAGACCGTCTTCCTGCCCCCAGACAGACAGCACCTCAAGCATCGCTCTGGAGCCTGATGTAGAAGACAGGGCCCAAGTACTGCCTGAGTCTCCGGCAGCAGCCGCCTTAGCAACAGCAGCGAGTTTCTTTAGAATTTTTAAAGCTTATTCAGTCATTCAACACAGATGTATTGGACCCTATTATGCACCAGGCATCATGCAGGGTGAGTGAAATATAGATATGAAGAAGATTCTCTAAGGAATTTTTCTTTTTAAATGTGGTTCCTACTCTCGCCTTAACTGAGAGCCAGAGGTCTAAGGAAGTCCCAGCTGAGTTGTGGCCTTCCCTCCCCATGCCCCAACCTTAAGTCCCCGTCATCATCACCTTCAGGTTCTGGGAGAGTAAACTAGTCCGCTTGAGCTCCTGGGTGTGCCTAGCTCTATGCCAGGGGTTATGAGGGAAATCAGAAAAAGGGGAGTCTTCTCTTAACTCTAGGCCTCAGTTTCCTCATCATCTGTAAAATGGGGGATTATAACAGGGATAATCATATAAGGATTTCTTATAAGGATTAAAAAATTAAAAGATTTTCTTCTATAGGGACTGGCACATAGTAAGTGTTCAATAAATGTTAGGCATTACCTGTTTTCTTAATAACAATAGGGCAGGGTTAATGATGAATATCCAAATATATCAGAGGGGGGGAAGGGTAGTCAGGGCAGACTGCCTGGAGGAAGCAGCACTAAATCTAATCCTTTATTTTTATAGAAGGCTCCAGGGGCAATTAATCTCTCTTCTCAATTAATCTCTGCTCTCTGGCCCTTGGCAAAGTTCAGGGCAGTGAGTAAACTTTGGGTGTGGAATAAACACCAGCTGGTGGAGTGGATCACAGTGTGGTGCTGACACGTTTGCAGACTCCATCAGCATCTCAGGAACTTTTTAGGTGTGATTTCAAACAAGTTGCTAACATGACTGAGCCTCAATATTCCGATCTGTAAAAGGTGAAGACAAAGAATACTACCCAGGTCCTAAGGCTGGGGAGGGCGGGGGCAGGGGATCAGGGTATTGGATGTGAGGTGCTATAGATTTCATAGGAAACGTTGGCACTGGCCAGTGACAGAGTTGAAGGAATGTGAGCCTGGTCATGTTGGGAGGCTGGTCTGTAAAGAACCTGCTCTCCCCTCCCTCAAGTGGTCCTGGCGGAAGAGGTTGGAGAGCTAGAGCATGGCGTGCCTTCTGAAGTTCAATAAACTTCACATTTAGTCAAATATGTGGGTTTTTAAAAATATCTTAATCATGTGTCTGTTCCTTTTTGATTTATTAGAACCTGTTTTTACCCAGACTCTGCCAATTGACCCCGACTTTGCTCTTAAAAAATTAAAAACCTCCCCCCGAGGTTTCACTTCTGTGTCAAACAGAAATAATAAACACGGCCACCTGTTCCTGAGGGTCAGGGGGAGCGTTATGCACAGAGCACCCTCTATGGCTAGGAATCCCTGGTTCTCTCTGAAAGCGCAAGCTCGTGCCAGGTTTCCTGGGCACAGGAGGTCAGAGGAGGCGGGATGCTGAAAGCCCCCGACACCCCCAAAGGACACGGGGCCGTAGGCACGCATCAGTGCACCCCGCCCCCCAACTCCACCCAAGAAAAGGAAACAGCTTTTGATCGGACCATAGGCATAGGTAGGCGACATGCCCTGCCAGACACCCAGCTGTGCTTCTGAAACCGCAGGTTTTCTAGCCAACCGTCCACCCTGTGTATCAGCAGAGGGAGCTCTAGGTAGCAAATAACTTTCCTCTGACCACATGCTTTCCTGTAGGAAACACTTGGAGACAGCAAGGAACAGAGGGGGGTCTTAAGTGGAGATGGTGTCCACTCCGTGCAGAAGGACACCGATTTCAAGGGTAGGGGCGTAGGGGTGGGAGAGGGGGATGATGGGGCAGAGGAGGAGACACCAAATGAAGAAAGGACAGGAGAACCGGAAACCACCACACTACTTATAGGCTTGTCTGACCTTGCTCTCTACCAGCTTCTTGACCCCCTGAGGGCCCACAGCCTTTAAGCAACCTTTGCAATACTATGATGTTTGAAATGGAGACACACTCCAGGTCTAGGTCTTGGACTCTCTGGCAGACATTTTTTTTTCTCTTTTAAATAAATGTTTATTTTGTGTGGAGCCCAGTCTGACCCCTGGGGTTATAGGTTTAGGAATCCTACCAATAACAGCAGTGATGATGGTGATGATGACGGTGACAGTGGTGGTGGTGGTGGTGAGAGTTAACATTGAGTAAGCACTTACTATGTGCCAATACCTGTGTTGAGGACTTCAACAGATAATAGTCATCAAATGTTTATTGAGGACCTACTCAGTTCCCGGGATGGTGCTCATGCTGGGGGTCCAGAGATAAGCGTGACAGGGAAGGTCCCTGCCCTCGTCGGCGTTTATTCTTGTAGGGTGAGTGGGGCCGAGGCCCATGAATCAATGCGTGAACAAGTACTCTTGGAGTATAACGGGTGCTGAGAAGAAAGTAAAAGGAGCCATCTGCTGGAATGACTAGAATAGGTCAAGTCTGAACAGGCTGGTTGGGGGTCTCATGGAATGACATTGGAGTGTTTCCTGAATTGTCTCATGCAACGTGACTATCTGAGGAGTCCGATTTCTTTCAGGCACCAGGCATCATCTGACAGCTGGATAAATAACAGTACGTCTATTTTTTCAAATAGGTATACATACTATTATAATGAATAAGTAAACAACGCTGATTAATTCATAGTAGTTCTTTTATCATATTGGATTTTCCCGAACCATGATTAGTAAAAACTCAACTATTTGTCTGGCACGGCAGGGGGTATGGGATGGGTTACGAAAATAGATAAAAAAGTGAAAAAGATAACATCTTACAAAAAAAGGATTAAGAGCAATTGATGTATTAAATCTCAATTTTTTTAGTCCAAAATACCCTTTAATTTTATTACCCTCACCCCTCTCAAGGTTCTCTGTGTTAGACAGGTTTCTATCCAGCCCTGTATCTTTAACTTGGTAGTTTGCAAAAAAAAAAAAAAAAAATCTTCTCCCATCTTGTTTGCAGCTTCTGTTCGGCACCTCCCCATCTCAACCCATCTGGTACCTATTGTGATTCCTCAGTGTCTCTCAAGTCTCTTTTGTTTGTACACATTTGTGGAAGGCCATTGGATATGCCTGCATCTGCTAGCTGCCAAATGCTCATTGTTCCCTTCTTGCTTGATAAAGACTCCTGATTTATTTAGGGGGGTGATGTACCCACGCAGGAAACAACGTTCCCCGGCTTTCCTTGTCGTTAGGGATGATCAAAGAAAGAACAGCAGACATCACTGAGCTTCCAAGAAATCCTTGTGCGGAGGGTGCTAAGTCAGGTGGGATGGGTATCTCTTTACTCCTTGCCATTCCCATTCTTTCTGCCTGGAATGTAGAAAGGATAGCTGGGACTGCAACAGCCATTTTGTGACCGTGAGGATAGAGGCCAGTGCAAGAGGTGATGAGCCACAAAGATGAAAGCAGCCTGGGTCCCTGATACTTCTGAGGTCTATTGGGTATGGCCCACTCTGGAACAAGTTTTTCAAACCTGAGAATGAAATTCCACCCCCCCATCCCCCCACATTGGTTGAAGTTACTCAAGCTGGATTCTGTTTCTATAGCTGGTCCCCTGAGGTGATGGAATTGGGTAATCTAACTGAAAGAAGGTCATTCATAAAACCAGGCCCGGGGAAGAGCTGGACCCAGAGACCAAACACACCAGTCAGTCCCTTCCTCCCTTGTCTCGGCTTCTCTCTGCATGCCTGATTAATCCTCTCTCAAAGCAGAATCCTCTCTCATTGTCCTCCACGTGGCAAACACCATGGCTGCCACAGTGCCTGCACGTCACATCCCACGGCCACCGGGAAGGAACAGATTCTCCCTCTACCAACTCAGGCCTCAAGTAGGACCTGGCCGCTACTCGGTTTTTCTGTGTTTTGCAAGTCCTGTCACGCTCTCGTGCCCCAGGCCACTTGTTGGCACTGCCCTCCCGTTTTTGGACATTCTTCGCCCTCCCTCACTTGCCTGATGACTTCCCTTCATGAGGAAGGAGGAAGCAAGCAGAAGGAAGTTCCTACAAGCTCCCTCTGCCCCATTTCCTCGCTGCCCTGCATTGGTGCAAGGATTCTGTGTTGATGGACAGACTATCCAGGCTCCTACATGAGACCTCCTCCTCCCTTTGCTCCCTGGATCACATCCTCACTCACCCACTTAGGGACATCTCTTCCTTTATCACAATGTTCTCCCTTCTACGGCATCATTCTCTCCAGCATCCTACTCTCTTCTACTTTTCCTATTAAAAACACAATGTCTTTCTTGGCCCCACTTCCCCCTCCAGCCTCTGCCCCATATTTCTGTTCCCTTCACAGTGAAAGTTCTCAAAAGAGTTGTCTAACTCACTGTCTCCCGTTCCTCTTTTCCTATCTCCTCTTAAACAGGTGTCTGTTTCCAGCCCCCGACTGGATCTCACATGCACACTGCCCTTAAGTGACCTCTTCATTACTGACTGTTAATAGTTTCTAGTACTTGACCTACTGCAGCACTTGACACCGTTGCTATCCTTCCTCTGGGACCCCTTCCTTTCTTTTGTGACCAGAACTGCTCTCTTTGGTTCCCTCTACTTCACAGGTGCTCCTTCTCAGGTTAATGCCTCCTCTTCCCATATTGCTCTCTCTCCTATCCTTCCCCACTTTTCAGTGTTGGCTTTTCCCAGGCTTTAGTCCTGTAACTTCTTTTCCCCACCATCCAGATGCAAGGCTTTATAAATCACTACATGCTGCAAATGCACAAATTTACTAGTATAGGTCCAGCCTGCGCTACTCCCCTGAACCCCAAACTCATATACCCACTTGATTACATCTCCACTAGTGTGTCTAACAGACATCTCTGTCAAGAACAGTGAAGAATCTGGGGATGTTATCCTATTTGCAAGGTGGTAAGTTATCCCGCCACACCTCTGTGGATGCTGGCAGAAGACATGAGACTCCTGGGTCAGAGACAAAGGACTTTATTGCTCACAGCAGAGCAGGCAGCAGGACATTCATGTTTGCATCAGTTCCCCTTGCCTCCCAAGACCCATGGGGGAAGGGGTGATGCAGAGGGGATCAAGGTGGGTACGATGCACATGGCTGAAAACACAAACACCCAAATGTTCAATGAGCTATACACAAACGTGCTGAACCTTTGCCCCAGAGAAAAAATATTATTATTAGCCTGGCAGCAGGCATATATGCACTCTGCCCCAGAGAGAGAATACCTCCATTTTCCAAGACTGCTCAATTATTCAAGCATCCTTCAAAAGGTAGTCCAGAACAGAGAGCCATGAGGGGATGTGCTCATAAGATCTGCAGAAACATGAGAGGCCCATGGAAAATTGTCTCCAAAGAATATTAAGTAGACCTTGTCCAAAACTGAATGTTTGATCTTCCTCCCCAAACCTGCTCTACCCAAAGCTTCCCTCTCTCAAGACCTTTGCATTCTTCTGGCCCCTCTCTCTCATATCACACA
>NW_006287910.1:2358277-2383685 GCF_000327345.1 Myotis davidii | reverse complement strand
GCCAAAGAGAACCCAGCAAAAGTTAAGTGTGATGCTGTCACCCATTTGTCTGCTCAATACCCTCAAGTAGGTCCCCATTTCTCTTTGAAACAAAGCCAATGTCCATGTAAGAGTTTGCAAAGCCCGTCACCGCCCAGTCCCCCTCACCTCTCTCACCTCACACACTACCCCCCTCCCCTTTACTCACACTCCTCCCACACCCTGGCTTCCTTGCCATCTCCGGAACTCCCCACGTGGGCCTACCTCAGGACACTGCTCTGATTACTCATTCTGTCTGGAATGCTCTTCACCGGATGTTGCATGTTTCCCTCCCTCACCTTGTTCAAGCTTTTGCACAAAGGTAACCACCTCATTTAAGCTTTTCCTGACTATCTAAGTGAAACCGCAGTGCCCTGGCCAACACTCCCCATCACCTTTACTTTGTTCTGTTGTTTTCTGTTGCCCTTATCATTTTTTTCTGATTCATTATGTGTGTGTTTTTTGGAGGGGGAGGGTGGTCTGTATTACTCCACTAGATTGTAAGTTCCATGAAGGCAGGTTTTGTCTGTTTTATTCACTACTCTACCCTCAGTACTAAGTGCTTGACACATAGTGGGTATTCAAGTAATTTTTGCTGGATCAATGAATGAATTAGGTTCTCAGTCAGAGTCTAAAAACATCTCAGCAAAGGGTGTTGATTATCCTGACTTGAGTCTAGTGCTCCCCTGGGACGCATCGAATGTAGTTACAGGAAAAGGGTCCATAAGAAGATGGAGAACCCACCTTGGACCTGGAATGAGGAGCCATTCACAGGAAGGGAAGGCCAGTCATGTGCAGGGAATGAGCAAGAACAAGACTCTGGATCCAAAGCACCCCATCTGAATCCTGCACCCCCTTCTTTTTTTTTAATATATTTTTTATTGATTTTTCACAGAGAGGAAGGGAGAGAGATAGAGTTAGAAACATCGATGAGCGAGAAACATCAATCAGCTGCCTCCTGCACATCTCCCACCGGGGATGTGCCCGCAACCCAGGTACATGCCCTTGACCGGAATCGAACCCGGGACCCCTCAGTCTGCAGGCCGACGCTCTATCCGCTGAGCCAAACCGGTTTCGGCCCTGCACCCGCTTCTTACTGACTCTGAGACCTTGGCAAGTGTTTCACATCCCTATCTCTTCTGGGAGGACATCTTACCCTTCTCCTAGGATTGTTCTGAGATTAAATAAATGAGTTAGTGTTAAAAAGCACTCAGAGCAATGCCAATCACATAGTAACACCGAACACAAAAACTGAAAAATAATGAGAACTTGATAAAACAAATACTTATATATTTGAAGAAATCAATACTCTTTTTCATATCAAGCAGGTAAATAGAAATAGAAATAAGTAAGGACATGAGGAATTGTATAGTTCAACCTACAAACTCAATTTATTAGGTATATACAGAAACATGCTTACCTTCGTGGAAAATAATGTTGTTTTTTAATATCCATAAAATCTGTCATATACCTGGACATAAAGAATGCTTCAACAAATGAAATTAAAGACATTTTGCTCAAATCAATCCTATATAATAAAAGCCTAATATGCTAAGTGCCTGGTCAACTGGTCAGCCGTTCAACCAATCAAAGCATAATATGCTAATGATATGCTAAGGCTGCTCAACCGCTCGCTATGACGTGCACTGACCACTAGGGGGCAGACACTCCAACCGGTAGGTTAGCTTGCTTGCTGCTAGGGTCCAGCCAATCAGGACTGGGCAAGACAGTCGGATATGCCCTGGAGCCCTCCCACGGTCCCTCCCTGGCTAGCCAACCTCCCCTGTTTCTCCCCTCCCCAAGAGTGCACCAGTGGAGTCCCTTGGCCTGACCTGTGCCCTCTCGCAATCCAGGACCCCTCGGGGAATGTTGAAGAGCCGGTTACAGCCCAGAATTTATGGAATAAAGCTGTTGTCAGAGGAAAATTAATAGACTTCAATGCCTTCATTATAAAGAATAACTAATAAAACAATAAGAGAACTTGTTACAAACCCCAGGAGGTTAGAATAAGGGCAAAATAAACTAAAAAAAAACCTGCATAGAAAATTAATAATGATAGAATCTGATGTAATGGAAGAGAAACCACAAATAGCAGAAAGGAAAATAAATTTAAAAGCTCATTTTTTAAAATACCAGATTAACCCCCCCACACACACACACACACGCATACACAAATACGATTAAGATAAAAAGAAAATATGGTTATATTTATTTAAAAACCACAATAAAGGTTACAGAAGAGAAGAAAAATGCAATTCTATCACTCACTTCCTGGAGAAAAATATATATATAAAATGACCGAGAAAAGTAGACAACTTGAAGAAACCAGTTACCAAAAAGAGACAAAAGACTTACCAGTGAAAAAGCCACCCATGTCAGAGAGGTTTCTGGCTGAGTTCTATATAACCTTATGTAAAACACAGAGATTGCCCCAATGTCAATCCCAGAGCATACATGGGGGTTCTCTGACTTGACTGCATGACAGAATCACCTGTTAAAGTTCATGATATCCAACCCCATCCCATTCCTGAAATTCCTGTTCAATCTTTGTCAGGTGTGCCAGGTATAGCAGCTTAAAATAGTCTCCAGGTGATTCTAGTGTGCAGCCAGGGTTGACAACCTCTGCCACAGAAAGTAATGAGCAGCTTTGCAATTTTTAAAAAATTCAGTTCTGATCAAGATAGCACCCGAAGAGAAAACTATGCATAAATTTTACTTATGAGTGAGACAAATATTTTGCCTAAACTACTAACATCAAATGAATGAAGTGTTGCCTGGTCGTTGTGGTTCAGTATTGCCTGGCCATTGAGCATGGACCCATGAACCAGGAGGTCATGGTTCAATTCCCAGTCAGGGCACATGCCTGGGTTTTGGGCTCCACCCGCTGTAGGGGCTTACAAGAGGCAGGGAGGCAGCCGATTGATGATTCTCTCTCATCATTGATGTTTCTATCTCTTTCTCCCTCTCTCTTCTTCAAATCAATAAAAAAAAATATATATATATATTTAAAAATAATAAATTACAACAGAGGAAGAGGGGTATAAAGGGGCTTGACTTGAGAAAAAGACGACCACTTTGAACAGGGAAAGAACGAGAAAGATGTCTCGCACGGTGAAGATACTAAGGGCACACTGAACAGCTATTTCGAATGAAGTACTGATTCATGCTACCACATGGGTCGGTCTAAAAACATGCCCAGGAAGGAAGCCAGACACAAAAAGACCACATACTGTATGACTTCATTTAGATGAAATGTCCAGAATAGGCAAATCTCTGGGACAGAAAGGAGTAGCTTAGTGGTTGCCGGAGGCTGGTTTGGAAAGGGGAAAGGGGGGATGATTAGTAATGGCGATGGGATTCAGGGGAGGGTAAGACAAATGTTCTAAAATTAGGTTGTGGTGATGGTTGCATAACTGTAAGTACATCAAAATGGAGAATTCTTATGGTATGCAAATTATATCTCAATAAAGACACTAAAAATATCAAAGGCACTCAACCCACATTTGTTTACTAACTATGCAAACATAGAGTATTTTCCCCAAGGATAGAAAGGGCAGATTTCTTTTCCTAGAGTTGGCAAATACCATTTCAAATAGGTCAATTGTCAGAAATCTGAACGGGAGATCAGTAAACTACCATCACGTACAAGTTCAAGGGTGTATTACCTTAGCAGAGGTATGGCATGGTGATTAAATGTGCCAGCTCTGGATGCAGCAAAACTGGGTTCAAATCTCAGTCTCAATACTTACTTCCTGTGTGGCACACAGCCTCAGTTTTCTTTTCTTTTTTTTAAATATATTTTATTGATTTTTTACAGAGAGGAAGGGAGAGAGATAGAGAGTTAGAAACATCGATGAGAGAGAAACATCGATCAGCTGCCTCCTGCACATCTCCTACTGGAGATGTGCCCACAACCCAGGTACATGCCCTTGACCAGAATCGAACCTGGGACCTTTCAGTCCGCAGGCCGACGCTCTATCCACTGAGCCAAACCGGTTTTGGCATCCTCAGTTTTCTTATCTGTAAAATGGGGACAGGATTATAGTGAGAATTAAATGAAGTGAGGTGTATAAATAATTCAGGTTATCTCTGGTACACAGTAGGCTCTCAATAAATGTGATGGTAACTAGGATTACAGCAAGGGACGAATCAGAGAACAGTCTAATAAATGTATTTATTCCCATTCATTATATTTTTTACTTACATGTAAATATTTGTAAGTATAGACATTTTATTTTAACATCCATGACATGTTGTCATTCAACAAATTGATTTGTACAGTTCCACATTTGCTAGAAAAGGCAAAAAAAAATTGCTGGCTTCCCCCAAAGTCATTTATTAAACTGGATAGAAAACATATTGCATCTCTAAACTTTCTAATCAGTGTGCCGAGGACAGACGGAAGAGGACTGAAAGCCATGTGTAGAGTGAACAGCAGTCCTCTGAGTTCCTTTCAGACATTGAAACACTGCTGAGAAGCTCGCTCTGGGAGGGACCTCCCACATATTGAGGTGCCACCTTGGTGGTAAAGGATGATATTACTGTAATCCAGCGATTTTCACCCAGTGTGCCATGAGAATGTTTAAACATGCAATACCTGACGATTTAGTCAGGGGCACTGGCCTCTTTTCCCTTGGATAAAAAAAAAAAAAAATGACAACAGCCAACACAATGATAGCCATCCAGTGTGAACGAATCAGAAGTATACCTATTTTTTATCAGATTGGCAAAAAATATATTTTCGGTGCACCACAGAAATGCTATACTCTAACAGTGATAGCATTCTGGGTCAGAATAGAAACTGCTAGTTTTTTTAGGGTAAAGAAGAAGATGTGTTTCTTTATAAGCAGCAAACTGCAAATTATTGTTTAAATATCATGCATAGAAGGAACATGAGGGTGCCTTTCGGGGTCAAGTTCTATAACTTGATCTGGGTAGTAGTACACTGGGAGCACATAAGTAAAAATTAGTCGAGCTCTACACTTATGACATGTATACTTTACCCATTTTATTTCTTTTTACATATCTATGGGAGAAAGAAAGAGAGAGAGAGAGAGAGAGAGAGAGAGAGAGAGAGAGAGAGATTTGGAACCTAACCAAATGTCAAGGAAACACTCCTATATATAGGAAAAAAACCTTATATGCAAATATAGTCACCATAGGATCTTTACAGTCGCAAAACATCACACACAACCTAACTTTGAACAATTTTGCCTAATGGTAGGCAAATTATAGAGTATTTACTTACTTATTGGAATATTTATGATTTATTTAACAATTAAAATGTGTATATGGAGAGCTTGCAAAAACATGGAGATGCACTACGTTATAAAGTTAAATTAAAAAAAATTAGGACATAAAATCTTTACATGTAATATACAAATGTAATTACAGCTAAAATATGCACAGAGAAATGACAAGAAGGAAATACCCCAGATGTTAAGACTACCACCGAGTGATGGATCTATGGTTGCTTTTGTTTCCTTCTTTCAAATGTTCTGCATTTATAATAAATGTGTTTAATTTTCATAATTGTGTAAACACAATTAATGCTTTCAAATTTAGAATAGAAAAAGCAAACATTGGACTAGGAATCAATCTTGCGGTGACTAATGTTTGGAATTGCAGACTTGATGTCAGACGCTGGTCTCTTGACTTTCGAAGGGGCGGCATTCTTACGGCTAAAACCAATTTCCTAAGGAGATCACCATCAACTTGGCGTTACAGCTCAGTTGCAGCCGCCTGACATGCAGTTTTGAGATGTGCCTCCTGGTCAGAAAATAGTTGGCTACATTCAACCAATTAAGGATTTCTCCTTCATCGCCAGAATAAGCTCTTCAGATAACTTATACTTCGGGGAATTTTCTGTGCAGCCAGCGCTAGATAAAAATGATGTAACCAAAGGAGACAATCTCCCAAGATGAAATCATACCAATATACATATTTTCAGAGGACGCTCTTTTGTCCCTAGAATTATGAGCATTCCAGGTACCCTCCAAAACCTTCAGTCGCTAAGGAAAAATCCACTCTACAGGAGGAGGAATTTGGAGGAATTAGCGAAGACATAATGATGGCAATATTAAATAACCTCATGGCATTTATCCTTTAGTCATCTGTTTATTAAGTATTTATTGACTATCAGACCTTGTGCTAAACTCCATTATGTTTAAGCTTACACTAGGGGTTGCCAAATGACTTTCATCTTGCATGCCAAATTTGAGCAGTCGGTAGTGGTGGCTTAGAGTGCTCTGCTGGAAAAAATTCTGGGACTATATCCAAACTCAAATGAAAAGAGCAATGATCGATTGGTAATGTCTGCTGTTATTGCGAGAGGGGGAATGATGGCGTGTGTGCCATGCACTTGCCATGCCTGCTGGATTATTTCTGCCAATTTAGTTATGGTCACTTAAGACTTGACACATACTCTTATTTCCTACTGGTTGAAGAAACCAAGTTTTGATCCAAATTAACACTACTGGAGAAACATTAACAGAAGAGGGGAAAACAGGAGTGGATGTTGACCATCTGCTACATGGTAGGCCTAGCACAGTTCTCTTTACATTTAATGAATGACAAAATCTTCAGATACCCCTTTGAGGTAAGCCTCCATTATCTCCTTTTTGCAGATGAAGACCTGGGCTAAGAGAAGGGAAATAACTTTTCAAAGTCCCACACTTAGTCACAGCAGAATTGCGCTCCCATCCAGGGAGCAACTCAGGCTTAATATGGAACCAAATAAAATATGATAGTGTCCCCTCTTTTTCCAAAGGTCATAAAACTAATTCTACTCATCTTTGATCATTACTTTAAACAGCTCCCTTTGGAGAAGTATTGGATCCAGTTTGTTCATGGAGAAGAAAAAGGCACCGTCTGTTTCCCTTTCTGCCCATCCCCGGAGTGGCTAATGTCATTTGGTGCGGGTGGCACTCATGTCACCCAAGTAGCGACCCCAGAGCTTTATGATCTTGGCTGCAAAGGCACACGCTATGGATGAGCCCAGAAAATCCAGCCAACCCTCTTTTCCAGCCTGGTTCAAATGTCTGTGATTATTTGGTGGACCAGTCATCACCCCATAAAATCATATAATTACATCGTATTAAACATTTACTATGTGCCAGTTCCTCTGCTAACGGCTCCAGCTGCACTATTACATTGCATCGTCACTCCGGCCCTATAACATAGATACTAGAGTTACCCTGATTACACAGATGAGAGATATGAGACTTTAAGATCAAGTAAGTCAGTCAAAGTCACATAACTAGTAAGAGAGAGCCGAGACTTCAACCCAGGTAATCAGACCTTCAAGTTTATGCCTTCACTTCAATTTAAATTGATTAATCAACGTTTAGTTCTTACCAATTTCCAGCAGGTTTTCCCTTCCCAAGTGGGTTACCCCAGAAGTAGCCTCTGAGACAAAGATTTGGGTGGAAGTAATATATTTGGGCGGGGATCCCAGGAAAAGGTAGTAGAAGAGTGGGAAACTGAGGCAGGGAAGAGAAGGAAGCCTACACAATGAATTTCATCAACAACTGACCACTGTGGGAAACTGGAGTTCAGTCCTGCGTGAGGACCTCTGGGGAACACCATAGAGAATATGCCCAAAGGGCAAGGACCTGGGGTATTTCTGCATTGATTCCAGCAGCTAGTGGTCAAGGGCCTCTCTCAAGGGACATGACTGCCCTGGTACTTCTGGATGAGATAGGGCAGCGATGGCGAACCTTTTGAGCTCAGCATGTCAGCATTTTGAAAAACCCTAACTTAACTCTGGTGCGAACTCATTATTTTTGGTTGATTTTTCTTTGTTAAATGGCATTTAAATATATAAAATAAATATCAAAAATATACATCTTTGTTTTACTATGGTTGCAAATATCAAAAAAATTCTATATGTGACACGGCACCAGAGTTAAGTTAGGGTTTTTCAAAATGCTGACACGCCGAGCTCAAAAGGTTCGCCATCACTGTCCTAGACTCTAGGATCTTCGGATCCCCAGACCCTGGGAACACCTGCATCACAATGAGCCACACATGTGGGCCTAGTGACCAGAGAAAGCCCGTAGGCAAAGCTCTGGGATGGAGGTGGAAGCCAGTGAGCCTGTACAGAAACATAGGGCCTAAGGGATGTGGGCAGGACATCAACAATGGCCACGGTATCTACTTCACTTTCTTCCTCCTGTTTTTAATAAACAACTTTATTGAGGTATCTGTTATAGACCATAACATTTTCCCATTTTAATTGTACAATTTTAACAATTTTTAGAAAATTTGCCAAGTACTGTGACCATCACCATAATATACATATTTTTAGAACATTTTCATCATCCCAATAAGATCCCACATGCCCATTTACAGTTAATCCCCATTCCCACTGCCAGCTTCTGGCAACAACTAATCTACTTTCTGTCTCTATAAAATTTCCTTTTCTGGACATTTTACATAAATAAAATCATGCAATATGTGGTTTTCTGTGTAGATGATAAAGTCCCTCTCCATATGGCTCAGGTGGCAGAAAGGAAGTAAAAGAAAGATGGGCAAGTGCTCAGCAAGTAATTTTTCAGGGTAGGAAATGGGGACATTCGCCATGAAGCAACTAAAGGCTGCATTACAATTGGTAATTAGGAGACTCCCCACCTCTAAGCTTGGCCTAGAGCCCCATTTGCCCCAGGATCATTAGAAGTTTTTGTATTTTAGTGGCATTTTTTCAACACAAAGCACAGGCAGGCAGAAAACCATTGGTTAGGAGGCCTTGAAGCCCATTAACCAATTAGCCTCAGTACTGAAATAAATGGGACTGACTCAGAGCCCCCTGTGTTGTTAAACAAATCAAATGATTACTAAAGGTTTCTGGAGCGGAAGAGGTAAGTTTTTGGAAGTGACTGATGTGTAGAGGGATCTTGGTTCCTTATCTGGCCTGAAAATTCCTTCAAGGTTTCTCCCCTATCTTTGTAGAAAGTAATAAAATATAGGAATCCTTGTTGATGGCAAACAAGATCAGAACAACCGGCCAACTGGTCAACCACAGTTTGCATCCTGCAGAACTGCCATCCCAGGGCCTGAGACCTCCTGCCATCCCCAGCGTCTGTTGGGTAAACATGTTCCGATTCCCCACACGCAGGAGCACAACTGGCCCATAATTGCCGGTGGTAACAGCCGCTGATACGCACAAATGGGTTAGGATGTGGGGTGTGGTCCCCACAATCTCACCCAAAGCAGACTGACCTTGCAGCTGAAGGTCATATTCTCTGAGCTGCTTCTGCTTGATTCTGGACCAACCCACAGAGTAGAAGTCTGGCTGTTGTCCCTTTTGAGCTCCCTGTTGTGTGCTACTTATAAACACCTCTTTTTCTCCTTTGCATTAGGAACCAATTGAGAAACAGATACAGGAACAAATAGCTGGCTAAAATACCAGTTTGGCTGTTGGTAATGCTGGGCTGGGAGGTGTGGCTTGGACCTAGGACCACAGGTGGCTCCCTGGTATCTGCCCCTGAGCACGGATCTTGGGATTCAGTAAAGGGGAGCAGCACGTGAGCGGAACACTCACCCCAGCAGCCGCGAGGGAACTGTGCTAGGCCCATGAGTGAGAGAGGTAGACATCCTCTCTGGGCTCCACAAGGCCAGTCCCAAGCCCTGATGCAGGCATGCTGACTCCATGTAAGACACCCTCATTCTCTTTTTCATCCTCTGTTAATACTTCAGCAATGTTAACTCGGATAGAATTTTGGTTACTTCATTCTGTAGGATATAGAACATGTGTCAAGACTTAAGTGACTATCATTAAAATGACAGAAATAATCCAGCAGATACACCTCTAAAATGTTGGTGGGCCCCATCTAATCAATTGATAGCCTGAATAGAAGAAAAGGTTGGCCTTCCTGACCGGAACTATACTATTGATTTTCCTGGGTGTCTAGACAGCAGGCCCACACTGCAGGTTTGGACTTACCAGTCTCCATAATCACGTGAGCCAATTCCGTATCATTTCCTTCCAGATATGTACAGATCCTATTGGTTCTGTTTCTCTGGAAAACACTGACTAAAGCAGCAGGCAATATCTTAGCTAGATGGTTGAAAATATGAACCTGCTTGAAAGAGGGGGAATGAGTTAGAAGTGGCCAGAACAGGGAGATGAAAGAGGTAGAAAAGGTAGGGAGATTCCACCTGTCACCTCCTGGGTTTTGCTAAGGTCTGGCTTGAGTCACTATGGCCACCTCTCTATGGAGCAGCCTGTCACTCCAGAGAACTCTCGGAGGCCCAGAATAGCATTTGGTGTCTGATGGTCACTTATTTATTGGTTTGGTCTAAATGAGTGCAAACAATAGGGCAGCATAAACACCTCTTATTGCCATAATCCCCACCCCCAACTCCACCTCGTTTTAAAGTAAGGTTTCTCAACACAGTTTGCTTGTGACCACAAGATTCCATTATTCTACACTTAGGATCACAGTACTCAAAGGTGGAGAGAGAATGGAGGAGATGTTGGTGGCAGTGCGAAGGAAAGAAGGAGAATAAACAAGCCAGTCTTGCTTCAACAACAAAGCCTTCTAGGTATCCCCAGGACACCGTTTCGTGACTTTGACATAATTGACATTTGAGATGGGGGCTTTTTTTGGGGGAAAGGAGGGCTTTCCCAGCCTGGGAGGAGATTTAGAAGATCCCCTGGCTGTGACAACCCAATGTGTCTCCAACCTTGGTAAATGTCCTCTGTGGACAAAACTGCTCTTCATTGAGACCGCTGAGTTAAAGGGATGCAAACCTGTATGCCTCTCCAAGTTTGAACTGTGTACAAACAGGGGAATGATGGGCTCATGGCAGAGAATACTTACAGCCCATTTCCTGGAGCACTAATTGTCCTCAGTGGCAATTTAAAGCATCATTTTTATATTAAAACAAACGTGGGTATATTACAGAGTGGAATCCCAAACTCAGGCGGGGAAGGATTCTCATGTCTGAGGAGGGGTAATTTGGCTACACTCCCAGAACACTTGGCAGGTACACATTTACTTTTCTCTACCCGTGGGGGAAGCTAATAATAGCTACCCTTTATTGAGTACTTAATGTGTGGGGAGCCCTTCCCTAGGGGTATCCGGGTTCCCATTTGGGCCTCACAGCCATCCATTATTAGCTCCATTTTGCAGATGAGGAGACTGAGGCCCAGGCACGTCATGGAAACCCTTTCAGAGACCCATCGTTGCTAAATGGCGAAGCTGGCATTAGACTCCAAGTCTGTGTTACTAAGCTTTTTCCTGAAGAGCTTCTGGGAAAATCTATGAAGATTTGAGCACTATTGAACCGCCAACAGCACCATCCTGGTACTGGCTGATGGAATGGCTTGCAGTGGTTCTCAACCTTCTGGCCCTTTAAATACAGTTCCTCATGTTGTGACCCAACCATAAAACTATTTTCGTTGCTACTTCATAACTGTAATGTCGCTACTGTTATGAATCGTAATGTAAATATCTGATATGCAGGATGGTCTTAGGTGACCCCTGTGAAAGGGTCCTTCGACCGCCAAAGGGGTCGCGACCCACAGGTTGAGAATCGCTGGCTTAAGGACAAGGAAGGCTCTCTTGAAACTGGCCAACTCTTAGCCCCGTCTGGGGTGGAGAGGGAGGAGAAGGGTGAGAGTCAGAGGCTGAATGCTGAAAAGAAAGGCATTCCCAAGGTGGGGACCACTCTTTGAGTGGGGAATGAACAATCAGTTTGTAGCATCCACTTAAGACTCCAGAGTCTTAGCCTGAGACCCATCTGAGTTGCCCCCCTCAATACCCAGCAGGACATTTCCCCAGCCTTTGACTTATGGATTCTTTCTCTGTGTTTCAGCAGTGCCCGTGGCTGCAGTATGGACAAGAATCTCCCTAACTTCAGTCTCAAACCACTCTTGTCCGGATTTGTTCACTACTTTCGTTTCTTTAAATGGACTCACTCATTTTTAAAAAGGTATTTGAGAAGGAAACTTTACATCTCTACCCTAAGAGGAAAGGCTGGTTTTCCTTGCCATGACTAGAAAAAAATCACTGAAAAAAAAATACGACAAAAAATAGGCAAGACTAGTACGTTCTAGTTAGCCAGATAGCTGTCTTTGTTCAAAGGGGAGGCCCTCACCGGTTTGGCTCAGTGGATGGAGCGTCAGCCTGCGGACTCAAGGGTCCCAGGTTCGGTTCCGGCCAAGGGCATGTACCTTGGTTGCAGGCACATCCCCAGCAGAGAGTGTGAAGGAGGCAGCTGATAGATGTTTCTAACTCTCTATCCCTCTCCCTTTCTCTCTGTAGAAAGTCAATGAAATATATTTTAAAAAAACAAAACAAAACAAAGGGGAGACCAGTAAGCCTTGTAAAGTTACAGTCATTAGCACCTCGCTGAGAGTTTCTCCCTGGTGCGATCAGAGTCCCTGAGAGAGATCTGAAAAGCAAAGTGCCTTCTGTGGGTATAATTTACTGCTGCTAGTGTTCAGGTCACTACCTGAAACCATGCTGCTTTCACAACGGTATGTGCTTCACCCCTGAGGAAACACAGGTAGGGGGCTTGCTATGGGCTCAATTGTGTTCCCCAAAAAGTCAAATGTGGAAATCCCAAACCCCTAGTATCTCAGGACGTGACTATTTGGAGACAGGGTCTTTATAGCAGTCATTAGGTGGGTCCTCATCAATCTGATGGCTGTCCTTATGAGAAGAGGCGATTAGGACACAGACAGGTACAGAGGAAAACCATGTAAAGACACGGAGATGGCCATCTACAACCAGGGAAAGAAGCCTGAGGAGAAACACACCCTGCTGACACATTGCCCTTGGACTTCCAGCCTCCAGAAGTGTGAGAAGATAAATCTCTGATGTTTAAGCCACCCAGTCTGTGGCACTATGTTATGGCAGGTCTCACAGAGTCACACACGGGTTAACTGGGCCCCATCTGGGTTTCGACCACCTGGGTTCAAATCTTGCCTCTGCTACTTACTGGCTGTGGAACCTTGAGCAAGTTACTTTACCTTTGAAGCCTGGGATTACTTATCTCTCCAAGACGGGGTAACAATAAAGTCTACATTATGGAGCTGTTCAAAGTATGAGCAATAAATTCAAAGTGGTTCCCAGTTCCTGACACAGAGTCAAACTCCAAACATCAATAAAAGCAACAAGAAAAAAAAACCAAAAACACCACCCAAAATTATTTTTATCCCAATAGATGAAATACTTCCTGGTCCCTGGTGGACTTGAAGATGTTTGCTATCTTTATCTCCAACAAGGTCATCAAGACATCGGGAGTTTGGTGCTGAGGCCTATGGGCTCCATCATCAATACTAACCCACTCCTCTTGCCTCTTCCCTACAGTTACCCAGATGTTTGAAAACCACCTGTTATTGTGTCTGCCAGTCTGCTGTCCCCACATGACTCCTCCTTCACCAGGACGGACCGACTTCTGCTGTCTCCCTGGCAATATTTCAGTGCTTTTAGGGACACACTTCACCATCTTACACAGACCCCTTAACCATCTTACGTGGGTCGATCGCTTGTCTATGGTAGGGCCAGGCTTCGAACCCAGGCTTGTGGTGGGAGGGGGCTTTGATTTGCCAATAATAATAATCATTATTATTATTATTATTATTAATAATCATAATAATGATTATAAGTGATAATTAATGAGTAAATAATAATAATTGTTATTATTATTATTTACTCATTAATTATCACTTATAATCATTAATTACAGCGACGGATGCTAATGCTTAAGTATAATGTAAAGCTCTTGCTTCCCACAAAAATGGTGGTTTGGGCATCTGTTTACCAAGCACTTGCTATGCACCTGCACCTGACATGTGGTACCTACGGATTCCTCTCCACACAACCTCCACATCCAGTACTGTATTATGCCCATTTGATCTCTGAGGGCACTGAGCCATGGAGAGCCCCGTATCACCACCAGCATATCCACTGTTTAACTGATTCAGAGAGAGAGACCAGAGGGCAGGGAATGACAAAAGTGAGGAGACGTTGGAGAGGAGGGAAAAGGGAGAAGGAGGTGCTTTTGTCTTTTTCTCATGGATCCCCCGAGACAGCAGGACTATGTTCTCTAAGTGCTCTGCATCCTAGGACTCGGGGGATCCTTCACCCTGGAGCTAGGACAGTTGCCTTCCACTGACCTAACCCAGCTGGGGCTGCCTTCCCAAGTACCACACCTAAGCGGTACCTCCAAACGCCATCACACTGGGGGCTGCGGCCTCAACAAGTGAATTCGGGGTGTGAGATAATAAAATACATAGATTGGGCTCTGCCCCCCGGGGTCTGGCACAGAACCACTAAAACCCTTGCATTTCCTCAGTGGTGAGAACACTAGGAGCATCTTTTATTCTAATGAGGTGACTCTGGGTGGTGCCAGAGTGGGATCTGGTCCCTGGAACGACCAAGTTGTGATCAGAAGCTTGGAATTCTCAGCCTCACCCCCCATTGTCCAGAGAGGAGAGAGGGGCTAGAAATGGAGTTAATAAGCGACCAGGCCTGCATGAGGAAGTCTCCAGAATACCAATAGTACAGGGCTCACGGACCTCCCAGGTTGGTGAACGCATCCACACCACGAGGAAGACACACCCCAACTCCATGGCGGGAGAAGCTCCTGCACTCGGGACCCCCAGACCTCACCCTGTGCATCCCTTCATCTGGCTGTTCATCTGTGTCCTTTATCACGTCCTTCAATAAACTAGCAAACATGTTTCTCTGAGTTCCGAGTTGTTCTAGCAAATTAACTGAACCCGAGGAGGGGATGGTGGGAACCTCTGATGTGTAGCTAAATCGGACAGGACAGCAGTTGTGGGCACCTACTTCTTACGATGGGCGTCTGCAGTCTGTGTGGGGGACCGAGTCCTTAACTTTGGGACCTGACATTGTCTCCAGGTAGATGGTGACAGAATTGAGCTTAACTATAGGACACTAGCTGGTGTGGCAGAATTGCGTGGTGTGGGAAAACTCCCTCTCATCCGTGTCGGGGAATCATGCGTGTGGGCATTGCGTGAGGTTAGAGACACACGGGAGGAGGCTGCGTTTTCCCTACGTGGGGGGAGGGCGGTGGGAGACACAAACATCCAGCCAGTAACAATCCACCCTGTGTCTCTTCACACCCTCTTCCCCCTTTGCATGTCTGTCTGTGTCCAGGTTTCCCCCTTTTATTTTATCTATTTTTAAATTTTTTATTTATTTTTACTTATTTATTTATTTTTTTTAGTATAGCAAAGGTGGAGATTTATTGAAGAACAAGTACAGACTCCCACATGGGGAGGAGGAAAGGGTCCCCTCCCCCTTTTATAAATACAACAGTTATACTGGATTAGGGACCACCCCCATGACCATACTGCAACCACCGGAACCACTTTATTTCCCAATAAGGTCACCTTCTGAGACACCAAGCGTTAGGACTCAACATAAAAACTTGGGGCAACACAATCCAACCCATAATAACATCAGCCGCACAGGGTGCATCTCAGGTTTAACGACTTCTCTTGATAGTCTCCGCCCCTCCTCCCCCCCATATCTGTGTCCAACATCCTTCTCCAACAGGAAAATATTCCCCAATCCCCCTTATGAGGAGTAGAAAATATTCTCCGCACGAACCCACACCTTCTCCTGTCACAGTTCACGTTAATCGCCTTCCATTGTCCGTAGGCAACAATGTTCTCTCCTTTCTTTTTTGCCTTAAGTTTCTGCCTCTCCTTGTAGCTGAACAGCCGCTCCCTCCCCCCGTTAAAGTGCACAAAGGCTAGGAGCTGAGAGGAGAGGCTGGGAGAGGGTGTGCACATCAGGGTCTTCACTTCAAAATGTGAGCCAGATGCTCTCAAGGGCTGAAAAGGGAAGGTAGCTCCTGGTCGTGGTTCAGAAGCTGGAGAGCGTTGGTTTAAAAATAGGCGAACTGAAATAAACACGGGGAGCTATCAGATGCCACCGAAATAGAGTGGTGATTGATCTAGTGCAACTTTTGCCTGGGATAACAGCATTATTTGTGAAATTATGTCAGTGTTGCTGCTGCCAAGTCAGCAAGCACTCACAGGACGTGACTTCTAATTTAGGAACTGGACTATTTGTGGCTCATCTTCGAAGACACCCAGTAGCCAGACTTCTACTAGAAGCTGGAACGTTGCAACACTGAAGTGCAGAGGAGGTGCCCTGTCCAGGGGGACCCACTCCCCAGCTCCAGGGAGCGTGGTCTGAGACGGCCTGGGCAGTCAGCTCCTTCAGGGTCGGCCTCCCTCAGCAGCAGGGATTTGGTCCCCAGCTCCTTCAGGGTCGGCCTCCCTCAGCAGCAGGGATTTGGTCCCCGGGCCAGCCCGCACCCTGCGATGCAGTGAAGCAGGGGTAGATCTACGGGACGTTGAGTCACTCTGACACCGCCCAGTACTTGCTCTAGGGCTGAGCGCTGCCTGTGATGCTATTCCAAGCCTTCCTGTCTCTACCTCCAGCCAGCTTCCTCCCCCTTCCTTTCCTAGGTGTTGATTCCTAACAAATACCTCCTACCCCAGACTCCAACTCAACATTTGCTTCCAGAAGACCTCGCCTGCCACAGGTACCTCCACAGTCTCCAAAGTCCACACACATTTCCCTTTGTACCTGTCCTGCTCCTGAAAGAAAGAGGATGAAGTTGTCCCTTCATGGCCTGGTGGGGCCAGCCCTGGGATCCTTCTGTGAAAGTTCAAGTGGAAGAATATGCTCAATTATTTAAGGATATGATGCCAGAATATTGGACTTACATAAAACAAGATACATGTGTAAAAATGAGTATTAGGATGGAAAGCCATTCCTTTATCCACACTTTTGTTTCATAATTGCAGTGTCCAGGGGCTGTTCTGGGTATTGTAAACACCATGGCGAATAAGACGAACAGATTCTCAGAGTTTGGTTCTATGAGAGGAAGAATAGCTATTAACACTCATAAGGAAAGAAAATGGGGGATGGTAGCCAGTGTCTGGGGGATGGTAGCCAGTGTCTGGGGGATGGGAAGAATCTTTTGATCAAGTGGTCAGGGTGGACTTCTGGAGCAGGTGGCAGTGGTGTTAAGACACGAAGGACAAAGAAGGTCCAGGCTTCTGCAGATAAACTGTATCTGTTGGAACTGACAAGACCCACAGGTTCCTACTCGAAGCTGAATGTAACCTACAGCATCATCTGATGGATGGCAGGAACCACCCTGCTTATCTGAGATGGTCAGCTGGACCACTGAACATCCCTGGAGGTCTCCATGGAAACTGATTCTGGGCTTAGACGGGCCATAGAGATTTGGCCCAGAACAGAAACTGATCATCGAAGTGACCTTACTTCTCACATTAGATTTTTATCCAGAAAAGCTGAGGAAGTGACTTGCCTACTCCCTTGGTTTATGTTGTAGGTCACAGATGGCACCGTGACCGATTAGCAGGCCATTAAGCAATCCCTTATCATCATTTCGGGGCCTTCTTGCTGGATTTTTTCCCCACTTTTTCTAATTCTCAGCAAGTGGATTTTAAAGGTCATTATATGAGCTGCAAAGATGCATCAAGGGATGAGGTCATTTTTCATGCAGGGAAACTCTTTAGTCTCGAGTGCTGTCACTTCCGTGCCCCATTGATGCTGATCTGGGTTTTAAAAAGACAATTCTAGTTCCGCATAGTATTGTTTTGGGGAAAAAGACTGCCTTCCCTTCGAAAAGTCAGCGTAGCCTTCCCATCAAAGGCAGCCTTTGTAGCGAGTCCCTCTCGCTCCTATCTGGGCGAGCACCTGCATGCGCCCAAGTCCAACTCCCACTGAAGAGAGCTGTGGACTTCATTGTAATCACCTTGTTGAGATATTTCGAATTGTATAGCAAGAGGCTGGTTCTATGTTGCCATAATTCATGACAAAGGCCTGAATAAATCCCCAGGCATGGATTTTCTATAAACCCTTCCTCATGAAACTTTGTCGCACTGCAAAATGAAAAGGAGATGGGGGAGGAGGAGAGAAAGGGGGAGGGGGGAACGCCCACGAGATGTGCATAAATCTCCGAGGATACTCTTTCCATTCATCACATTTACTGTAAAGACAGGGATTTTATTTGGATGGAAAAAGGATGAATCAGTGGTTTTAGAATCTAATGTGGCGCTTGCTTGAAGCACCTCCCCTCCTCCCCCCCTTGTTCTGTTTCCTCGAGATCATCTGAAGATGGGAGCAGTAAGGATGCAAAGAACACTTCCTATCAACCTCAGAATGTTCTGTGTGGGGATGGCACCAGGGGGCAGAGGGCCAGCTCCTTTCTGTGCCTTTGACCGGGGACATGCATTGGTCTGTGAACGTGCATTGGTTTAGGAACACAGAAGTGTGTTTTAGTTACTCAAATTATACTAAACGAGGTGGGTAGTGGGAAGGGCAAGAGGAAGAAAAAGGGGAGAGAAGGGAAGGGAGAGAGGAAGGGGGTGAGGGAGAAGGAGGCCAGGGCAGAGGAGGTCATTTCAATCTCCATCCCACTCACAGCCCAGAAAGCAGGAGATAGAAAATCTGGTTGTGCCCGGTCCTTCCCTTCGCCCCTTGGTCTCTCCTAGAGTGAGCCTTCCCCCTGCCGAGTGCCAACCTGCTGATCCTTAAACAAGGCAGCCTCTTCATCAGTTGCTCAGCTCAAGACATAAGGTCAGTTCAAGCTGGAGGGGAAAGGGACTGAGGTGGACATCCTGAGAAACTATCCACTTCTTCACAGCGTGGGTGACTGAAGAGACATTTTAAGGGACGTTTTGACACTCTGTGAGTGTTCCTTTTTTATAGTGAAACAACTTAATTAACATAGTCAAGCAGCAATTAGCATTCACATCTATTACGTCACATCATACACATGTAAATACAAAATTAGTACAGTACAATATATACGTGATATGTGATTATTTCTTTTTTTACTTTTTAAAAAATACAGTTTTATTGATTTCAGAGAGGAAGGGAGAGGAAGAGAGAGATAGAAACATCAATGGTGAGAGAGAATCATTGATTGGCTGCCTTCAGCATGCCCCCCACTGGGGATCAAGCCCACGACTCTGGCACGTGCCCTGACTGGAATCAAAAGGTGACCTCCTGCTTCATAGGTCGACGCTCAACCACTGAGCCAAGCCGGCCTGAGCTATGTGATTGTTTCTTTAAATGATACTTTGAAATCTAATTGCCTCTTTTTTAAAATATATATATATATTTTATTGATTTTTTTTTACAGAGAGGAAGGGAGAAGGATAGTTAGAAACATCAATGAGAGAGAAATATCGATCAGCTGCCTCATGCACACCCCCAACTGAGGATGTGAGCCCACAACCAAGGTACATGCCCTTGACCAGAATCGAACCTGCGACCCTTCAGTCCACAGGCTGACGCTCTATCCACAGAGCCAAACTGGTTAGGGCTCTAATTGCCTCTCAAGATCCTTCTCTACTGGGGTCCTCAGACCCCATGAGCAGATAGGCGATGGGGATCTGAAGGGGTCAAGACGTTTTCATTAATTATTCACCAAATAATTACCGAGACTTTCCTCTGAGCTGCACACTGTGCTGGGCTTGGAGGATGGTACATGGATGCAAAGAAAAGTTTCTCACTGGTCTTCCCAGGCGATCTCAGAGTTTTAAAGCTGGAAAGACCATTGGAGGACATCCTCTTTCAAGAACAATGGTGAAGAACCTTTTATACAGAGGGAGTGCTCCAGGGAAAATAACTGTGCTTACTGGCCACTTTCTGTGGTTGCTTCAAAGAGAAAACAGTTGTGTTGAGTTCCTTGGGGTAAGAGAGACATTCTCAAAACTGAGCTTACCTGCCTGACTGAATAGAAGGCCATTAAGAAAAGATCTTCCATTGCCTTTCGGCCACTGAAATGCAAATATTTGGGTATGTTTGAGAAGCAGCCCGCATGGAGCTGGCTTTCAAATAGTTCGGTTCGAAATTAGGTCGTGGACTGTATCACAATACCTACGCAGGTCACAGGTGGCCCACAGGCCACAGTTAGTCATCCAGGCTGTGACTGATTCCACTTTCCATGCCTCATGGCCCATTGTGCAAACACCGGGTCCTTCTGGGTTACCTCTGTTATTTAGAACTCTTTGGATTGCAAGAGACCAGAAGGAAAATGGACACACACAAAAGTGGAGATGTAAAAATCTAACAGGAATTCCAAAGCCCAGGTGATAGTATGAGACATGGCAGAAGTCCGATGTTCAGATCACTTACTCAGTATTCCTTTCCCTTCCCTCAATTCTGCTTTCCCCGCTGGTGGCTTCCCTCCGAGGCACACTCTCTCGGTGTGCCCACAACCCACCAAGCAGAGCCAAGCTTACACCCTCCTAAGTCCAAGGCCAGTAGAAAAGAGTTGCTTCTCTCTAGCTCGTGCCTGGCCCCCGTTCGAGAATTGAGTCAGTGTTCTCACTGGCCAGGATGGATCCACTGGGCAGAGGTACGGCCAGATCCGCACAAACCATGTGGACAGAGAATGAGGAAGTATAACCCCCTAAGGAAAATTGCATTGCTGTTACTGGATGGAGGGGAGTGATCCTGGAAGTGCAAAGGAAGACTCTATCAGCCTTTCCATCCATCCATCCATTCATCCACCACCCACCCACCTACATACCTAGCCACCCACCCACCTGCACAGTTACTCAGATAACTAGCTAGCTGGTGACTGCTCTTCCCTTTATTGTAAAAAGCAATTAAGCTTTCAGTGCACGCATTTCAACATTGTTATTTTTTTAAAATTAATTTCATCTTATTCTCTCTTTTTTTTGTTAATCCTTACCAAAGGATATTTTTTTTAATTGATCTTTAGAGAGAGTGGGAAGGAGGGAGGGAGAGAGAGAGAGTGAGAAAGAGAGAGGGGGGGGAGAGAGGGAGAGAGAGAGAGAGAAACATCGATATAAGAGAGACACATCGATTGGTTGCTTCCCCCACATGCCCTTACTGGGTTCAGGGGTTGAACCTCAACCCATGTATGTGCCCTTGACCAAGAATCCAACCTGTGACCCTTCGGTGCACCGTTTAACACTCCAACCACTAAGCAACACGGGCCAGGGCCTTATTCTCATTTCACACAACGCAAAGGTGGATCACCACAGATGAGATAAAGCTTGGATCTGCACCTATCCCCCCACCTACATTTTTCTCAGGAATATGTTGCCTCATCTGATGGGGGTAGGAGAGACGCAACAAGACAGATGTATTTGAATTATTGCCTAAACACAATGGCATCTTGCAAGGGTATACTTATCTGTGGTTTTATTAACCAGTGTCCATTTTCATCCCAGAATCATATCCATCTTTTCAAAAAAAGTTTACCTTTACCATAATGCCACATCATAGCAAAAAAAAAAAAAAAGTAAAGAACAATTTTAATGCCAAAAGCTAGGTACCTTCTGTTATTGTGCTTAGCTCGAATTCATGAAGTTATTACCCACACTATTAAAATATGCTTCAGAATATATACAGCTTTAGAGATTATGGTGACATTGGTGGAGAGGATTAGAACACAGGGCATCTGGAACACTGTCCACAAGAAATGCTTTCTATAGACCCAATGAAGTGTAAAGCTGTGGGAAGGGGAGGTGGGGTGGGCAAATATATCTTCATTATCATCATTAAGATTTTTTTCTCTGTATGTAGATTTTTCTATTTTACCAAGCTGAGGTGCCTTTATAAGTCCAAGCCTACTTGATAGGTTGAATTTAAATTATAACTGTGTGTCATTGTGTTTGGTGCCCATGTACTCCCAAACGAGTTCAGTATGGAATTTACAATTGAATATTGATTTCTTCCTATTGTTTAAAGGAAAGAGAAAAAAAAGACTGGGAATTGGGACTTGGGTTCATTCATTTGCTCAGCTAGTAAACTGAGCACCTACTATGTGCCAGGCGCTGTTCTCAGATCAATAGTGAGTGAACAGAACAAATCCTTCCCCTCATAGAGCTTAAGCCGTAGAGGGCTCAATGCCAGGTTCCACAGTGAGGGAATGAGAGGGTAAGTGACCCTCTGTGGGTGTCTGTTTCCTTGTTTGTGATTTGAAAGGTGAGTGAGAGGAAGAACTTCAAGAACTAAGATTGGAAAAAGGAAAACTCAGTGAGGACAGGATGTCTAGTCCAAATACTAAGAAAGGTGTTTTTTTTTTTTAAATATGTTTTTATTGATTTCAGAGAGAGAACGGGAGAGATAGAAACATCAATGATGAGAGAGAATCAGTGATTGGCTGCCTCCTGCACGCCACACACTGGGGATGGAGCCCGCAACCCGGGCTTGTGCCCTGACTGGGACTCGAACTGTGACCTCCTGGTTCATAGGTTGACGCTCAACCACTGAGCCACACCAACCTGGCAAGAAAGGTGTTTTGTTTAAGAGTAAGGATAATTGATCTATTGGTTCCCGAGGATAAAATAAAGTCCTTATTTGGAGACAGAGCTCAACCCCATGACGAGGAGCCCAGGAGGTAGTGAGTACTTTGCTGCTGGAAATGTGCAAGAAGAGGCTGGAAATGCACTGGCTAGGGTGATGGAGAAGGGCACAAGTATCAGCCTTTTAAATGCCCTTCCAAATGTGAGTACATAAGCATCGTCAAGCCTACCTTCCACCACCTTGGTGCTGCTCCATTTGGACTACGTCACGTGACCTCTGAGTTTGCTACAATAGAAGAGAGGGAAGGAGGAGGCCTCTGAACTACCTTGGCCGAGAAGTGACACTGATCATTTCAGCCCATCAGCCATAATGAGTCTCAGGGCCCCAAGCTAATATCAAGGAAGGCAAGCAATTACAGGGGAGAATGTGAATATATGGTGAGCACCATCTCTGTCGAGTAAGACTATAAAACTGGAGAGAATTATAGTAATACCTATTTCAGAGACTTACTTTTCCCATTAAATGAGCTAACATGGATTAGCTCATTTAATCACTTGTCATCCAGTAACTGACATTCAGAAAAATGAGCCTTTCTTTCATCCTCCTCCTCTTTGACTTCAGAGAGCACCACATTACATGGCAGGACCACCTGAATGGATGCTCTACAGAGGCCCCTGGGCGGAGTCACAGATGAAAGGGATGATCTTATATGGGGACACCTCCACACCTTGACTGAATGCCTTAAAATTCCACCCTTAGAGACATGTTGTGGCCACTTTCCACAGCGCTCAGCTTAGAGTAACCAGGGGAGGTGAGAGCAGGAGGGTAGACATGGAGAAGCCAGGTAGGAAGCTGCCAGGGACAATTTCAGCCAGGCTGACCCTGAGTGGCAGGAGGCAACATGGCTCAGACCCCCGCCACCCTGGGCTTGCTATTACACACATAGTCACCAAGGCTGTGTCCCTTGGTGGAGCATCCCAGGCATGGGCTTCCCATCTGACGTGGAAATAAATTCAATTTAGCCTCCTGTAATTGCTTATTTGATGCCTGAGGATGACATGCAGTTAGGAGGGAAATTGACATCCTGTCATTCCTGTTCCAATGAACCGAACTCCGACGAGTTCCCTCCTAGGCACTTTGTGGCAGGCAGGCCACCTGCTCTTCTACTATAGAGAAATTAGTAAGCACGGGGAGCTTGGAAATATAGCAACCCAAGCCCGGTGCCTTTGTAGAGAGTGTGACATGGATAAATCACATTCAGGGGTATGTCGGAACCTTCTTTCCCTGCTCATACAATAGACCTCCTTTTGGAAGGCACACAGGATGGCTTTCTGCTTTAGAAATATGAATTCTCTCACTTGTTATCCAAAGATCATTTATGTTCAAGGTCATGTTAAAAAAGTTCAAACCATTTAAGAGTCTGGAGACACCCCAGTATATCATAAAAGGCCTTGCAGTTTCAAACACAGGAAAATGTGTCTGCTATGTCATTGCTACCCAGTGCCCTTTTCCTCCAAGCCTTGCAGGACCCCGCATTCTGAGTGATGCCTGCGCAGCTGCGAGAAAGGGGACACCGCTGACGATAAAGAGAGGCCAAATGGAACAATGGGATGGAGCTTGACAAGATTCTCAGAATGTGGTTGAAGGGTCAGCGAGAGCCTTGAGTCTTATTGATGAAAGAATAAAATCCACAGGAGCTTACATGAAAGGCCCACATGCCAATATCCATGGAAACTGAGCCCCTTATGCATCTTGGATAGACTTGATCTCGATGATCATCCCATGAAAAGGCGAGAAAAAGGATGTATTAATCATAGCACAGAGCTCAACGTGGGTGACGTTGCCCTCCACCCTCAGAGGACCTTGGGCGACACCAAGATGGTTTTGGTTGTCACACCTGGAGAGTTGCTTCTGGCATCTGGTGAGTGGAGGCCAGCGGTGCTGGCACACACCCCACAAGATAGGACAGAGCTGCCCATAAGATAGAATGACCTGGACCACAGTGTGGACAGAGCAGAGACACTGTACCACAGAGCAGGGGCCAGGCACAGGGTAGTGTCCACTTGTGAGAAGTAAAGTCTGCGGCTGTAGGAGAGACCACTGGCCTTGGGAAATTTTAGGCTGAGTCAAGAAAGGTGCGGTCTTTGCTCTTATCTGCACAGGGGTTCCCAAAGCTGCTAGTGGGCCCCAGCTCTTGTAGCCATGATGCTGTAAGGAGAGATCATATGGGCCAGGTCCCAGGCCCCTGGCCAGGGACATTCCCTGTTCATCTGTTTTATAGATTGACGTCAGCATCAGTTCTTCTTTGGGGGAAAGAGAGCTCTTCTGCTAATGAATAAAAACAGGCAAATTAGATGGATGCTTATTGCTACTTACTAGAGGGAGATTCTATGTGTACATAGCTTGCTGTATTCGCACAGAGCTGCTGTGTGCCCGAACAAAGCTATACCAAAACAGCTCCGATTACACTGGATGCTAGCTTAAGGCCGGGAAACACCATCAGGAGAAAGCTCCACTTGAGAATCTTGCATGTTTACATCCAAGTGATTGGGTTAATAAGAGTGTAAATGTGCCCATCCATCCATTCATCCCTCTGACAAATATTCCCTGAGGCCCTGTGTGTGCTCAGCACTCTCCTAGGCTCTGGGGGAGATCCAGATGAGATTAAATTATTGCCTAGAAATGGCTAAATCCTAGTGGGGGAGAAAAGAATGTTTAAACTAGTAGGGACAATACGGTTTCTTGCATCCGATTAGTACCATTGAGCACCATGCCAGGAATTCTCCTCAGCACCAGGGATTCAACAGCAAACAAAACTGGGGGAGGGCGGGAAGGGGTGGAGGCATAATAAAAATAAGCAAATAAATACTTAATTCATACTAGCTAGTGGTAAGTGCTTCAACAATACAGCAGGGTAAAGGGATGGCGAGGGGCTATTTTAGACTGGATGGCTAGGAAAGGTTTTTCCAGAAGAGATGACATTTAGACTTAGAGTTGAGGCTGAATCAAGTGAGGTGGTGAATCACATCAGGTCCAGGGGAGTGAATTCCAGGCAGCGGGGAATGGATGAGCAA
>NW_006287910.1:2333844-2358240 GCF_000327345.1 Myotis davidii | reverse complement strand
GGAATGTTCCAGAAGCAGAGTGAGATCAGCATGGCTGGGGCATAGGGAGCAGTGCAGGGAGTGAAGGAGCCTGATCACGTAATGGACCTGCATGGATGCCCAGCATTCAGTAAGAAGCAAACATCAACCATAAAGGAAAAGCTAACTCTGAAAAACATAACAAACCCCAGCGGCCACAGCAATGAAATTGGGCGAGCAAGACCGGCACTGCGTTATAGCCATGCGTCAGACTCCTGACGCATGGGTCACTCGGTGAGATGGCTCTAGGGCTGCTGATGCTGTGGAAAGCTGGGCTTCCCTGTTATTTCCGATGAACTGGAAGAGTCAGGGAACAGGATGTGGGTCTGCTCTGCTAGCCATCTTCTAGACACCTCTCCCTCTTTTTGACTGCCCAGCCCCCCACCCCCGCCATGTTTGGGGAATTCCCATGCTGTAAGTTCCCATCTTTTACTACAGAAGCCAGACATCACCTCTCCAAGCCTCCCTTGCAGCTAGAGTGAAAGCATGTGACTTAGGTTTCACCAATCAGGTTGCTTGTTCCAGACTTCACCTTGGGAGCTGGTACCGCCTATAAGGTCAGCATCTTCATCCAGCTGTTCCAGTGGCCAAAGCTGAGTAGTGTCAGGTTGGCCTTGCACGGTCTGTGAGGCCCACGGTGGGGACAGTGATACCTCTGCTGCACCAGCTCTGCAGTGTGAGTGTCAGGATTGCCCCTGTAGCCTCCAAGCTGGTTCTCTCCGCCTCTATTAGTCTCCTACTGCAGTTGTTACAAATGGCCACAAACTTGGTGGCTTAAAACAACAGAAACGTATTCTGTCACAGTGCTGGAGGCCAAAAGTTCAAAATCAAGGTGTCTGCAGGGCCGTGTTTCCTCTAGGGGCTCTATAGGAGATTTCGTTCTTGGCTTCTAACATCTTTCGGTGGCTGTTGGCATTCCTTGACTTGTGGCCGCATCACTCCAATCTCTGCCTTTGTGGTCACACTCTCTTCTCCTTTTCTCCATGTTTCTCTTCTGAGTGTGTCAACTCTCTTTCTACTTGTTCTTATACAGACACTTGTCACTGGACTTAGGGCCCACCAGGATAATCCAGAATGACCTCCTTATTTCAAGATACTTAACTTAATTACATCTGTACACACTCTTTTTCCAAATAAGGTCACACTCACCAGTTTCAAATATGGACATATTTCTTTGCATGCCTCCATTTAATCCACTGTACCACTTCCTGGAGGTCCCATGAGCTAACTGATAACTTTTAATACATTTCTTTTCAGCAACACCAGCCTAAATTGGTTTCTGTTGTTTGCAAACCAGAAACATGACATTGACATTGCCCTACTTCTGTTTCCATTCCGTGTCTCCAGAGAGGACAAGGTGTGTAGAATGCAGCCCTGCTTGAGATCCCCAGCCTGAGGCCCTGGTCTCAGCAGGTGTGGTCAAATCCCAGCCTTCCTGTCTGCTCACCTTGACTCCGGCCTCAGAATTTAATGCTTGTCTCAGCAGCTCTGTGGTTGAGAAATGTTCTTTTAGGCTAAAACACGTCTCCGGGCCCTACAAGTTTGGGATGCAGACCCCACCACAGGGAGGCTGGTGAGGTGGATAGCTGTACCACATCAACTATTTATGGCTGTGTTAAAAAATAAACACCGGGCCCAACTTGCCCACACACAGCTACAGAACAAGCGCAAGCCCTAGGAACGCTGCTGGGGGCAGCCGTGTCTCCTCACCTCCCTGTGTACCACCATGACTTCTCAGTGGGCACCGACACTTGTCAGCTCATGGGGTGGGAGTGGTCTCTCTACGGACTACCTCCCAGGAAGACTCAAAGCCCATTTTAAGCAAGAAAACATCAACTTCACATAGACAAGAAGCAACAGAGCACGGTGTTTACTCACATACGTAGGATCAGGAGCCAGGATATGGGTGGATATGTGAAACCTGGAGCCACTGCTTACTCGCTGTGTGAGCCTAAGAATACTCTTTGCCCCTCTGAGCCTGGGTTTTCTCATCGCTGAGGACAGTAATGCCTACCTTATGTTTTTTGGTTTTGTGTGGATTAAATAGGTTCAGTAAAGTTCTTAGCTTAGTGTTGGTACATGTGAACATGTGAAAATATCTTAAATTCTTTTGCCTCTGTTGTCACTCTTCTCATCTAATAGCATCATCTTAAACACAGCTATCTGCTGTGTGTTCTGTACGCCACAGTGCCTGGCACATGGCAGGTGTCCTGTGAATCGTTGGTGAAAAAAGCTGTACTGTTTTGATGCGTGTAATCTCTGTGTAATAGACAAAACTAGAGTGAGCATCCCGGGCACACATCTCACAGCCTTATTTCTCTGGCTGCATCCTATCTACAAAGGCAACCCCATCTCTACCTCAAGCTCACCAAGACCGCAGGCTCACCGTTTGGGGGAGTCTCATGGGGAATGTCTGGCCTAGGCCATCATAGGAAACCTGCCTTTTTCTTCTGCTCTTCACTGCCCCCTATGGGTGAGGGGTAAGGACACCATGAGTGGCGAGAGGGATAAGATGGCTTTGGAACCACAAAGCAACTACAAAAGTCCCTGTTGAAACAGATATTGCTGAGACCACCTATGTCCTATGACCTTTGGTACACTCAGTGTCCCCAGAAACATCACCAAAACAACCCTTTTAGTTCTGACCCCCTCTTTCAGTGTAAAAGCCCGTGCTTTTCAGCATTCATGCATGAATCCCTAGGATTCAGAAGGTACTGATGGCAATTGCCAGGTCCATGCTGGGTTCTGCCTTGTCTCTCCTTTCGGTTCTGGAACGAAGGATCTTGGTACTTAAGAGTCAAGGCTTTGGGTGTGTGTGTGTAAATGTGTCATAGGACAGGGGATTAGATATTGGCTCCATCCTATACTAGCTCTGTGACCCTGGCTAGATCATATACTCTTTTAAAATCTGAATTTTATTATCTGCAAAGTGGGGGAAACAGTTATATCTTCCTCATAGGGAAAGGTAACGATTACATGAAATTCTGGCTGCAGAGGGCATAGCCTGGCATACATTAAGTAGTAAATAAATGCTAACTATCATTTTTATTACCTTAGGTAAGTGATTTGCCTAATGGCTCTGCTTTGCCGCATGCAAATGCTGCCTTCTGGTTGCTCTGCCACGGCTGCTAAATATTTGGGGATGGAGAGTCGGGGGGGGGGGGGGGGGGGGGGAGGTGGCAGAGAGGATGGGGAGAGAGCCTTTCTAACATCTCAGAGCAGTAACACAATAACTGCCAGGAACATGGCAATCCTATAAAAGTCACCTACAGAACCAGCCATGGGGTCAAATGCTGAAAGTGGGATGCTGGGAGCCTGGACTCTGGGACTCCTCAGCTGAGTTTGAGCTCCAGTTCTGACAGGTGCTAACAGGTGCTCTTGGGCAAGTTGCTTCGTTTTCTATGCTCCCGTTTTTCATCTGTAAATGGGAATGGTAGCACCTGTTTCATCGGATTGATCTGAGCATTAAATAAATGAATTCATGTCAAACACTCAAAATAGTATCTGGCACATAGGAATTATTTGATAAATATTAACTATTATTATTAATTCCACAACAAATTAATCAAGAAGAAAAAATTTTTAGAAAGAAATCCATAAACGCTGCCCTGTGGATAGATCTGTCCCTATGCCCCTCCCAATGTTTTAGTCAACCAGATGCTCAAATAAGCAGAAATTCCAGGATGAACGACCTAAAATGATTGCTGTTTGAATAAACCCGTAGACAGATAGCTTACGTGTTGAGCTGGATTTTTGGTTCTTGGAATGCACACATGTTAGTTCCTGAGAATTTTCTACTTTAAAAGGCTCATGGAAGCAAAGATCCTGCAGACCGCCCATGAAATCATATCAGGTCCAAGGCCACTGTTCTCTCCCCCTCTCCTGCTCGAGCTACACTCTCCCTCCTTTCTGCTGCTCTCGGCTAATTGCTTTTTATTTTTTCTTCCTCTGGAGAGCAGCCTTTTCTGCCTCTAACGCGCATGACTCAAATGTGCCCACCCTATTTCTCTTCATGTTATTTCAGTTCAAGTGCCCACAATGAACTGGTAAGAATAACCAAGTCCAACCCTAAATTCCCAGGTGAGAACCCAATTGGTCCATTTTGTGCCCAGTCCAATCAGCTCTGCTCAAGATACAGTAGAAATTGCATGTCCGAGACATGGCTGCAGGAGCTGACTCCATTGGGTGAGATAGATATCAGATCACAGGGGTGTGTGTGGCTGGATACAGGTCCTATGAGGTGTCTTCCCCTAGACACAGCAGGAAAAGAGCCCCAATGCATGCAGTGATTGACAATGACTCAGTCTTTGGAAGGACCACTTGACAAGGATCTGTGCCATAGTCTTCCAGGGCATTAAACTTGCCATTGGCTAGTTCGGGTCAGTTCACTTGTCTCTTGCTTTCTGGTGTCTAAGACCTGGGAAAGGACCAGGTAGCTTGGCAGGCTCACTGTGTCCTGCATCGCCCTCTCTCTAAACTTCAAAGGGACAATCTCTTTCTCTGCACCAGCATCTTTACCTACACCCTCCCCTCTGCCTCAAACACTTTGCCCCCTCGCCCTACACTTTTGCAAAGCTGGTTCCTCATTACTCTTCAGGGCTCACCCTAAATTCACTTCCATGGAGAGGCACCCTCTCTACCCTTTCTTTTCAATCTTTATATGTACCCTTTCATATGTTCCTTTCAATCTTTATATGTTACTTTCAGAGATGATCATAATCCGAATTAAATGCTTATAATAACAATAGCTGACACCCACATGACGTTTTCTATGTGTGATATCCCCATGAGAGCTTTGTACATAAGGATGTAATCCATCAGTAAATCTACAAAGTAGGGGATCTTCTTATTCCTCATTTCACAAGTGAGGAAAATGAAGTGGGTAACCTGCCCAAGATCCCCCAGCAAGGAATTAACTCCCAAGTCTGCACCCTTCGCCCCTGCTTCAATGTTGCACTGCTCGTGGGCTGGGTCACTTACTCATTATCTGTCTGCCGACTCAATGATCTGCTCCCTGCAGTCAGGGCCTGTATGACTGTGCCCACACCGTATCTTTACCACTTATCAGGGTGTCTGGCCCTAAGACATTATTGCAAAGGAATATTCTTTTTCATATTCAAATAAAATTATGTTTCCCTGTGTTTATCATCATCTACGGTTGAGGTGGGGTCAAAGTCACATGTCACAGACCGGGCTGTAGGAGCTGACCCCTGTGGGGTCACATGAATTATTTGCAAAATGAATTCGTAAGTGAACAAACACATGCAAACCAGAATACATTAATTCCTCTGAAAAAGAAAGACTTTCTAAAAATGTCTGCATGGTAACAAGGCATCAGGTGAGGGTGCTGTTCAAAGACTTTAAGGGGGTGCCAATGGGATTGGGGGGACCTTCTAAAAATAGCACCAGGAGGACTGAGAGAAGAGGTTCCTGTCGTAGAAAAGCGCTTTTTCTCTCTGCTGTGGGCATCCTGATCCCATGCTCCTCTCAGGCCCAGCCGTGGATGCCTCCGCGCTGTCAGAGGGGGAGCGGCTGGCATGCATAGAAGGGCAGTGCTCCCACACAGCGGGACAGACACCTGTGCCCTGTCCTGAGCTTAGAACTTAGGCATGGGATGCTGGTGGTGGCGCCCTTCTCCCAGCGGTAATAATACTGAGATTAGGGGTGCAGGACAGAGACAGGGGCTGGGGAGAGGGCTCAGCCTGAACATAGATCCAGAGCCCTATTCATTCTCATCCCCTCCACCACTGCCACCTGGGCCCCACCCACCATCACCCCCCACCTGGACTACAGCGATGGCTTCCTAATGATCTCCCTGCTTCCAACATGTCAACATGTCCCATCGAGTACCTGCTCCGCCCAGCAGCTGGAGCCACCCTGTTAACCTCAGCTCAGATCGTGTCCCTCCTCTGCTCAGAACTCTCTACCACATCACTCACAGCAAAGCCAAAGTCCTTGCTGTGGCCTTCAAGGTCTGGCATGACCTGGCCCCCATCACCCCTGCTCGTCTCCTCCTGGTTCACCCAGCCCTGCACCCTGGTGTCCTTGCTTAAACACACTAGTAATGGTCCCGTCTCCAGGCCTTTGTTCAGCTAGCTGTTCCCTCTGCCTGCAATGCTCCTCCCCCTGAAATCTGCTCCCCCAAAGCCCTCACCCGCTTTGAGTCTTTGTTCTCAGTGAGGCCTGCTGGTCCCTTTATCAGCACTGAATATCACAGCCTGACACGCCCCCTCCCCATCAGTTATCCGTTGCCTTTACCACTTTCTAACACGCTCTATCGTTTATTTATCTTACTGTCTGTTTCTCGTGCTCAAATCGAACTTCTCAGGTGCATCCTTGATTGCTGTGCACACTAGTGATTCCCAAGCATCCGGGACAATGCCTAGCCCATAACAGGTCCTGCATAAACCTTTGGTCATTGAGTGAATGAAGAGCTGCTGACATTCATTCATTTGGTGAAAGCTTACTATGCACCTGGCGCTGTGCTAAACCCCTTTCCATGGATTATCTCATTTAACGCTCAGGGTTGAATAGTAGTGAAACTCCTTTCTGTGGCCTATGAGGTCCTTTACAGTCTGGTCCTGCCTTTCTCCACCTGACTCCTGCCACCTCCTCCCTGTTCACCTGCTTCAGCGGGGCTGTGCTGGCTTCCTCTACCCCCCACCACGGAACACAGCCTGACCTCGTGGGCTTTAGATTTGCTGTTTTCTCCATTGGAAACACACTTTCTGTTCGTCTTTCACTTTATTTGGGTCTACACTCAAATGTCACCTCATCAGTATATAAGGTCCTTGCTGACCACTCTATTTCAAATAGCACTGCCATCGCTCAATCTCCCTTCTCTGCCTTATTTTTATAGCACTTATTATATCCACATTGTTACATACTGATTCGTTGGTTTCCTTTATTTCTCCCTCCATTAGAAAATAAGGGTCAAGGTGGTCTGCTCATGGCTACAGCCCTGATATCAGGGACAGCATCTGGCCTAGAGGAGGCGCTCAATGGATCCTGTTGACTGGACAGCCCGAAAGGCAGACTCGGTAGCATCTTCAGTTTTAGATGAGGATCTGGAGGCTGAGAGGGGTGAGTGACTCCCCTAGGTCATACAGCTAACAGAGAGATGGGAAGAATGAAGGTCCTGGTGATATTCCTAAGCACTGTCCTACAGTCTTTCTTCTAATGCAGCCTAAGACCTCGCCTCTGTTTTGCATATGATGGGTGATTGGTAAGTTACTAAATAAATTCTTGAAAAGCATAACGTAGTGAGCCATCTTTTTACTTACAGCCTGGATGGAACACATCCTAGGATACCCAGAGAATATAAACTCCCAAGGGGCTCAGCTTGTGTGAACTTGGGCAAGTGGCATGACCTTTCTGAGCCCCTAATCTTATCTCTAATAACTGCTGATGGAAAAATTACAAGAGTTGATTCATGCAATGTGCTTACCATAGTATCTGGGGTAATAAGGCCTAAAAACTTCTAGTTTTTATTATTATGATTTCTTCATCTCCCCCTGGCACATAATGGGCTCTCCAGAAATATTTGCTATGATTCAAGTCTTTGAAAAGCACACAAGGGAATGTATCACTGTTCAAATATATTCTCTGCCTACTTCTCATCACACAGTGCCCTTGCTAGTCCCCCAGGCGGACTGACCCTTTGACACTGGCCTTGGCCATGTGACTTGTTTTAGTCAGTGAATCATGAACAGAAGTGACACGAGCCTCATCTCTTCCAGAAAAAATCTTTAAGAACCATTGTGCAGTTCACTCTGATCTCATTTTGCTTTTGACATGAGACCAGCAACATCACAGATAGAGGCCACTCCGAGACTAACTCTGGACCCCAGAATGAAGACAATTTGAAACAAAGTCATATCTAACCTGTGATGGATTTGAAACACGACCAAGAAATAAACCTCTGTTGTTCTGAGGCACTAAGATTTAGGGGTTATTTGTTACTGCAGCATATCCATGCCTGTCCCGACTAATACACTATGTGGAGTCTATGTGGTTTTGAACAAAGTGCATGTGCATTAAAACAACCCTGTGGATGGAGCAGTATGGTGGGGAGTGAGGGGATGGAGAATATTCCAGCCCAGGCAGGAGAACCACAAAGTAGACCAGCAGGGCCAGAGGTAGAATTCAGTGGTGTTGATGGTGGTGGTGGGGATAGAGACCAGGCTGAAGGTGAATAAATTGATATTTTTTTTCTGTTTCTCCAAATCACTAAGCTTCATTGTTATCTCTCACATGGTAGGAACAATGATGCCATTATATATATATTGAAAAAGAGCCTGGCAGTGAAAATACAAAAAGAATATAAATGTATAAAAATTATGGAAATCTAATCCTACTATGCTCAGTTCCTCCCAGGAGATCATCACTGTATTGCTTGGCATAGATTCTTTATCTGTGCATTTACTTGCACAGATATTTTTTTCTCTAGCATAAATAAATGGAATCCTACTGGAGGTATTGTTCTGCAATTTGCTTTTTTATTTTAACTGAGCATTTCTTGGCGATCTTTCCGTGGCACTGCATAAAGGTCTGTCTCATTTTTATAATGGCGTCACATTATTCCATGATATGGATGAAGTGCAATTTATTTAACTTTCCCACTATTAATGGACATTTATATCCATTTGAATTTTTACCTCCTTCTGTGATTCATGGACTCCAATAGCTCCACTAATGTCAAGCTTTACAACGTGGCAGTATAAATGACTACATTTTTCTCTCGCTGAATTTGTAAACGTCTTGTCAACAACAGGATGAGGGCGGGGATGTGTCTGCCTTGGTCTGGGATGCCATGTGCATGGGCCATGCTGGAGGCAGACACAGTTGCCTGCATTCTCTCGGAGAGCAGGAGAAGGCTCCCAGAAGAGCAGCCTCCCCCATGTCTGATCCCCCCTCACCCTCCCCCCTCCTAGGCACAGTTCCTAAGAAAATCCCAGGTCAAAGTGCTTCCTGTCCTTTGGCCCAAGAATCCTATCCACGTACGCATGGAATCCTGATTCCCTTTACCCCTGTGCTTGGGCATTGCCCTCAACGCTTCCGTCAGCCTACTCTGCATTTATTTTTGGTGTCTTGCACTCTCCGTTTATACCTGTCTCTGTCACCCCCTCTTTTTGTGTCTCTGCCTCCTTCTCTCCTCCACCCCCAGATACAGAATTCCCTCCTTGGTGGATACTGGCGATGTCCTTATTGATGATCATAAGCCACATTGCTGGGCCTGAGGAGAACACAGCGACTCTGGGAAAATGAGACGAGAATTCATTACTTGGGGTTTCCCAGATGCCTCACCCAAGACCCCGTGCCCGCATGAGCACTCAATCGCATCTTCTGGATTCCAAGATGCTGCCCTTACCACGTTGACATTTCCAAAGCCAGTATGTGTTCTACGATCAAAGTTTACTTTTAATATAGTGTTTTTAAAATAACCAATGGCACTTTATAATTGAAGTAAATTCCTACAGGTAAGAATGATTCAGCGGCCCTGGTATTAGGAACAAGGTAAAGGGTGAAGGGCACCGAGAGACCAGCCATGGTTCCCTCCTCTCCGGTCCCCTCCCTCTAGGGGTGGTGCCCAGGCCTGGCAAACCGAAGCATTAGCACGTCCTGGAGTAATTAGCACATCATCCAAGCTGGGCCACGGGGACGTGTTCTTGGGAAGGCCACAGAACCATTAGGAAAGAGACCCTCTTGGCTGGTATAAGGATAAATAGGTCCAGAGCAGGAGGGGGCCCTTTCGAGAGGAAGCCAACATGGGAAGTCAGAGTCCAAAGATGGAGAGAGGGCATTGCCAGTGCCATGGCAGAGTCGGAACCCAGCTGTCCCCGAAGCTGGACAAGTCAGGTTCAAGCCTGTCTGAGTGGGGCTCCTGCCATAAGCAACCAACTTCACCTGGGGATGGGGAAGCGTGGAGTCGGGAGAGGAGGGAGGGGAGACCTCCTGGGGCTGAGAGGGACCATGTGACGATAAAGGGATCATGAATAAGGCCGTTCAGTGCATGGCCTGCAAAGCCCTCCTGGTCGGGCCTGTCTCTCCACCCCTTGGCTTTCTGTGCTCTGCCCCTTGAACCACCTCTAAGATGCTGTGAACATCCTATGAGCTCTTCTCCCAGGGGCCAGGCTGACACCACACCAGGCTGATCCCCCAGCAGCTACTCATGGAGCACTGCGTAGCTCTTCTCCTGAGCACTCTCTCCATTTTTTCAGGACACGTGTGCATACATGTGCACGTGTGTGATTCTCTGGTCAGTATCCTTCTTTCCCACTATTCCGTAAGCTCCCCAGTGTGAAATCCTTGTCTCCATTCACAATCTTATCCTTGCACATGCCTGGCACTTAGTAGGTGCTTTTTAAATATTTGTTGGACGAAGGAATCAGGGTCTCACTTGGGTTGGCATCCCCCAGGTCCCATACTGGTAAGAGTTCAGGCTCTGGAGTCAGACTCTTGGGTTCCAAGTCAACGAGCTGTGATCTTGGGAAAGTCACTTACACTTGTGAGCCTCAGTTCCCTCATCTGTGAAATGGGGATGCTTCCGGGGATGACGTGAGCTGCTACCTGTGAATCACCGAGAACAGGGTCTGGCACAGAGTCAGCGTAGGGTGAAGATGAGCTCTGCTTACTCTCACCAGTGAAAGAACAAACCTTGTGTGGCCATGGGCCTGATGTACCCTTCTGGGCTTTGGATTTGAAACAAGAACAAGAACTACCAACACCCTGGGGAAACAGTGTGTAGGCTTTGACTATGTTGGTATCCCACTGCAGCTCATGGGTGCATGGACTGGCCATGTTCAGAGAAACATCCCTGGCATCTAGAGGCTCCTCAAAAGCAGTTCTCATGCTTCAATGCACTCAAGGCATCTGGGAGGTCTTTTTAAAGTGCAGATTCTGATTCGGGAGGTCCAGAGCGGGGCCCGAGTTTCTGCATTGCTAACCAGCTCCCAGTCCATGCCTCTGCGGCGGCTGGTGGAGCTCGCTTGGTGGAGCGGGCTTTGTGCAGCCTGGCAGATGCCCGCTGGGAAGTGGTCCCCAGCACGCTCGCCTGGGAACCAGGCTGGCTCCAGCACTGGGCACTGTGTGCCCCGGGGTGGGGGTGGGGGCAGAATGAGAAGGAAAGAAAACAACCTGAAATAGAAATAAACACGGCGTACCACAATCTCATTAATGTCTAAAATTAGATTAACGTAATTAAAAATGTAAAAGCTAGATGAAAGTGTGTCAGTCTGAAATGGAGTGCTGAATTATGCCTTGGCTCTCTGTGCTTTTTTCTTAATGGTTAGTGCTAATGGGTCTTTCAAAGACCACGGGGTTACATGGTGTTCTTTGTGATTTCTAATTATCACCAACCACCTCCACTTGGCCCTGTTTGCGAGCTGTCTTTCCCAGGACAGGGCTGCCAGGACTCTGAAAATGCCCTAGCCCGCCGAGCCTTCGGCTCCTTCCTCCCACGCACATCGACGCTCCCAGGGGTGAGGAAGGAGGCTGACTCACTCTCCAGACCCTAGGCGTGCACCTCGTATGGGCCATGCCAGTCACGATGACTGGCATATTAGTGAGATGCCCATTTTATAAGTAAATAAATGGAGGTTCAGAGAGGTGAAGGAAGCTGCTCGGGGTAACACAGTTAATTAGTGAAAGAGCTGGGATGCTAACCCAGTTCTCTGTGACTTTAAAATACCCATATTCTTGCCCTAGCCAGTTTGGCTCGGTGGATAGAGCATCGGCCTGTAGGCTGAAGGGTCCCAGGTTCAATTCTGGTCAAGGCCATGTGCCTTGGTTGCGGGCACATACTCAGTAGGAGGTGTGCAGGAGGCAGCTGATCGATGTTTCTCTCTCATCGATGTTTCTAACTCTCTATCTCTCTCCCTTCCTCTCTGTAAAAAATCAATAAAATATATTTAAAAATAAAAAATAAAATACCCATATTCTTTTCATGGCCACTCTGAAGAATAAATCATCATGGGGCTCCAGAAAAGAGGGGTGTGTATGTGTGTAGGTGTGTCCTTGTATGTGCATGTGTGTATATGTGTGCATGTGTGTGTATATACACACACATGTAAATGTGTGTAGGAAGAGGAGGGAGGTGGCTCAGAGAGAAAGAGAGATAGAGCAAACATCCAATTGTAAAATGTCTGTCTCTTTGCTCTTCAGTTGCCATACTGGACCCATTACCCACTGATGTAATTGACGGCATATTTTAACAGAATTGGACTAAATGGCCTGTTTCCTCAGCCGAGTCACAAAGCACGTATTAGCTCGGGCGCTAATGCTGGCCCTGGAGTCCTTAAGTCTGTCTTCATATACCAGGAGATTAAGATCTCAAGGGTGAATATTATCTTGGCAACAGCCCTGATGGCCACAGCTTTCACGCTGGAACAAAGAAGGTCGTAATTATTTCCATCCAGGGGAGGTGGACAGGGAGGGCAAAGTGGGGTGGGGGAACCATGGAGCTAGGCCTGGTCATGGTGGGTATTCTTTCGTGGGATGCATCCATACATCAGCCAAACTTCTCTCCAGGGTCCTCCGAGACTTGCAGCTTTCCCAAAACATCTCCCTATGAACCCAAAGTGAAGTGAGCTGTTTTCCACATATCCTGGGAGAGAGCTCGGCCTAAGCTGGAGTTAGACCAGTGGTCGGCAAACTGCGGCTCATGAGCCACATGCAGCTCTTTGGCCCCTTGAGTGTGGCTCTTCCACAAAATACTACGTGCGGGTGCGCATGTACAGTGCAACTGAAACTTTGTGGCCCATGCACAGAAGTCGGTATTTTGTGGAAGAGCCACACTCAAGGGGCCAAAGAGCCGCATGTGGCTCGTGAGCCGCAGTTTGCTGACCACTGAGTTAGACAGAAGAAGGACACTGATGGAGGTAAGGGCTGCTCACCACAGGGCTGTTGCTTTGTACTGCAGACGACCATTTTCATCTACCTATAAGAGCCTGAGAATCATGGTCTACTATTCTTACTCATTTTAGAATAGAATGAGGACTTACTATGTGCCAGCCAGCACAATGCAGGAGCCCCAACAAAGCCTAACAAGGCAGAGGCATCAAGGAGGGCTTCTTGGAGGAACTGGCATCTTAGCATGATTGAAACTCAGCTGGGAAGGCCATTCTTAGCAAAGCAAACAGCATGAACAAAGGCACTGAGGCCTGGTGCAGCATGGTTTTATGTGGGACACAAGAGGTTCCTTCAGGAATGAGGCAGAGTATTACCATATAGATATGTGTAAGTGGTGTGTGTGTGTGTGTGTGCACATGTGTAGGGGTAGGAACAGGCTGATCAGTATTGGTGGAGTGGCTAGACATGAGAAATGAGAGTGGAGATATTGGCAGGGGCTGGGCATGGCAGATCTTATATGGATCCCACTCTGAGGTGCTGGGGAGTCACTGATCATAAAAGGGAGAGGGACAAACCCTCCCCCTTCTGCTTCTCTCTCAGTGAGAGCTCTAGTCTGAGCACATGTGGGTGAGAGAGGAAACATTTTAGGGAGCACATTCAATATGATATTTGTGGCATATGTGTGAGGATCCCACTTCCCGGCGAAACTATCTCTCTTGTAAAAAATAATCTTTTTTCCTATTATGCTAATCATCTGTTTTGTTTTGAAAATTGAGAAAATATGGACTAGAAAAATGAACCAACATTTAAACCTGAAATTCTGTCAGCTAGTGATAACTCTGCTTGTATTTTATTGTGGATCCTCCCATCAGTTGAAATTACAGAATCATGGTTTTTATATAAATGAGATCACGCTCGGCACCCTGATTTATTAGTCGCGTTTTCACTTAGCAATATAGCATCCACAGCTTCTGCATGCATTTCCTAGGGCTGCCCAGACAGGGCACCACCGCCTGGGTGGCTGAAAACAACAGAAGTTTATTGTCTCACAGTCTGGGCGCTAGACGTCGAAGATCAAGGTGTTGGCAGGGCCGTGCTCCCGGGAGCCTGTAGGGAATCCTTCTGCCTCTCTCTGGCTTCTGGCGGTTGCTGGCTGTCCTTCATATTCCTTGGCTGGAATTAGCATCAGTCCCATCTCCACCTCCATCATCACATGGCGTTCTCTGTGTGTGACTGTCTCGTCTCTTTTTGGAAGGACACTGGTCATATTGGATTAGAGGCCCATCTTAGTCCAGTATGACCTTATTTTTACTAATAACATCTGTAACCACCTTATCTTATATAATAAAAACTTAATATGCAAATTATCCCCATGGTCATTCGACCGGGAGTTCAACCGCTCGCTATGACCTATGCTGACCACCAGGGGGTGGCATGGAACATGGTGGGTGTCGGTGATGCTGCGCTGGCAGTAGGCCCTGGCAAGAGCGGGACCATGGTGTGATGATGGAGCAGGTGAGCGGGTGGTGCCAGGTCAAGGCGGGTGTGAGCAGGGCCCGATTGCCTAGCCAAAAGCCCGGCACATGGTAGCCAGTGGTGGCGGTGGGGGTGGAGCTGCTGCTCAGCTCCCTGGCACTGAGGGAGCCAGGCGGGGGGCCTGGCCCCAATCAATCGCCCCACAGGCAGGATGGTAGAGCAGGTGAAGGGGAGGCACCAGGCCAAGGCAGGGTGCCAGGTGGGGCTGCAGGGCTGCAAGGCAGGGAGTGAAAGCTGGGGCTGCAAGGCTGGGGGCGCTAGCTGGGGCCTGATTTCCACAGGCCACCCTGAGAGACCCCACCTGTGAACGAATTCATGCACCAGGCTGCTAGTTTTCAAATAAGGTCACATTCTGAGTTACTGCGAATTATGACTTCAATATACCTTTTAATTTTTATTGGGGGAGCGTAATCCATAAAAGTTTCTTAAAAAATATATTTTTATTGATTTCTGAGAGGAAGGAAGAGAGAGAGAGAGAGAGAGAGAGAGAGAAACATCAATGATGAGAGAGAATCATTGATTGGCTGCCTTCTCTACAGCCCACATTGGGGATGGAGCCGGAAACCCAGGCATGTGCCCTGACTGGGAATCGAACTGTGACCTCCTGGTTCATAGGTTGATGCTCAACCACTGAGCCACACCAGCCTGGCCATAACAGCTTCTCTTGGCATTTAATATTGTTTTTCAAGATCATTTTCCAGTGGCTAAAAATAGTCTATTTTACAGACATCAATCCTCCTTCACATTGAACACACAGCCTGTGGCCTGTCCTCGTCCAGTCCTCTGTCAGGGCCGTGGCCACCACCCTGACAACAGTGATACCGGCGACCTGAACTCATCAAAGCTTCCTCTTCCCTCTCAGTTCCTACTGACCAAGGACAACAGTGGACTCGGGGTCTTTAAAAACCCCTCTAAACACAAGGGCAAGTACAAAAAGGGAAATCTCGCCTAACCCGAAGAGTGAATTGATCAGAACTGCCTCCCCTCCCCCAACCCCCATGCACCTCCAGCTGATCCAGATGTGGCCACATGTTGGAACACATCCAGTGATAAGCAGTGATTCATCAGCTACTCGGCTGAATGCAACTATTGTTTAAGTCAACCTGCTTTATGAGTGTAGGCGAACATTTCCCAGCCCATTTCTTAGGATGTCAACAATTATCTCAAAAGATGTTGCAACAGACTGAAAAGAAAGTTAGCTTGTTTGTTTTCCGTCGCAGAACCCCCCTTGCTGAGCAGGGAGCCTCGGAAGCACGCCTTGACAAACGCTCAGAGCTACGGCACTTTAAGCATTGCCTGTGCGGATCGTAAAGGGCTTTTCATGCACGTTCTCTCTCGTTTGATCCTCCAAATAACCCAGCCTGCTAGGGCAGGAGCTTTGCTACGTGGAGCTCGGGAGTGCCCGGACTTGCCCAAACCCGCTCAGCGTACAACCACCTCTGCAGACACGAGCTTTCCCAATCTTCCCCCCTAACGCGGCTCTTCACTAGTGCCTGGCTAAGATGTCCTTGCTGACTCCTGACTCTTTTTCCCATGAGCTCATGTGGTTCAACAAGGGCAGTTCATCTCCCGTTCAGAACGGCGGAGAGAATACACACCCAGGAAGCACTGTCCCTTGTTCTGTTCCTTAGGACAGGCAAGGACTTGGGTGGCAAGGCATGCTGGGAGGGGAGGTACTTAAGCAGAACACAAGGGTATTATTTAGAGACTTGATAGATACCGGGGGTGAGCTTGATAGAAGGGACTCTTTCCTGAGGTCCGCAGGTCTCCACCATGTTCATGGAGAGTCTTTAGGGGATACAGGTGCTAACTACCCCGAAAGCGCATGCATGTTCCTGGGAGTTAGTCCATGTCACTCCCCACGAGAATCTGAAAGGTCCTCGAGACCCAGAAATAAACCCAAACCCCAAATAAAACATATATGGTTTCCTATTCGCATGGCGGGCTCTTTGGAAGCCACTGTGGTTGCTATTGAGAAAAGTCTATTGCCTTTGAGTGTTGGTGTCGCAGTAGACAGAGCACTTAGAGTGCACAGCGCAGCTGCTTAAGAAACACAGGGTGGGGAAGAGGACGCTTTGCAGGGATGTGTCCAGCTGCCTTCGATGATCACATCCAACACCATCACCCAGCACCCAGGGCCTCAACCTCCAGAATATGCCTGGGACCCCTGCCCTTCTCCTCACCCCTGCCGTAAGCACCTTGGTCCAAGCCTCCATCAGCCAAGCGCAGTCCCTTCTCTCCACTGATCTCAGAGGAATCCTGCCAGCCGCTTCCTTGAAGCCCTCCAGGAATGTCCATTGCCCTCAGAATACAGCTAAGCCGGCAATGGCTGCAAAGCTTAAGTGGCCTGCCCACTCTCCTCCCCCTTCAATTCACTTTGCGCACTGCCTTCTTCCCTCGAGCACCTCAAGCCTGCTGCTTCCTCAGGCCTCTGCACCTGCTGGAATCTTCTGCAGGGCCGCGTCAGGTCTGTGGGATGAGGCCTCTTCAGAGAAGCCCCTTTAAGGACTCCATCCTAAGGTGTGTGGTGTGTGCTTTCTTTCAGCCCTCATCACCATTGAATAATGGTCTTCTTTAGTTGCCCATCTATCCTCTGGCTTGTCCCCCAGGGTACCAGCTCCATTGGCCAATGTCTGAAACGTAGGTCCTCAATAAACAGTATCTGTCGAGAAGGAAGGGATGGGAGGTGGGCAGGGTTCTCCTTAAAGCCGAGGCTCACTAGATCCCAGCGTCCTTGGGGGAAACCCGAGCAGCCAAGGGTGGGCATGTCCCCAGGAAATGCCAGCTTCCTCCTCAGCTGAGAGGCTCTCTGTCACCCCACTTAGTAGTGAATGATGTTACCTGCTAGTGAGGGCGACGCCACTGGGCCCATAATTAGTTCTCTGCTTATTCGCGATTGAAGCGATCATGGCTAACCGATGGCGCTCACCGCAAAAACCTGTAGGGGAGCCAGGCCATTTGGCAGCCACCGCGTTCCCAAGAAGGCAGATCAATTTCCGTTTGATTTGTTTAAAAATAACAAACAATGCAGACCCACTTGCAAGGTTTGGGTTCCTCTTTCCTGAAATGTGGGGAAAGGAGGCGGCAGCAGGGAATTACCCCTTAGAAGTCAGGTGAAGCGCGCTCGAGTGCAATCGGATTCCCCTCCAATCATAGTCAATAACTGTATGTTTCTAGGACTGAGCACTTCTGTTATTTTCAAGCTTCTAGTTAGTGAGCTAGCAACCCCGGGGGGTCTGGCCACAGAGAAGACTCCTGTGAAATGCAGCGCCAAAGCCCGCATCCCCCACTTTGTTCTAATTTTATCACAGGATGACCGGTGACCCCCTGGCACTTGGGGGGAGAGATACTGGACAGGGGAGATTGCTCACGAAGCTCAGAAATCCTGCCTTTCCCTGGACCATAGAGGGAACTGGATTTCCTCTAGGATCATGCATTTAAAAGGCGTCTCTACCTCGATGCCCTTTTACTCTGGACTCTTGCTTGACCTGGGCTACTCCCCAGATTTTCAAAATATGTCCCTTTCCCAGCTAAATCCTCCTGAGACTTCCCACTGCCATTAGGATAAGCCTAAAGCACTCAGGTGGCTTGCATACTGGCTACCTCTCCGTGCACCCCCTGCCCCCCAATTTCTCATGCCCCCAATAGAGGGAATTAGCATCTGCATGTAACAAAGTGGTCAACGTTATGGATTCTGGGAGCCACGATGCCTGGTTCTAATTCCAGCTCCACTACATACAACTGTGCGACCTTGGGCAAGTCATTTGACCTGTAGACATGCTAGAGGCGCCACACCTACAGCGTGGGGCTAACAGAAGCAGTAGCCCCCAAGGTCCCTGTAGTAAAAGCATGAATGATTGCACACGGCTTAGGACAAGTGTGGTGGATGCTGGGTGCCCAGAAGAGGTGGGCTGTGAGCACATGCTGCTTCCTTTGTCAGGCTCACTCCTGCCCCAACCCATATTCTCTTGTTTGACTTACCTTGTTGGTTTTCAGTCTAGACATCACCTCTTCCTGGAATCCTTCTAGACCCCACATCCATGCATGAGGTGCCCTTCTCTGGATCCAACCTCAACTTCCTCCAACACAGAGGTCACTCTCCCCCCTTATATTTTAATTGCCTCTTTATATGTCTGTCTTACCCACTATTTCAGGGTTACTCAACCTCAGCACTACTGCCATTGTGGGCCCAATCCTTCTGGGTCCCAGGGGCTGTCGTGTGCACTGCAGGCTGTTTAAGCAGCATCGCTGCCCTCTGTCCCAGATGCCAGTCACAGTTGTGATGATCAGAAATGTCTCGGACATTGTCCAGTGTCCCGGGTGGGAGCAAGTGTGAAATTCTCCCGGTTGTAACCACTTTACTTTGACTGTAACCTCCAGGAGGAGAGGAACTGTGCCTGCCTTTCTTGTCCTAAACCCCTAGCACCTAGGAGAGCACCACGTATTTATCTGGTACTTAAAAATGTCTGTTGCGTGGATGGGTGCAGATTCTGGCCGAGTAGCAAAGCATACCCCAGGCTAAAGTCAGAGGACCCACGTCTCCATCCTGGATGTGCCGGGAACTGGTTGTGTGCCCCCAAGCAACCGCTCGCTGTGGCTCTGAGTTTGGTTCTCTGAATGACACGGGTGACGATAGCTTCGAGAGGGGTGGGTGAGGAGGGCGGCATCCACACCACCGGGCACCTTGTCAGAGATGCAAGTTCTCTTGTTCCTCCCTAGACCCCGTGCACTGGGAAATCTGAGGGAGGAGTCCTCAGCCCTCTGACTCATCCTCAGGGGATCTTACCCCTGGCTGATCTCAGAATTTACCCGGGATGCTTTCTAAGGATAGGATGCCTGATGCCAGATCCCCCCTGTGCAATGCCATGCGCAGCTCTGCTAGAGGGACTGGCTGCTGGCATTTTTCACCTGCCTCAGGTGATTCCACAGCCAGTGCAGACGCGCCCTAAGGCTCTGTGCTTCCCATGATAAACCTTTGGAAACTGCATTAACTTGTGCAGTCCACCAGAGGGCCAGTATAGCGCTGAGAGGGGCAGGGTGATCAGTTCTGGGCAAGGGGCACATGGAGTCAGGAACCACAAATGCACAGGTGGAAGGAAGTGTCTGGGACCTTCCTCCCAAGCTCTGCTGGGAAAAGCATGCAGGTCAGAGTCAGAAGCGCCAGAAGGGAGTCTGTAACGATTTCTTCAGGCTCCTTGCAGTGACCCAGGGACAGCAAAGAGGGATGAGCAAACCCTAACCTGGCTTCTTTCTCCATTTGACCCAATCGTTTTAAAAACCATCTCAAGCCCTGACCCGTGTGGCTCAGTTGGTTGGGTGTCGTCCTGTGCACCAAAAGGTCGCACATGCCCCGGTTGTGGGTTCGAAGCCACTAGGGGGCATGCAGGAGGCAGCCGACAGATGTCTCTTCCACATGGATGTTTCTCTCCCTTCCTCTTTCTATAAAAGAAAAAAAAAATCAATAAAAATATTAAACTAAAAAACCATGTCAAGAATCTTTTAACAAAACGTATTTCTGAAACTCTCCCTGTGTCCGGGTCCATCAGCTCCTGTGGTGTAGTGTCCAGAAGAGTGGAAGTGAAGCCAGCCACGCCTGTGTTTCTGAGTAAATGCCACTTCCCTCTTCTGAACCTCAAACGGGGTAATGAAACTCACTGGCGGCACTGTAGTGTGGGCCAGCCTAGGTCAGTGGTCGGCAAACTGCGGCTCAGCAAACAGTGGTTCGCGAGCCACATGTGTCTCTTTGGTCCCTTCAGTGTGGCTCTTCCACGAAATACCAACTTCTGCGCATGGGCCACGAAGTTTCAATCGCACTGTATGTGCGCACCCGCACGTGCCACACTGAAGAGCCACACTGAAGGGGCCAAAGAGCTGCATGTGGCTTGCGAGCCACGGTTTGCCGACCATGGGCCTAGGTGAACAGGGCGAACACCGGCACAGGAACAGATGCTTGGGAACCCAGTGGTTCTCAAACTGTGTTCCCCAGGCCAGCAGCATCGCCTGGGCACTGGTTAGAGATGCAGAATCTCAGGTGGCAACCCAGACACAAATAGTTCAGAAACTCTGGGAGCCGGGCAAGTGACTTCTCTCTGAGTCTCAATTTTCTCAAAACTAGCGTGATTGCAGTACCTGTATCTCCAAGATACAGGAGTAAATGAGATATGCATGCAAAATACTTAACACAGTGCCTCAAATAAAGTAAGAACTCCATAAAGGGCAGCTATTGTTGCTATTACAATTATTATTCTCTTCAAAGCTCCCTGCCCCATCAAGCCTCAAGAAACATTTTTGTTAAAACTCTGCCCAAAATAACCTCTTGTTGGACTTTGCAAAATGCCGTATTTTGGCTCAGGATGCTCCCGGTGGAATGCATCCTACTGAATAGGAGTTACGGTGTACAAACGTGCCATGCTAACACCCCGGCCAGCTTTATAGCTCATTCTGAGAGAGGCCATCGCTCAGAGCAGTGTAGCTATTTTTTGTGAGGTCCATTAGGGGCCGTGATCTATTTAAGTCTCTAGCTGTCAGAAAGGCCGGCTTTCCCACCACCAAAGAGAAACAAGTAGATGGGTTTGGGAAAAACAAACAAAGAGCAGAGGGGATTGGAAAATGTTCGGCTCATGGCTAGAGGAAACGTAAAAGATGCTGAGGGAAGAGACAGCTCCGAGCAGCCTTGCAGCTGCGGCAGAGAAAGCTGTAGGTGAATCAACTGAGGCAGAGGATGGTCTGATGTCTGTGGGCATCCCGATGGGGAGCTGGCAGAGTGAGCTGAAGTTTTAAGGGGGTGAAGGGGAGTAAATCCTTGCTGATGGGTTAGTCTGCCCATTGCCAGGGGTCACCTGCCAAAGGGCTATGCTATGGGTGCATCCCAGAATCAATAAAAGCTTGGGGGACTGGATTGAAATTCCTTCATGCCTTGCAGGTTTCTATAACAAGGGTGAGAGGTGGAGACTCGCTCAGCTGGAGATGGTTGCCTTCCGTGGAATTGGACTCTACTTCCTCTTCCTCGCTTGCAAGGGACTTTCTCTTGCTCACATTTCCTGAGCCTATTCCACTGGCCACCCACCCACCACAGGGCCACTCACACACACACCCGCGCTCACTCAGACTGGGACAACGTAGACAGCCCGATTCACCTCACGTGCACACGTGGGAGGGATCCGGAGAAAATGAATGCAGACATGGGGGAACCTGCAAATTCCACACAGACAGCCGTCCCCAGCCAGGAATCGAGTTTTTTCTCACCAATGCTAGAACCTGACTACTAAATGATGCTGAACGAAATGTTAGTCGAGGACCTGCTGTGTGTAATTCAATTAAAAACGGGCAAAGGACAAGAATAGACATTTCCCAAATAAGATATTCCAAAATTGCTCAACATCACCAACCATCAGGGCAATGCAAATCCAAACCACAATGAGATGTCGCCTCGCACCCATCAGAATGACTATTGTAAAAAACACAGGAGATGGTGTTGGTGAGGATGTGGAGAGAAGGGAACTCTCGTGCACTGTTGGTGGGAATGTCAATTGGTGCAGCCACTATGAAAAACAATATGGAGGTTCCTCAAAAATATAAAACAGAATTACCATATGATCGAGCAACTGCCATATTATCTGCTTCTGGGTATATATCCAAAGGAAATGAAAGCACTAACTCGAAGGCATATCTGCACCCCAGGTGTGTTGCAGCATTATTCACAGTAACCACATCATAGAAACAACCTAAGTGTCTGTAGATGAATGAATGAATGACTGAATGCATAAAAACATGTGACATACACACATGAAATATCATGCAGCCATAAATAGGAAATTCTGCTATTCGTGACCACACAGATGGACCTCCTGGGCATTATGCTCAGTGAAATAAGACAGAGAAAAACCAATACTGTATGATTTCACTTATATGTGGAAACCTATATAATAAAAGGGTAATATGCAAATCAACCGAATGGCAGAATGACTGGTAGCTATGACACACACTGACCACCAGGGGGAAGATGCTCAATGCAGGAGCTACCCCAGTCCGCAGGCCCCGATTGCCCAATTGGGGCCTGCCAGCCATCCTCTAAGTTCCTCCCCCCGGTTGGCAGGCTCTGATCGCCCAATGACAAATGGGGAACTGGGGATGGGTGGCAGTAGGGGGCGGTGCCAGCTGCTGGCAGCCGGGGAAGATGGTCCCAACTGCAGGCCAGGCCAAGGGACCATACCTGTGCATGAATTTCATGCGCCGGACTTCTAGTCTAAAATAACAGAGCTCACTGAAACAGGAAACAGATTGGTAGGGGTCATGGGAAATGGGTGAAGGTGGTCAAAAGGTACAATCAATGATACAATAAATCAGTGCTGGGGAAGCAGTGTGCAGCATGGTGACTACAGTTAACATACTGTAGGGTATATTTGAAAATTGCTAATAGTTCTCATGACAGACACACACAACTATACCTATGTGGGGTGATGGATGTGTTAACCAATTTTACTGTGGTGATCATTTCATAATATATACATATGTCAAGTCATTACACCCAAACCTTATATAATGCTATATGTAAATGACATGCTATATGTAAATTAAAGCTGGGGGGAAAGAAACAATTCTAATTCTAGAAGAATATATTATTCTTAGAGGGTGCATACTGAGGTATTAAGGGTGAAGTATTATGACATATGCAATGTACTTACAAATCATTCAGAAAAACATCTGTGTGTGTGTGTGTTGTGTGTGTGTGTATGTGTGTGTAGAGGAAGAGAGAGCAGAAATTGCAAAGTGGCAACAATTTTTTTTCTCTAAGGTGGAGGATGTGCAGGTGATCACTGTGTTATTCTTTCAGCCTTTTTCTGGAGCCAGACTACTTGGCTTCTTCAAGTCTCCACTCTCTCGTATCCTAGCTGTGTGATGACCCTGAGACAGTTACATAACCATTCTGTGCCTCAATACCACCATCTTAAAATGAGAATTATGTTGTATCTACCTCACAGGGTTTTTGTGAGGATGAAATAAGTTAATGTTCTAGAAACCATTCCTTAAATGGAGTAAGTAATCAATAATGGTTAGCCCAATAGTTAGTTGTTTGTGATAAACAGATAATAGATGATAGATTTATAGATAGATAAATATACATAGAGAAGTAGGAAGAAGATAGATGAATGGATAGATAGAGAGATATATAATAGATAATTTATAGATGGATAGATAATAGATTTATAGATCGGTACTAGATAGAAAAGTAGGAAGTAGGTAGATGGATGGATGGATGGATAGATAGATAGATAGACAGATAGATAGATAGATAGGTAGATAGATAGATAGATAGATGATCCTATATAATAAAACCCTAATATGCTAAGTGTCTGGTCGTCTGGTTGGTCATTCAACCAATCAAAGTATAATATGCTAATGATATGCTAAGGCCGCTCAACCGCTCAGTATGACGTGCCCTGACCACCAGGGAACAGACGCTCTGACCGGCAGGTCAGCTTGCCGTTGGGGTCTGACCGATTGGGACTGAGAGAGACAGGCTGGACATGCCCTGGAGCCCTCCCGCAGTCCCTCCCCAGCTGGCCAACTTCCCGCATCCCTCCCCTGCCCCGATCACTGATGGGGTACCTTGGCCTGGCCTGTGCCCTCTCGCAATCCAGGCTGAGGGACCCCCCGCCCGAGTGCACAAATTTTGTGCACTGGGCCTCTAGTAGATAGATAAAAGCACATAGGTGGATAGATAGGAAGATGGATGGATGGACAAATACATACATGCATATGGACAAAAGTTATGAAAATAAATAGGTAAATTATATAATGCCAACACCTGGATTGCAGCATGTGACGCAGCTGGAAGACTGTTTCCCCTCAGAAGTGTGCCTCACCCCTGTGGGCCTGGGCAAAAGCGTGAACCAGGAGTCCTTGAGACCTGGAGTGATCACTCACCACCCAGACAGCTGCAGGGCATCTCCGTCTGAGTGGTGCCCTTGTGGAGGCGGCGTCCTGTGCGGG
>NW_006287910.1:2323393-2333824 GCF_000327345.1 Myotis davidii | reverse complement strand
CTGCATGGAGAGCAGGGCCTGGCACCTGGACTGCATTCTAAACCATTCCGTGCAATTAGCAGCTCCCATCACTCGGGGGCGGACGGCTGCACTGTAGGATCCTCCTGGCCCTGAGCCAAGCTCAGCCTGTCCATCGGATGGGCATCCTGCCAAGAACCTCCAGCCGAGACCGGGCCACTCTCCGCTCACCACTCACCAGTGGGGCGCCCCGACCAGGAGAAGCCAGCCTGGTGTCCACACCAGCCCCCTGTGAATCTAGATCAGCCTGCCCTGCAGGAAGGGCCTCCCTCGGAGCAGATCCTGCTGCCGGTGGTAATAAGGGCTTTCTCGTTAACACGTCTTTCCACCTTGCTCCAACACTGCGGCGACTCTGATCTGACCTTCTTTCTGTCTCTCCAGCACACCTGGAACTTTCCTGACCGACAGTGCTCACCCCTGCAAATCTCCTCGGAAACTTGCTTCCCTCCACGGGTCCCTTCTCACTACATGAGTCACTTCCTCAGAGAAGCCCTCTTGGATTACACGATATCAGAAGTTGCCTTTTGATTATCCTCTATCTCAGTGGTTCTCAACGTTCTGGCCCTTTAAATACAGTTCCTCATGTTGTGACCCAACCATAAAATTATTTTCGTTGCTACTTCATAACTGTAATGTTGCTACTGTTATGAATTGTAATGTAAATATCTGATATGCAGGATGGTCTTAGGCGACCCCTGTGAAAGGGTCGTTCCACCGCCAAAGGGGTTGCGACCCACAGGTTGAGAACCACTGCTCTATCTTGAGACTGTTTTTCCCCTTCGCTGTGCCTCACCTTTCTCATTTGTAAAAAAAGGATAACAGCTGTGGTGAATATGCTCTATCTGCTCTTCCCTTTCCACCCTCCTCTATGCTCCCCTGAACTGACCAGTGGTTTTTCCCCTGTCCTCTGGCTGAATTCAGTCAAAGAGAAACTGGAGGAGAGATCAGGCCATTTATTCACCCAGCTCCCTGCCTGCTGGTGGCTCTGCCTCCACCCCCACCCCCCCACCCCCCGGCCAACCAGGCTCCTGACCCACAGCCTGTCCTCACTTCTGAAACCACACCCCAACCTACCATGCACCTTCAACACCAAGGGCGTCCCAGCTCCCTACTTGCTAGTCGCCCCCTGCCCCATCCCTTGTCATTCCTTCAGCCCTGCCCACACCTTTGTAAATATCCCCTTCATTGTCCTCACCTCTGTTACCCCAGGGAGTGAGCCACCACCACCAACAGTATCAATCTGGTAGGGTTACTGTGAGAATTAAATTAGTTTTAGTAAGGACACATCTTAAGTGCCAAGAGTATTATTATTTGTTATTGTTAATGTTCGCTTTTTTTTCCCCTTCCTCTCACTTGGCACACTTTACACTTGTTTGTGTGCTAATTGTCCCACACCTCCACTGCAGGCAGTCTAGCCTGCATGGAGAGGGAGCCCCACGAAGAGGGAGCCCGCGTCTCTTTGTTCCATCTTTGATGCCCCGGTGCCTGGTGTGCAGTAGACCTTCAAAGACACCTGATGAATGGATGAATGAGGGCTGGCTCTCACTTTCAAAGCATTTCTGTCTATTTTGTTGAAGTGTGTGATATTGAACATTTTTTGTCTTATAATGAACATTTTTTGTCTTATAATGACAGCGATTTCCTAAGGTTTTTACCTATTACCTTCTCCCCTTTGATCCTGGGTAGTCAGCAAGATGGGGAATATAATCACCATTTTATAAATGATGAAACAAGAGAACAGAGGGAAAAGGGAGGGAGAAACCACTACCTCTGAACTTGCTCTGTGCCCGGACTCTGTTAGGCCTTCAATGGACACGATTTAATTTAATTTCACAATGATGCTCTTAACCTACCATGCACCTTCAACACCAAGGGCGTCCCAGCTCCCTACTTGCTAGTCGCCCCCTGCCCCATCCCTTGTCATTCCTTCAGCCCTGCCCACACCTTTGTAAATATCCCCTTCATTGTCCTCACCTCTGTTACCCCAGGGAGTGAGCCACCACCACCAACAGTATCAATCTGGTAGGGTTACTGTGAGAATTAAATTAGTTTTAGTAAGGACACATCTTAAGTGCCAAGAGTATTATTATTTGTTATTGTTATTGTTCGCTTTTTTTTCCCCTTCCTCTCACTTGGCACACTTTACACTTGTTTGTGTGCTAATTGTCCCGCACCTCCACTGCAGGCAGTCTAGCCTGCATGGAGAGGGAGCCCCACGAAGAGGGAGCCCGCGTCTCTTTGTTCCATCTTTGATGCCCCGGTGCCTGGTGTGCAGTAGACCTTCAAAGACACCTGATGAATGGATGAATGAGGGCTGGCTCTCACTTTCAAAGCATTTCTGTCTATTTTGTTGAAGTGTGTGATATTGCTGGTATTAGAACATTTTTTGTCTTATAATGACAGCGATTTCCTAAGGTTTTTACCTATTACCTTCTCCCCTTTGATCCTGGGTAGTCAGCAAGATGGGGAATATAATCACCATTTTATAAATGATGAAACAAGAGAACAGAGGGAAAAGGGAGGGAGAAACCACTACCTCTGAACTTGCTCTGCGCCCTGACTCTGTTAGGCCTTCAATGGACACGATTTAATTTAATTTCACAATGATTCTCCCAACTATATCATTACCCCCTAGTTCACAGAAGCAGGATCAGGGGGAGAGAGGTTCGAGGGCTCGCCCAGGATCATCAGTGGCAGGACCAGAATCCAGTCCTGGTGAGTCTAACTAAATTGTGTGCTTTGCCCAGACAGCGAGTCTCATGATATGCCCTAGAGAAACGTACACATGTGCACAGGGAAACAAATACAAAAGTATCAGGTTGTAGTGGTGAAAACCAATGGGGGAGGAAGGATAAACAAGCTCGGACATTTAAGCAGTTACGCTGAAGGAACTGGGGGTACAGAATCACCTATAAAGTGGAGGAGAAAACCGAGTGTGGGTGACAGAATCAACTGCCAAAGAATACACTGATATAACATCACTGTATGGCAAGGCTCAAATATATACCAGACATCACCATGCATCTCTTAAGGACACGCATATGTAACAGAAATGCTCAAATTCAAGGGATTATTGGCACCAAATTCCAGACTGGGTCTGAGGGATGGGGATCATAGGGTAGGGGTGTAAGCAGAGGTCTCAGTGGTTCCTGTGATGTTTTCCTTAAGCTGGGTGGGTGTTGGTCACATTAGTTTATACCTTTTCTTTCTAGAAGAAATACATCATTTATAAAAAAAACAATGAAAAATCCTGCCTTGCCTAAGGTCCCCCAACTGGGTAAAGATGGAACGGGACAAGTATATATGCCTCCTGACTCCTAGTCCAGTGCTCTTTCTGCTATACGGCACGGTGTCCAAAAAGGAGGCAGTTACCCCATTGTGCAACTTGGAGAGGAGGTGAAACACAAAGTGATCCTCATCTCTACCCCTTCCCTTCCCCGGCTACTACCTTACCCTCACTCTCCACGCCTCCTTTCAAGCTGCCCAGGTAGCCTCAGACCCTGAACGTGGTTTGGTTGCTGTATGGCTTCAGTGCCAGAAACAGACATTTCCTTTCATAGACGGAATCAGAAAGTCTAAAAAGCCGGGGGAGCAAACATAGTGTCAAGAAGCTGCATGGCAGGCTCTCGTGTTTGCCTGCTCAGCGACCACCTCCCATGATAGCAGCAGACATGGTGGCTATGGAATGGCCAGTGACCCCTTCTCCATAAAGAGGAAATCTGCTGGGAGATTTCTGGGAAATATACCCACTCCTGGTAAAAAGGAGAGGAGAGGAGACACAAGGAGAAGACCTCCTTCTCTTTGTCTGCTTATGTATTGGCAGGTGAGGATGTGGTGCTTGGAGCTGTGGCAGCCGACTTGTGACCATGAGGAAAGGGCCAAGAGAATCATAGAGAAGCCATTGTTGAGTGGCTGCGTGAGCTCTGGAATCACCTACCTCGGGGTCACTTCTTAAGTGCAGAAAATTAATCAATATTGTTAATATACTTTTAGCCCAGAGTTCTATTACTAGCAAACGAAAGCACATTGTGACTATTATGAGGAAAGAAAGATAAGCAGACCTTTTTCCAGGGGTAAGTCATTGGGACCCATGCACTGGGATGCAATCTGTTAAAACAACAACAACAACATACGGTAAGTAGAAGCTTTCCACTCCTTTGCTGAGACCAGGGGTTCTCAACCTGTGGGTCGAGACCCCTTTGGGGGTCGAACGACCCTTTCACAGGGGTCGCCTAAGACCATCAGAAAACACATATATAATTACATATTGTTTTTGTGATTAATCACTATGTTTTAATTATGTTCAATTTGTAATAATGAAAACACATCCTGCATATCAGATATTTACATTACGATTCATAACAGTAGCAAATTAGTTATGAAGTAGAAACAAAAATAATTTTATGGTTGGGGGTCACCGCAACATGAGGAACTGTATTAAAGGGTCGCGGCATTAGGAAGGTTGAGAACCATTGGCTTAGACCCTCAGTGGCTCCTCCTTGTTCTTTGAATAAGAATCAAAAAAATCCTTAATAAGGTCTCCCAGGCCTGGGCTGTGTCCAGGGCCACCTTGGGCCACTCTCTCCATATGACTCACAATGGCATAGTCACATTAATTTTGTTGTTGTTGCTTTGTTCTGTTTTGTTTACTTTCTCTAGTCTCCCAGGCCCTTCTCACCCGAGGGCGTGTGCATGAGATAGTCCCTGGTCCCAAAAGGCTGCTCTCCTCTCCCTGTGCCTGGCTGATTCTGACTCTTCACTGCTCACCTGAAGTCAGAATTTTTCATGGAAACCTCCTCCCATTGTTCTATCTCACGGTACTGTTTTTCCTTCTTAGCGCTGTATTTCCTTATTTTTCTGTTCATTTACATTTCTTCAACCTCAGTTTCCACCAATAGACTTTTGCCTCCATTGGTGCAGCACTGTGTTGGACTTGAAAGTCTCTCTATCCAACCCACATATGTGCCACCATGACATATACATGTTATGCCCTGTTTTCCAAAGTAAATATCTCCCGCCCCCCAGTTTTGCAGTGAATGAGCAGATCACCCACATTCTTAAAACGATGGAAGGTAATAAATGTTCACTAGGATTTTCATTGTGCCTTCTCACTGCCATAGTCAAATTCCATTCTCTTACCCTGGCATTCAAAGTCGCCTTTGATCCATCCCTTTATGTATTCATTCAAAAAGACGGTATGGAGCACCTATGGTTCCAGGCAGTGTTCCATTCTCTCTACTCCTCGCTAAGACATCTGCCGTCCAAACATCCCGTCTCCATTCTCACTATTCGAGTTCATCTCTTCATCACAATCTGAATACTATTCTTTCCAGACCTTTGCCCAAACTTTTTCTTTTGCCTAAAATACCTTCCCATTCTGTGTCCACCCAATAATGCATTCCCCATCATTTAAATCTCACCTTCAACCTTTTATTCAAAAACATGTATGAAGGCCCTCCTATGGGTATCCCTGCATCGGATCGGAGATCCAGAGGCACACAGGTGCTTCACTGTACCACAGGCTGTCTCAGGCAGAGGGGCTGCACATAACCTGCTGAGAGGCGGAAGAAGGCAAGAGCCCAAATAGAGCCTTACAGCCTCTCTCTCTTTTTTTTAAATCCTTACCGGAGCATATGCTTTTATTGATTTTTTTTTGTGAAAGAGGGAAACATCTATCAGTTGCCTCCCATATACACTAGGACCAGGGGTCGAATCTGCACCCCAGGTATGTGCCCTGACTGGGAATTGAACCCACCACCTTTCAGTGTATGGGACAATGCTCCAACCCACCGAGCCACATCAGACAGGGTGAGACTTACAGCCTCTTCTGACTCCAAAGGCAACATCTGAGCCAACAGTCTCCAAATATTTTTTTTTTATCATGAACACCTCTTTCAAAAAAGTGAATGGGCACCCCATTATTAGAATAATTATATAGACATTTATGTTGAATTATATACTCTCCAAATGACAGTGCATATATAAGAAAGGGCTATCGAAAAGCATGAGATCAAAATGTAAAGATGAACAGAAATTTAAATGTTGCCATTCGGTGCTCCAGTGGACCAGGCAGCCTATTCCCATTGTAGACTGACAGGCTAACTCAGATGACTGCCCTTTCTAGTTCTCATGGAGTGGCCTTGGGCATCTTTTGGGGAAAGGCAAGGCATTTTGGCTGCAATGACAGCAGAGTATTTGACTGGAGGCTCCTTCTACCTCTGTTGCTTCCCATGACCCCAGCATCTCTGTCCTCTGGGTTCCTTGAACCCTGCTCCAGCCGGAGTATGGGGCCTGACAGGTAAAGTATTTTTCCCCCTCTTCCTTGCCTCAGCCAGTCCCTGGGATGCAGCAGCAGACTGGAGCTGGCCTGACTTTGGGAGCTGGCTATGAAGGCACCAGGACCACATCTTGCTGGGTTTTTGCTGCAGAAGAGACAGAACTCTTTCCTTCTCAAGGTGGAGTGGGGGGAGGGAGTAAGGAGAGGGGGGCTTCTGTGAATGACTCATGCTTTGGATGACGCCAGCCTGTCAGGAGACACGTTGGGACATCGTTTCCACCGTCGTGTCACAATAATTTACAAAGAGTCGTACCACCTCCTCCCCATCCCAGTCACTTATGTTCCAAATGACATCCATCTGCTTCCCCAGGCGCCCCCAGCCCCCTCCTGCTCTGCTGTGAGCGGCCCCTTTGGAAAGGCCCAGCCGGTGTCTCTGAGCCAACACCCTGAGCCTGGCTGTGCACGGCATCTGGACCCGAGGGCTCAGCGAATCCTCTGCGGGCACCCTCTTGGGGCAGCCGGGGGCTTGGGAGTCCACGCACCAGATGCCCCTCGAAGGTGACTCCCTCGCTTTCTCGCCTGGGCCACGCATGAAATTTGGGGTGACCGACCCTCCCAGTTTGCCTGGGACTGTCCCGCGATTAGCACGGAATGTCTCCTATCTGAGAAACCCCTCGGCCCAAGAAGGACCGACTGTGTAACTTGTGGGACCCAGTGCGAAATGGAAGTGCAGGCTCTTGTTCAGAAGTCTGAAGAACTTCAAGACTGGATCAGCAGAGCATCAAACCAAGTGTGGATCCTTCTGAGCGTGGGGCCCCGTGTGACCGTACAAGCTGTGTGCTCACGGGGCCCGCTCAGGTCGCAGGCAAACCAGGACTGTGGGTTAGCCCACTGCCCACACCAAGATCCAGGGGAGAGAATGGATTGTTATTTCCACAATGTTGTTGATTTCCACCCACCTTCCTACTGCCGGAGCTTTCTGAAACACAAAACCACGCCACTCCCCACCTCCAAGCCCTTCGGTACCCTCCCTGCCATCTCTGGCATTCTCAATGTGAGTGACAATACTAATCCAGAAACTGCAAAACTCCTAGTATTGACTTAAATTATTTTTACGACACCATTGCTTAAATATGTACCAACATAAAACTCGACATAAACTTTGTGTGTTAATAGCTCCTACACAAATTTATAATTTTTTTAAAAGTGAGACTTTAGAACCAATAAAATTCAAATCAACAACATTAACTTAATGGAACGGATGAGGTTGTTTTGCCAAAACTGAAGTGCCCCTGGCAGTGATGCTGGCCCGCGCTGGCTGCTGGACGCAGATGCCGTTTCATGGATAGCCTCCTCGGGGCTGGTCCCACGAGAGGGCGTCACTTTCCTGTCACTGAACACGTCGGGATTCCTTTGTTTAAACATCATGCCCTGACACTACTGGAGCCCCACTTACTGCAAAGGCCACCCTTTACAGCTCAAACGCCTCTCTGTTCTTTTCTAATTAGCCCCTGACGATGAAAGACGTGCTAATTGGTGCCAGTCGGATCGTAAATATGAATGCAAACATCCCATTGCAATGCCAGGTTATAAGTGGGAGTGGGCCACCCAAAGGACCTAAAAATGCCTATTTTAAATAAGGACAACAATAACATTGAAATAACAATAACAATCATTAGCATTTATTGGGCAACTGCTATGTGCTAAGTACTTGCCATATAACTGATTTATGCATCACACCTCGGTAAGGCAGGCACTATGAGTATTGCCACATTGTAGATGAGAAAAATGGGGCTCAGAGAGGGGACACTACCTTCTCCGGAGTCATCCCACCAGAGGGTTTCTAAGAAAGTCCTCAAAGTGAACTCACAGACCTCTGATCAGGCGTAGGGGACCACGGGGGGTTCTTGGACTCTGGTCTGGGCGCCTGAGCCAGCGTAAAGTACAGACCCCCTCCCCCTCCCCGCCCCCCCCCAGTTTGCCAATAAAAAGGCCTTCTTCATCCTGCCCGATGGGCTCTGCGTCCTCATCTCTTGCTGCTCCCACCGCATCACACATCTGGACCACGGGGCGGGTGGAACTCCACGAGGGCATCAAACACTCACTTTGAAGGCTTTCCTCTGCCTTTCCCACCTGGAAACCTCCTCCAAGGTGCTCAGTGGCCCCTCTCTGGGATGCTGCCCCCAAATAAGGAGAGGCTGATGCTCCTCCTTTGGGTCCCCACAGCACCAAGGTCGCAGCGCTGTTAACCTCCTGACAGCCCCTGCATGGCAGCCTGACCCTCCCTCTCTGGAGGGTTTTCGCTTAGAGGCCCAGAGCCCATGGGAACTGGAGGTCAGAGCTGTGCTGTAACAACAGCCTGCGTGGGCTTAGTTAGTGCTTACTTTGTACCAGGCCCTGTGCTAAGGCCTTTGCATAGTTCACCTTATTTCAAGCCCACAGCCCTCCAAAAGGTGGGTACCATTGCGTTCCAATTATAAGAACGCTGATGCAGAGAGAAGATGATGCACCCCCTGCCATTGTACCAATAGTGGCAGCACCAGCACATGAATCCAGAGTCCCCGCTCTGAGCCATGAGGCCACAGTGCCTTCTGCACTCCAGGAGAGCCGGCGCTGGGCTGCCATCATGTAAAACTGCAGGCAAGCTGAAGGTTTACAGGTCAGAAACCTGCAGGGGTGGGGAGTGAGTACAGTGGTCCCCCTGTGAAGACAGCACAGATGGGACAAACAGCAGCCACAGGGAGAGAGGGAGAGTCCTCTGTCCTCAACTGCGGAGGCCCAGCCACTGCATAATGACCTACTAGACATCTTGTCTCAGAGCCCCAGGGTTTCTCATGTACCTTTTCCATTGACTTTATAATTTTTCTCCTGATTTAGATGGAGTGAGTTTTTCTCCTGTACATACTATAAAAACAAACAAACAAAAACTATAAGTCCACAAGCTACAGGAATTCAGGCCCTATTGGTATGCATTTTCTGTTGTTGCTTCTAAAAGGAAGTTCACCTGTTGTCTCACTATAAAATATTTGGGTCATATTTATAATATTTTAAACATAAGTACATCCCATGCAATTATGTTCAGAACATACTTATACTGAATATTTATTTGTCGTTCAGCTGAAATTCAAGTTAACTGTATTTTATCCGGCAACCCTAATTTGGGGTCACGTGAGAACTCCAGAATATCAGGCCACCCCAGGCCTACTGAATCAGAATCTGCATTTTAACAGATGGTTTGTATACATATTAGAGTTTGGAAAGTCCATCTGAAAGGTGAATGAAGGCAGTCCAAAGATGGTACAGTAGCTCCTTCATCCTCAGGGACCCACAATCTTCTTATTTTTCTCTCTAACATCTTTATCTCATGGTTTCCACCCTGAAGGTTATTTCATGGCCCAAGAGAGCTTCTCTGAGTTATCACCACAAGCCTGGCCTCCAGCTGGCAGCAATGGGAAAGGATCCAGGGCCATTTCCCCAAATCCTATCCAATGGCCTCCACTCACACCTCATTGGCTGCCCCTGCCTGCAAGGGAAGCTGGAAAAGGTAGATTGGGCCAAGAATGCCATTCCTTCACTTTGAGATTTGCAGCTAAGAATCTCTGTGAGTAGGTTGACCAGCAGACCCTAACCAAGGCAAAGGGGCAAGGACAGTCAGTAAGACCCATTTAATAAGGTTTCTCTGAAGAAAGAGGAAGTCCTAGATATGTTCTAGACCCAGGATAATTATAGCACTGAGCTCAACAATAACATCTACAATTTCACAAAGATGAGATATTTGGGGTGTAGTCTTGAGTGGTGCAGGAAGCTCTGATGAACTCAGACATCCAAGCTTGCGATACCATGCTTGTATCTGAGATCAGTGGCTGACTGCAGGAGTGCTAAAGGTGTGTCATCCTACAAAGATGAGCACAGAACACTGCTGGCTATGCTGAACCCGAGGAAGTGGAATTGTTTCTCCCTCAAGGAACCACTGCAGCCCTAGCTGGTTTGATGTCTCTCTCACATCAATGCTTCTCTCTGTGTGTCTCTCCCTGCCCTTTCACTCTCTCTAAAATGTCAATGGAAAAATATCCTCAGGTGAGGATTAACACACACACACACACACACACACACACACACACACACACACCACAGCA
>NW_006287910.1:2320265-2323365 GCF_000327345.1 Myotis davidii | reverse complement strand
ACCAATCTCAACATAACCAATCTTCAGCAGCGCCATCATGTGGCCGCACGAAGCAAAAGCAGTGATGGACAGATAGACTATTCTCCACTCATTGTTGAAGATTCCTGATTCTGGTTAGACAATCTAAGTTTTAGCACCACTGAGAACGGTACCAAATGGAGTACTTGATGTCTCACTGGTAAAGATGTTGAAGTGTTTAACTGGAAACAAAAGTGAGATGGGAGCATACAGGCACTCTGAGATTGAGGAAGCGGGACAATCTGTGCTATGGGGATGGTGCTGGATTTGTTTTTGGTAGAGAAGCTTTTCATTTCCTAGCAAGTCTCACCAAACCCCAGGACTAGGTGGACCAGGACAAACCCATAGCTAGCTAGGATTCATTTCAAGCCAGATTTTCTCAAGTAAGGACAAAGTGGACTGAACTGGGGTTTCTAGATGTTTGCTATGCACCATGCCAGAACATACTTTCAAAGCAAGATGCATTCTCCACAGATAGCTGTTGAGCATGGCAGGCAAGTCCTGACTGGAATGAACCTGTTTATGCCAGGGAGCCTTAAAACAAACTGCCTCTTTTTAGTAAGTAACATTCTTTTTGAGGCAATTTGCAGAAGGGGCTGAAAATCCCCTCTGACAAATGACAACTCCTCCCAGAGGAAGACACAAGGACCCCAGCCATACTCTGTGCTGTGGGTCCTCCAGCAGATGTGAGCCTAGAAGGACAAAGGTGAAGTGAAATGTCTTCCATCGGGAAGGGCGGGGACTGACTGAGGGAGAAGCCACAATGGCCTGAATTGGGAGGATATGCCAAAGGGTGTCAATGAGAAGAGGGAGGTAGAGTCTCAGTCTTTGCAGGCCAAGTGCCTGGTTGGCCAAAAAAATAAATAAATGAAACAAAACAACAAAAAAATACTCTTTATCTCTGCCTAGAAAAAGAATATTTATAAGGGGGAGAAGAAGAAGGAACAACAAAAGGAAAGGAAGGGAAAGAGGAAGGAATATTAGAATCAAAGGATTACAAAATCCAGTGGATTGTGCAAATCCATCTGATGGGTTCAATGTCTGTGACTCATCTGTTACATGTGGCTTTAATTTCCTTTGAAAACCAGATGTGTATGCAAAGAAGACAGAACAATGGTAGGATGCAGGGGAGCCTGGGTCTCAGAATTTCCCTCAAAATGGAGATTTGGATATTTTTGGTCACCCTCTCTGGGTTCTCAAGGTCTGGTGGGTTCAATTGATGGTAGCTGGCAAGTCCATTCTCTGGAGGGAAAGTCTTTGCAGATCCTGAACATGGACATCAGTGTCTAACGTGAGTAGAGGTTATAACTAACTCGTCTATGCCTTCTAAGCGGTTCCTACCTTCAAACTGTCTGGAAATTGAACAGGGAATCCAGTTCACTGCTACAACATGTCAATATTATTACAATCCCTGGTTGGCAGAGCATCATTTCTGAAATATGCCAACAACAATAGCTTCATTTTGTCAATGCAGGTCCCGCTACTGGTTTGAAGAACGTTAGCTTTGTTTCTAATCTCCCATAGCTCATTTTTTCCAGATTTCAGACTGAGTCAACACCTAGAGCATGATCTCTGCCACCTCTCTGACCTCACTTCCTTTATGTTCACTCCGCTCCAGCCACTGGCTTCTTCATAATCCCATGAAGATGGCAGATAAGATCCCATGTCAGGATCTCTGCCTAAAATCCGACTTCTCCAAAGACCTGACTTTGGGTGGTGGGCACACGGTGCAATATGCAGATCTTACAACCTGAAACCTATATGATCATGTTAACCAATGTCACCCCAATAAATTTACTTTAAAAAATAGAAAAAAATTCTTCTCCAGACACAGACTTGCTCCTCACATCCTCAGGTCTCCCCCTAAATATTGCCTTCCCTGATAGCCCAACCTAACATTCTAATCCGCCCATTTCTTCCTAATTCCCTGTCCACTTTGTAGTTTTTCCTCCTAAGCACTTATTCCTATCTAATGTAGTATATAATTTAATTGTTAAATGTATGCTCATGAGAACAGGCATTTGGTTGATTTTATTCACTGCACAATCTCTGTCCAGTGCCAAGGATAGAGCCTGAAACATGGAAGACCCTCAATAAACATTTGCTGAATGAGCTAATAAAGGAATGAATAGGAATGGGCTATTGAAAAAGCTGGGAGTGCAGCAGAGTCTGGGGTTTGGCAGTCAATGGAAAGCTGGGGCTCAAGGTAACTCAGTTTCATTTCCACAAGAATCCCTCCAGTGTGCCTGTTAGAATATGCCCACATTGGTCTACGAGGAAGACCCAGGGGCTATGGCCGATGGCAGGAGCTCCCTGAGGATGGCATGCCTGCCTCCCATTGTGCCATACCTCTGCCAGATCCACTCACCTTGACCTGGCATTCAGGGCCACCAGTCAGCCGTTACATCCCCAACCTGCCACCAGTCAGCCATTACATCCATGTCTCTAATACCCTTCTATTTGATATTCATTCAACAATATGTCTCAAGTTTTATCTTTAAAATCTACCCCAAGTTTTTATTCAACTCCATTCTATGGTCTTGCTTGGTAAAATATTAAAATAACATTTTTGTTGCCAGAACCTTAACTTTTCACTCTTTGCTCATCTAAATGGAGTATCAGGAGACACTATAGATTCAGGGATTTTGCTTCCCTTGTCAAGGGGTTTCTAATATTTAGGGTTTTAGAATCTGAGAATAACTGAATTCTCTTTGGTGGCATTTGTTCAGCAAAATACAAAGCATAATCCTGGAGCCCAGCTGAAGGTTGTATCTACCATGTCATTTAACCTGCAATGTATATTGGCACACCCACCATAAAAACACATCGACATATCCACACACATAAACACACGGACATGAAGAATCAAACGTGTACAATTCAAGGCACAAATATGTAGACACACATAAAGCAAACCACCATACACACGTTGAATTTTGTGGTCTAAGTTTAACTAAGCTTTCAATGCTTTGTTTAGAGTGCCCTGAAAAATAACATTGAAAGACATCAAGACCCTGCTGCTTAAAGAAAACAGTCATGGATTCTTCACCCCAGTGGATAGTTATTTCCCTTTTCTTTCCCT
>NW_006287910.1:2314809-2320250 GCF_000327345.1 Myotis davidii | reverse complement strand
CTAGAATTGACTGTCTTGATCAAATCAATCTTTTGGCTTGGTTTGGTTTTGAAATAACCATAGTTCAACCATACACCAGGTTGTCCTGATATGCCCTTAATTAGCTAAGTGGTAAGTAACTTGATTTTATGGGGATTACTTTAAGGAAATTTATTAGCATTGGAGGTGTGTTACAGATACAGTAGGAAATCACTGTTCTTGGGGCTCTGCTTTGAGAAGCAATAGGTAATCACAGGTGGGGAAAATCAAGAGGAATATTCTATAAACTTTTTTTTATCCTTTTGATCTTTCAAACTGGAATAAATATTCTAAAAGTTGTTTCTCTGATAAATGACCTAAGGAAAATAAATAAGGAAATGTAACCAAAAACACAGGCTCAGCGGCCTGCCACAATAAAAGCCAAACTCCTGAGACAGGTGCTGGTGCAAAAGGAAAGAGGTTTATTCAGATGCTGCGACCTAGGACAAGGGTAGACCCCAGTCTCAAAGACCATCCCCTCTTCCTGCTCAAGCCCACAATTCTTATAGGGATAAAGATGGGCGGGCCTTTTTTCTATCCAATTATCTTGGTAGCTTTTGGCACTCTCAATCCCTACCCCTTCATCTTTTTAGCTTTTGGTGGGCTCAGTGTAAGAACCTCCCCCTGCGCCATCTTGGCCAATAGGGGAGACTCCCCAGTGCTGTGAATGAGTGTCTACTGTAACAGAAACAGGTTTGTTTCAGGGGAGCCAGGAGTAAGGAATCTTTTTGTCCTCTTATTCTTAACTTCTTGTATCTTCCATCTTTTCTAAGTATTTCTTTATGGAAACAATCTCAAAAGTCTTTCTATATTAGGAATGGAATTACTTACTTTCATTTCATAACTCTGGGATAAAACTCACACATATGCATGCATTTACACACATGTGTACACTCATATCTGTACTCAGACACAAATATTGATGGGACTGAAAGCTTTCAGAAAATGTTTAAAAAGTAAAAAGCATGTGGCACCACTTCCAATTGCTAATAAGAAACACATCAATTTAGTTGTGAATTGAGAACTTTATAAGGAATGAAGGAATTATTTTCATTAAGCCCTAAGACAGTATCGACCATCCAAACCAATTTGCTCTATGCAGAACTGTGGTGTTAAAAAAAATTAGCTGTTGATACCATTCAATAGCAATCAGATGGATTTTCCCCTTAACATAAGGTGCAGCTGTAGTTTTTCTCAGTCTCATAATTAAAAAAAGGTGATAAGCTAGGTGTTCTGAATCAATTCCCATAGATTTCAAAGAGCATAATAGAATTCCTTTGCTCCAGAAATAAACAAAAATCTCATCTACTCAGTCGGCATGGGTAAAGTGATAGGAATGACGTGTACTTGTCCTATCCAGGTTCTTCACCTGGGGCCCACCGACCCAAATCACCCGTGAATAGAATTCAGGAGTCTGTGCCTTGAATGGGAAAATTTTTCATAATAGTTTTAACGAACTTCCACTTAAAATTTAGCATTTCAGTCGATTATGAATATTAAAAAAATGACAATAGTAATAGTAGTACAGGGTGGGACAAAAGGAGGCTTACAGTTGTGAGTATGTGAAATAGTTTCTTCTTGTATTATTACTTATTAATGATTGTGTTATTTTTCACTAGAACGACTGTAAATCTACTTTTGTCCACCTTGTATTCTATGACTTCTCATTTACAGAGATCATGGACAGTTTCTATCAAATTACAGGCTTCTTTTGTAACCTAATGTAGTCCACTTTCTGCATTTAAACCCACCACTGTAAGAAGGAGTCCATGGGCTTTCTCAGATTGCCAAGGGGATCGTGGCACATGAAGGGTTAATACCACTGTTTCAGGAGACCTGGGGTATGAGTGAGGGTCAGAATCTGGCACAGCTGGTTGGGATACCTGAAATCTCATTAGGTAAGTCTTTCATCGGGCCTTAAAGGCTTCTCCACCACCCAGGAAAATGCTCATTTTAATGCCTCAGAGTGGACTTTGTTGTTGCCAACTTTAAGGTTCTCTGGAGTAGCACCAAAGGTGGAGGAGAAGAAGAAAGAGGAGATTTGTACTCTTCTCCCAGCCCTCTGCGTATTTTCAAAGTGGGATTATATTCTATGTCAGTACTTTGTAAACTTTCTCCCTTAACGTTCTGATAGTTACCCTTGATGTGAGTGCTGACTCTGCCCAAGCAGACCTATGTCATCTCACTTAATTCTCACAACTGTTATGAACTCTCATAAATGTTGGCTAAATGAATAATAGGTCTTATTTATTGGATACTTACCATGTGCCAGGTACCATTCTCAGAGTTTTGCACATGTCTCATGTACTCCTTCCCAAAGCCCAGAGATAGCTTTTATTATCACACCATTTTACAGATGAGAGAACTAAGGCACAGAGAGATTAAGTACCTTGCCCAAGATCTCACAGCTAGAAGGTCACGGGTGAAACATTCACGAGGCAGTCTGACTCCTGACACCTGGTTCTTTGCCAGCATGATATGCTGCCTTCCTGTGGATATTTGTCATAGTGAATCTTTGAGTGTGCTTTGGTTTTAAGGTTGCTGCATGATCCCTGGAATTAGATGTAACTTTTCTTTCATATGCAGTGTATGACGAAAGGTGAGTCCATCCTCAACATTAAGAAACAACAATTTCTTGAGAAACAACAGAGAAATGAAGTGGCAGCATTAGCATTTCTCTATTATTGGGCTGTAATAAGGCCACAATTTTAGGCTGGAGCTCCAATATCTGACTTTTTTGTTGCTGTTGTTCCACCTGGAGTTCAGCCAAGCTTCCTGCCTAAGAACAGTTGCTCGCCACCTAGTGACCGAGTGAGGAATTGCACCTTCCCCTTGGCCCAGGAGGGAGATGGGGGAAGGGCCATGCTAGATGAGAAAGGAGAAGTGGGAAGAACATCACCAAGACCAAGCATCTGGGTGAGATGTCAATACTCTTCATTGTGAACACTTCTGGGGCCTGATGCTATTGTTTTCACAGAACATCTGGCTGGGTAGGTGTTACCACAGCCACCATCATGGGCTCATGTCAACTGAACATCTTTTTCCTGACAAATCTAATTTCCTGGGGGAGGAAAATGCACAAACAAAACACATTTTAAAATTGTTATATATAAATAACCCTGATAAACAAATCGGTCTTCTTATTGAGACTTGATGTTTTATGCTGGCACTGTGCCGAGTGTTGTTGCATACAGTGTCTCACCTGTTCTTTTCTTTTTAAAATCCTCACTCAGGGATATTTTTTTATTTGATTTTTAGAGAAAGAGGAAGGGGAGGGAGGAGAGAGACTGAGAGAAACATTGATGTGAGAGAGAAACATTGATTAATTGCCTCCCGTACATGCCCTGATGAGAGTGAACCAGCAAGCAACCTAGGTATGTGCCCTGACTGGTGTGCCCTGACTGGGAATCAAACCTGCAACCTTTTGCTGTACTGGACAATGCTCCAACCAACTGAGCCGCCAGCCAGGGCTCGCCTGCTGTTTTTTAATAGCTCTAAGAGCTAGAGATGAAATTATATCTCTGATGAAACTGAACCTCAGTGAAGCTAAGACACTGTCCAGGTTCCAACAGATGGTGTGTGCTGAGCTGGGAGCTGAATGCAGACCATTCTGCCTCTCAAGCCCTGAGTAGACTACTGTGCTATAATGCCTCAACTACACACACACACACACACACACACACACACACACACACACACACATTTAAGGATGTAAAAGGTTATCTATTTAACTAAGCTACCCTCAAGACAGCAAACATCTACGTAAAAATCTAGTGCACCTATTAGAAAATGAGTTCATTATATCTAGGCAGAAGACAGAGGACTACTGTTCATCACAACATGGTTACAATGAAATTTTTGAGGATTTGGCTTTTATTCAAAATATTATTATAAAGTGACAAATGCTAGCAAATAGAATCCAACAGACTAGAAAAGATTATACTCACAGCCAAGTTGGATTTTACCCCCAGGAATGCAAGGGTAGTTCAAAGTAAGAAAATCAACCAGTGTAATACATCATATTACTAAAATTAAGAAAAAACATATAATCATCTCAAATGATAAAGAAAATGCATTTGATAAAATCCAACATCTTTTCATGATAAAAATAATAAAAAAACAACTCAGAACATAAGGAACAGAGCAAACTTCTTCAATATAACAAAGGGCATTTATGAAAAACCCACAGCTTACATCACACCAGTGGCGAGAAAGAAACTGAAAGCTTTCCCCCTAAGATTGGGAACAAAAGAAGGTTGCCTGCTTTCCCCACTGTACTAGATATTGTACTAGAAGTTTCAGTCAGAGCAATTACACAGTAAACAATGAAAATGTTATCCAAACTGGAAAAGGAGAAAGAAAATGATCTCTGTTCACAAAGGATATGATCTTATATATAGAAACTCCCAAAGAAATCTACAAGAAAGCCACTAGAGCTAATAGACTCAGCCAAGTTGCAGAGGATAAGATGAACACCCCAAAAGAAAATTAAGAAAGCAATCTCATTTACAAGTTCAAAAGAAATAAATTTAACCAAGGAGGTTAAAATTTATGTGCTGAAATCTATAAAATATTGCTGAAAAAAATTAAAGACCTTAAAAATGAAAAAAACCACACCATTCTGTGTGCATGGATTAGAAGACCTACTATTGTTCAGATGTCAATATACAGAAAGTGATATATGGGTTCAATGGCCTATCAAAATTTCAGTGACTTTGTTTTTTGCAGAAATGAAAAAGCCATTCCTCAGATTCATATGGAATTGCAAAATTCATATATATATATAGCCAAAACAATATTGAAGAACTCATATTTCCCCATTTCAAAACTTACGAAAAAGCTATAGCAATTGAAACAGTGTGGTACTGCCATAAGGATAGACATATATACTAATGGAATAGAATTCCATAAATAAGCCCATAAAACTATGGCCGATTGATTTTTGACAAGGGCACCAAGCCCACTCACTGAAGAACGAATAGTCACTTCACTAGTTAGTGATGGGAAAACTGGATTTCCACATGCCAAAGAATGAACTTGCACCGCTACCTCACACCTTAGATAAATATTAACCTAAAACAGGCCAATCACCTAAATATAAAAGCTAAAACTATAACACTCTTGGTAGAAAACATAGGGATAAACCTGCATGATCTTGTATTTAGCAACAGATTCTTAGATATGCTATTAAACAAAGAAATTGTATGTGTGTGTGCACGCGCGCGTGTGCATGTCCCCAGAATTAGAGGAGGACAAACAACAAGAATAATAATTTTTTAGAGCGCCTTCACCCCAGAGTTGAATCACAGTTCAGCAGACAACACCAGGAAGATCTATAGATCACTTTCAGTATATCGACACTTTAACAATAATAAGTCTTCCAATCCATGAACACAGGATGTTTCAATTTATGGATACTGAAA
>NW_006287910.1:2310080-2314774 GCF_000327345.1 Myotis davidii | reverse complement strand
TGTTTAATTCAATATCATTATCACTAACATATGGGAAAATGTTAGAACTCAACCTAGTGAGTTCTCTCTCCCAGAGAGAGCCAGGACAATTATTCCTTCGTAGAATGATAATTCAGGCAAGGGCTGCTCTCTAGTTTCCCCTCTCGTGGGAAAACTTCCTTATGAGTGGTGTGAACAGTGTAGGGGAAAGGCTGCAAAGATGATGCTTGAACTACTGACAATCAAATTGCTTTTAAGCACACTTCAGCACTTGAGAAGAATCCATTTATATATTAAGAACGAGTATGCTAATTGCAAGCCATTCTTGTGTATCCTTTAAGGGATCTCTATGGAGCAAACCTCATTTGAATTACTCTCTTCCTTCAACAAACACCCAGTACTTGAGATGTACTGATTTTGGCACCGAGTCTGAATTACCAAGGCTCTTTTGTAGAGATGAACTGATTAAGATAGAATGAGAATGGGACTAACCAACATTTATTGCACCTCATATGTGCCAGGCATGGGAGCCCCTGTTCTCTGGTCATGCCTAAACCAAGAAGGGCTCAGCTCTTGGCAGATTAGCCCCTCCTGAAAGCAAATAGATCCAACTCCCCAATGCAGTAATGAGAAGGGGATAGTTTACTGGTGTCCCTGGGTAAGGCGAGAGTTTTACATCAGACACCACATACAACATGAAAATCTCCAAGCACCTGTGTCCGCCCCCCCCAAAAAACTTCTCTATTAGTCATTTGTCTCATCTTTCCCTCTTCTCTTCCCCTTAAAGTATCCCAGAAGAAATGTTTTCTATTGTCCTGAACAATTCAGCTGTGCCTCTAGGTTGTAGACATCACTCAGGCTGTCCACTGAGCAGTGACAATCAAATCTGTTTCTGCTGGCTATGTGCCTGCAGGCATACATGTGTGTGAGTGTACATGCATACGTGGTCCTGTGTTGGGTGATTCTCATTTCACCTGAAATCACTTATGTTATCCCATTTTCCCCTTAAAACACCCCTGAGAGATTATTTCATCCCATTTTGTAAGAAAGACTGAGAACAGCTCGGTAACTTGTCCAAGCTGAACAATTTACCAGTAGGGGAAGCCACAATGGAATACAGGACCAATTCCAATATTCATGACTTAAAAAGCTGGCCCAGAAATGGAAGGCTTTCTTGATTTTTACAGTAGTGGGTGAATTCTTTTTTAATGGTTCTTTTTAAAATTTTATTTTAGAGAGAGGGAAGAAGAGAGAGAGAGAGAGAGAGAGAGAGAGAGAGAGAGAGAGAGAGAAACATAGATCACTGGTTGCCTCCCGTACACACCCGGACTGGGGATCAAACCTGCAACCTAGATATGTGCCCTGACTGGAATCAAACCCACCACCTTTTTGGTGTATGGGAGGATGCTCCAACCACCTGGTCACCCAGCCAGGGCAGCAGTGGGTGAATTCTTGTCTCTACCACATTGGACCTTCCCCAACGGACCCTTAGTGAGTGGTGATGAGCCATGTAGTAGTTTCACTCAAGAAGCTTGTGGTCTAAATCAAGGCCAGTGGGCCAGACCCAGCCTGCTTCAGGTAAAGGTTTTCTGGCATCCACTACTCCTGTCCCTTTGCATGATATCGATGACTGTGTTTGTACAGCAGCGGCCGCGTTGAGTAGCTGTGACAGAGACGGAGTGGTCTGCAAATGTTTGCTATCTGGCCCTTGGAAGAAAAAAGTGTGCTGACTCCTGGTCTAGAGAGTCGACTGACACATAAATTGGAACTTGAGCACCGGAGCATGAAGGGAGGTGGCCGCGAGCTGCGGGACTCCCCAGGAGGGGAGCTGTGTTGTAAAACTACTCAGCAGGCATCCGCAGCCCTCCACCTCTCCATTCCCCACAGTAATAGGGCCCTGACAACACCATAAATGCATGAAGTCAACACAGTAAGTACTTGCTGTTTGCCAAGCTCTCTGGTGGAGAGAGCTGTAAGCAAAACAGACCAGGCATGAGTGTGGAATGAGAAAGAGATCAAGGCGCCACGTGGGAGCTTGAGCAATGTCCTCATCGAGGCTGGGAGGGAGCAGAGCCAGGTCACGGAGGTTCTTGCAGTGGGATTTCATTCCAAGGGCACCGAGAACTTTGAAGCCGCGTGGGAGGTGGCGGGATCTGCTTTAAACTGAACATTCTGGCCACTCGGTAGAGAATGGATCAGTGAAGGGTGTGGGCGGGGGAACCAGGAGGAAGCTTTTTGCAGTCACTCGGGCATGAAGTGGGAGGAGCTTGAACAGGCCGGTAACAATGGAGATGGAGAGAAGGGTTTGGCTTGGGGAGATATTGGGAGTTAGAGCGAGAGGACTCACGGATGGCTAGGCTAGGATGTCGAGTGGATTCTAATAAAGAAGCCGGAAACTTGCCAGAGGCTCCCGAAAGCACCGAGGACAGTGTGCCAGGCTGCCATGGGGTGTATTATGATTCCTGCCTCCTGCCCACGCGGGCAGGGCGGGACGAAGCAGCAGTCGGTGCCCTGGGCGCCCTGAAAGGAGGCAGCCACTGGCTTCCCGTCGGGCTCCACCACAGTTGGAACAGGCAGATGCACCCTCGGAATAAATTGAATCGCCTGGTGCCAGGCAGCTGGCCTCCCCACAAAAGGATGGATTGGACTGGTTAGAGGGAGCTCGGAACTCGTGTTGCGGATCCATTAATGTCAGCCACAGGTTAATTCTGAGCAATTTCCAGGTGATCCAAAAATTCATTAAACTGACGAAAACAAATCTTTGGAAAATCGAGCTGGTGACAGATAGAAAGCCAATGATTTATTGCCTGGATGAGAATAAGTGTCTCCTCTTCCAGTCCTCAGTCTGTTGAGTGAATCGAAGTGTGCAGGAAGAACAAGGGAGGTGCGAGCTCCACGTAATGGGCATGGCTGGGGCCCAGCGTGGCCTGCCCTCCCTGCGGCTTGTTTCATTAAGTCCTGAGGTGGAGGGAAGCGTGAGGGAGCAGGGGGGCAGGAACACATGGAGATGGAGGTCGGGCAAAACTGAGTTTGAATTCCTGCTTTCCAGCTATTAGCTTCTGTAACCTTGGGCAAGTGACTTGGCATTTCGGAGTTTCCATCTCTTCAACTGTGGTGATAGTATGTTTTCTCCTGTACTCAGGAGGGCATATAATACATGAAAATGATGGAGCACTGGGCCTGGAACATTATAGGGGACTCAATAAAGAGCCAACACGATAGTGGTGATAACAAATAAGATGGGTGAGCTTCCCCCCGCCCCCTTTAATGGGCATACACGCGCAATGCAAGCAGTCACACTGCTGCTGCAGAGTGTTAGGGAATGCTTACTTAGACTTCCAAGGACAGAAAAGTTTTCCAAGTCAAAAGTTGCGGGGGAAAGTGGGAAATCAGAAGACGAGGAAGATGGGTGATGAGATTTGGAGGTGGGTGTTGCTGATAAGAAGAAAAGGGTCGTAGGTGTAAGGAGGAGAGGTCATGAAGGCCACCGTGGGGGCTTCCCCGAGTGGCAGTGGTGAGGTGAGTGGTGTGAAGGAAAGGACCACACTTGGAAAGTGGTGCTGTAATTGGTCTGAAATCTGGCTGAAGATGGTTTCTCAACTTATGCCCATAATATCTTAGGTGTGGAGAAGACCTCAGAAACCGAGGGAAGGGCTGATTTCCCTGAAACACTTGTAGGTTGGGCAGTCCACCATCTGGTGACGGCACTGTGACCTTCCGTGGGGCCCTTCACAAGGTGCACACACATCCCACTTTCCGTACATGTCCTTCCATCTTCCATGGATGGGAGGCCTGTCACAGCCGTCGCAACTTTAGGAAGGAATTGTGATGCTCCTCAGCTGAAAATACCCAAAAGCCACAAAGATGCCTCGAAGGAATATTTTGCTATGGATTACTGTTCTGGTGAGTGGATCGCTGCTCTACTGAAGTGTGTTTAAGTATGTATGAACACCTATTGGGAACACGTGAGACAAACCTTAGTTGGAGTCCACAGACCCTAAGAAACCAAGAGGAACTCTGACCTCTGGCATCCCCATAGTGTGTCCAAGATGCCTATGACTTGGCATCTTGGACACTGAAAATTACTTTGAAATCAGGGAATGCCTGAGAAGGCACAGGGCACAATCCACCCCCTGCTGGGGGCATGTTCCCGAGTATTCACCGGCTCTTCCTGTAAGAGACTGTACTCCTCTGACCCACTGGTGTTAGATTCATCCATGTGCCTTGCGCTGGCCAGTGGCACATGATTAGATGCGATGCAAACCACATTCAAGCAGAAGTTGTAGGATTATGTGTTTCTATCAGCTCTCCTTTTCTTTCCCTTTGCTCTATGAATGTCATGAGGCTTTTAGAGGGGATGTTCCTTTAACCTGGATCTTGGCACGAGAAGACACGTGGAACAGAGCTATAGCTAACCTGTGGCTACCAACATATAAGGAGGTGGTGAAATAAACCTAAACTGTTGTAAGCCACTGAGATTTGGGGGTTGCTTCTTACACAGCATAACCTAGGAATAGCAAACTGACACAGGAGAGGAGCTGGTTGTTCGACATGGTCAGAGATTTTTTTTTCTAATGCTAAACTCCTCAAACTTAACCCAATGAAATATTGCTCCTGCTCTTTCTGATTATTCAGGAGTTTGGTGGCTTAGTGGGTCTGATTTTTCAGGTTCACTGCGTGTGCACGTGAAATGTGTGTGTGTGTGTGTGTGTGTG
>NW_006287910.1:2299521-2310068 GCF_000327345.1 Myotis davidii | reverse complement strand
CTGCTGAAAGCCAGCATGGACTCAGCCTCAGGAGCTGTGCTTCCCAGAGCCATTATACACAATCAGCTGCTCATTACTTGGGGGCAGATGATCCCACCTCTTTCCTCCTTCAAATATGGACTTTGACCATCTTGCTCATATGCTCTTCAATAGTGACAGCAGGAAGCTAAGGGAGAAGCCCAAGCCACTTACCTGCCTACTGACTGATCACTCTGGCAGCCGTGAGCAACTAATGCTTGCCAGGCACTGTCTAGGTGCTGAACAGATATGACCTAGTTTCATCTTGATGGCCACCCATGACATAAATGTTACTATCCCCATTTTACAGATGATAAAACTGAGGCTAAGACGGTTAAGGCATAATCCCAGGTAGAGATGCAATACAGAATCAGATATTTCTCTACGTTTTTCCGTGACTGCAGTCAGTACCCCCCAAAACTGATTTAAGTAGAGAATAATCCAATATAATAAAACCCTACTATGCAAATTGACCAAACGGTGGAATGACCAATTGCTATGACGTGCACTGACCACCAGGGGGCAGAAGCCTGGCTTATGGCTGGCTAGTGCAGTGGCGGTGGCAGGAGCCTCTCCCACCTCCACAGCAGTGTTAAGGACCCCTCGGAGGATGTCCGGCTCCTTGTGGACATCCCCTGAGGGGTCTTGGACTGCGAGAGGGCGCAGGCCGGGCTGAGGGACCTCTAGTGTCAAATAATATGAAAACAGCATCTATGTACCATGTAGAAGTGTGGGGCTAGAGAGCTCCTCTACAATAATGAGCTGGGAACGCTTGAAGCTTAGAGGCAGACTCACAGCTCTGACCACACAGAGAGGAGACAAGATCACACTAGCACTGGGGCCCCGTCCTTTGGTGCACCGCATCTAAAATTGGCCTTGGGCCCAGCATCTAAAATTGGCTCCTTGGGCCGATCCGGTGGGAAGTGGCAGGGATGCAGAGTGAGAAGACTTTGTTTCTATTTTGGGAGGCTCTGCCTTTCCTTCAAAGTGAAAAGGCAACAGCTTTTGTTTAAACCCTTAAGCAAACTGTTTACTCCCATACCTCATGCGACGTGAGACTGAGAAGCGGGCGGCGCTGCACTTTGCATGGCAAACTTGTCCTCCGCCGGTGCTATTAGTGATGCAACGGAGCTATTTAATTAATTACCACTGACATATGTTCGTGCTAATTTATAAGACTGGTTAGCTTGCACACTGCATCTGAACTCTTGCCTGCCCAGACAGCTTCCTGAATGTAAAGCAATTTGCCTAACTTGAAGCTAAAGAAAGAATGAAAGAAATCCCAGAATATTTTTAAGTTTGGCAAGTCTTGATGGGTTAGGTTACTTCTCGGTGGTTCTCAACCAGGAGAGATGTTGTCCCCACAGAGGAAATGTGGTCATGTCTGGAGACACTTATGCTTATGGCACTGGGAGGGAGGGGACTGTGGGCATAGTGGGCAGAGGCCAGGGTCTGCTAAACGTCCTACAGTGCACAGGGCAGCCCTCCCACCCAGAACGATCCAGTCCCAAATGTCAGTAGTATGAAATCTCGACCTAGTTCAAGGCTCCTGCTGTGGCCAATGTCTAGAGAGGGAAAGTAGCTTACTTAAGGTCACACAGCAAGTTAGTGACAAAACTGAGGAGCAGGATGATTTAGTCATTAAAGCACAGGCTCTGGAGTCTGAATGCTTGGCTCCCCGACTTGGACCTGACTCTTTCTAACTAGGGAAACGTGAGCAAGTTACTTCCGTTCTCTGTGCCTCAGGGACCTCGTCCAGAAAATAAGAATAACAACGGTGTCCACTAGTAGCTTTGGAGGATAACTCAATGACACAGACCATGTTTCGGTTTGGCTCAGTGTGTGTCCTATTTACTGTCAGAATTCCGTACCTTCATAGCAGCAGGATTCAGGGTTAGCTAGGACAGTAGTTACTATAATAATTACTAATACAGAGTGTCCCAAAATTCATGCAAGAAGTAATTTTGATAGAAAACACAGGTTTATAATTAAAAATTGCAAAATTTTTATTGATTCATAAAGTATACGGTATAGGGTTATGTATGGAATAGCATATCGGGTAAATGACCTCCCTGGCTTTGCTGGCATATACGCACTCTTTTGTTATTGCCGGAGCAGACCGTTTGCATAAATGTGGCTGAATTTCGATGAGGCTCATTTTCATCTTGATGGCTTGGTTAATCGACAAAAGTGTCACATTTGGGGGTTCAAAAAATCCACTATCAAAATTACTTCTTGCGTGAATTTTGGGACACCCTTTACAAGATAAGAAACTTCGATTTAAACATTGATAGTCCCTTCTATGTCCACATATACACATACACATACATTATGCATATAGGTATACATGTATAAAGTATGCATGTGTATAACGTATTTTTTTTTCATTTGATTGTCATTATTAACAGATTCTGTACTTGCGAATTTGCCTCCTTGCTAGACTGTATTTGTAATCCCCAATTCCATGTCTGCGCTGCTCTGGCAATCATTCACAGCCACATGCAAAGTGCACTAAAAAGCACCTGAATTTTTAAGAAATTTATTTAATAAGAGAGAGAGACACATATTGATTTGTTACTCCCCTTCTTTATTCATTCATTGGTTGACTCTTGTATGTGCCCTGACCAGGGATCGAACCCATAACCTTGGAGTATCAGAAAGATGCTCCAACCAACTGAGCTACTCGGTCAAAGCTCTCCAAAGCACCTGAATTTTTAATTAAATTAGCGTGTTCTTGTTTCTGCCCTTCTCATCTCAGAAAGAGGCAGACTGTAGGGTGATCAGCTAGAACAAAAGACATCTCTCCAAGGGATGTTCTTTAAAACTCACTTTATAGTGCACCCCCAGACAAGACAGAGTTCATCCCAGCACCTCAGGGGAAGCAAGTAAAAGTTAACACACAGCTTTTTAATCTAGACGAGAACAGGATTCTGAAGTCAGTACAATCACTGTTCCTGCCTTTCTATTGATTTCTTCGTCTCAGTCTGTTTCTGTGTGCTGTTGTTGTTTTAGGTTAAGTTAGGCTCTTATAAGTTTTTAGTTTGAGATTTCTATGCTTTTGTTCATTTATTATGAGAGCCTGATGACCACGTTCACTGTCTTTTACATAGAATCTGCCTCAAACCATCAAAGAATGTTCTAGAATGTAGCTCCTACTGTGAGCCACGAATTGTCACACGAAATGCTGCAAAGAAGAGGGTCACGTGACCTACAAGTCGCTGAGTACATCCTGCCCTGTTTTCTGACAATGGACTCAAGCACCCCACTCCGCACTCAGCTGGAAAATTTAACCTCAGCTCCAGGGTTTCTGCAGGTTCCAGGGTCTTTTATTCCTACAGGTGCCCTTGCTTTCCCTTTCCTGCCGCTCTCACCAGTCTCTCTCCGGGGAGGCCAATGCAGATGTGGACGCCAGAAACTTCTTGCTATTCCGAGCCCAAGATTCACAAAAGACATTTATTTGGGTGTGTCACAGTCTCAAAGGAAAGTTTGAGGCAATGGATGATGTCTACCCAGCACACAACCTGGAAACTGAGTTTTAGGCACACGTGACCTAACGAATCCTCCAGCTATTCCTACTGCTGGCTTTTCCCAAAAGCTGACCATTCCTGGCCCTTTTGCTGGAAGATTTTTCTGTGAGGTTTCCCTCTCTTTCTTACTTCTCCCAACCCCAAATTCCTGGAGTACAAGCCTCGTCATCTCTCTCTTTGTATTACTGCCCTTCCACAGTTAAAGCTTATTATCAAGCTGTTTTCCTAAAAAAGACAGAATCCCCTGAATGGCATTTTCCTGCCAGCTATAAAAATAACATTTTCAGTCCTTTTTTTATGGAACGGGAGCTCCATAGAAGGGAGGATTTGGATGAATTCACTGGGAATTTAAAGCATCAGGACTCTGAAGGTGAGTGCAAAAAATACGACCATAGGAGAACAATTGGATTTTGCATCCTTGTCTACTTGACACGGTGCCCACTGGAGTTCCCGCTTTCCTACGAAAGTAGGTCCAATTCCCAGTCAATGATGCTGTCTCTTTCAGAGAAAGATGGCCAAGTTCACCTTAAAAAGATGCGATTGCGCAGAAAATGAGAGAAGATGGGCTTGCACTGATTAGCTCACCTTTGTCGTGTGTTTTCTCACCATGTCTCAGTGATGTGGGCCGTTCCAGTGGAGAACAGCTGCTCCTTCATTACAAGTAACAATGTTAACTCAAATAATCACTAATTCTCAGGGGGTGCTCACTGCATGAGTGATTCTCATTATTTAATTACATCATTTAACTCATTTAATCTTCACCACGAACCAATGTGGCAGGCGCCATTTTCATTCCCATTTCATAGATGAGAAAACTGGGGCAGAGAAGTCTCCCTAGGTGGTTACAAACCAAGGCAACTCGGCTGCAGAGTTCATGTTCTTAACTGCCGTGTTATTCAATCCCTCTCTGATTTCAGCAATAACGATGCTCGGGGACTGCTGAGTCCCGTGGTGCAACACACAGTGATTGGAATCTCAAGGTCACCTGTTAAATCCTGCCAAACCCTTCAAGTGTTAACTTAAATGCCACTCCCAAGCAGCAGGCTTTACCGGCTCCCATACCAGGAGAGCTTCTGCCATCACACTCTCACTTCACAGTGTGCCATTTGGTGGTCTGTGGTGTGATGGTTGAGTCATTATTTGTGCAATTTCTTTATCTCCTCAGCTAAAATGCAGTCTCCATAAGCATGTCTCCCCTCTTGGTCACCACTGCATTTTCAGTACCTAGCAGACTGTTTGACACATAGTGTGGCTTCAACAAGTACTTGCTTAAAGCATGCATGCATGAATCCTAGATGGGCATATGCTGATTCCTCCAGAACAGGGCCTTTCAAGCTCCACACAATTGACATTTCTGGCCAGATAGTTCTTCGTTGTGGGATCTGTTGTTCACACAGTAGGATGTTTAGCTATATCTCTGGCCTCTACTCACTAGATCAGTGATGGCGAACCTATGACACGCGTGTTAGAGGTGACACGCGAACTCATTTTTTTGGTTGATTTTTCTTTGTTAAATGGCATTTAAATATGTAAAATAAATTTCAAAAATATAAGTCTTTGTTTTACTATGGTTGCACATATCAAAAAATTTCTATATGTGACACGGCACCGGAGTTAAGTTAGAGTTTTTCAAAATGCTGACACGCTGAGCTCAAAAGGTTAGCCATCACTGCACTAGATGATGCTGGCATCCCCACTCTCAGTTGTGACAACCCAAACTGTCCCCAAACACTCATGACTGACTGAAAGACAAGGCACATAGATAGACATAATGCCACGTCTTACTTTAGGGAAACAGAGAAAAGACCATTTCTTAATGGGTGAACTTTACTAATAACACCAGCTTATTATGAAAGTGCACTTTCGCAGGTCAGGTTCTTTGGGAACGAATACCATCTCTTATTCCAGGGAAACAGAGAAAAGGCCATTTCCTAATGGGTGAACTTTACTAATAACACCAGCTTATTATGAAAGTGCACTTTCGCAGGCCAGGTTCTTTGGGAGCACATACAGCAAGGGGAGTTTACATAATATCACAACACCTATCACTGGGAAGTACTTAAGATAAGCAGGCACCTTGCTGGAAGGCACCTTCTTATAATGAATGTTTGACACCTGGTTATCTCATCTGGTTCTTAGGACAACCCTGAGGGTGACAGAGGCCCAAACAATGTAGTAACTTGACCAAGGTGACATGACTGGTAAGTGGGAGACCTGGAATTTGAACCCTAGCAGGTCCAGCTGATGGCAAAGCCTTCACTCTCAGTCACCAAATTATAAGAATCCTTTTAAACACTTCTCCAAATGCTCCAACACCCATCTATATCCACGGGAAGGCACTTAGAAGATAAACACCCATATCCCGGTGTCTGGAACAGCGCCTGGCACTCAAAAATTGAGTTGTTGAATGGATGAATGGTCTCCCCAGTTATTAAAATGAAGTTCCCATTATTTATTAAGGGGTGTGTCTCTTTTTTTATAACTTTTTTTATTTTTATATTTTTATTGATTTCAGAGAGGAAGGGAGAGGGAGAGAGAGATAGAAACATCAATGATGAGAGAGAACCATTGATTGGCTGCCTCTTGCATGCACCCCACTGGGGATCAAGCCCACAACCTGGGCATATGCCCTGAACGGGAATCAAACTGGTGACCTCTTGGTTCCTAGGTCGACGCTCTACCGCTGAGCTACACCCGGCTGGGCAAGGGTGTCTCTCTTTTTTATCGAATTCTTGTCCATGTCTAGGCCAAGCAGTTTAACCAAATCTTAAGGCACCTGAGCTTCTGCAGGCTCACACTTCCCACACGGCCCCTTTAAGTCTAATCTCTTATGAAGATATTTTTCCTACAAGGGGGACAAACTGGTGATGGAAAAAAATTATTAAATTAAATTTTTAAAATATATTTTTTCTAAGAAGGGACAGGTCCCTCTTTACTAAGGAGGATTCATAGTAAGACCCCTACACTCATATATGCATGCGTTCGCTCAGCAGGCATCATTTCCCCCATTTGGCCAATGGGGGTAAAATAGAGCTGGTCCAGACTGTACCTGAAAGCCCATCATAGGTACTCAGTAAACTCTTGCCCACATTTCTTTTACAAACTATGGAAATGGGACATGAAGACTCCCCCAGCAATGCAGGCAGGGCGAGGTTTCTGCCTCTCTCGGTTTCCTTTTGAGTTCCAGCTGATGCTCTGAAATATTCTGCCCACTGACTGCTGCTCAAGACAGTGGGTGTGAGTCAAGAACATCTATTCAGCCATTTGTTACATCCCAAGGGCGCCAGCGAGATACAAGGCCTCGGGTTACAGGCTCCCCAGCGCCGATCTGGAGCTTCTATTTTCAGAGGTGCAGTGGGTAAATGGCACCCACGAGGTTTGGAATAGAAAAGTCTGCAAAGGAACAATCAAAATAGCTCTCCATGTTGTTCCCCTCCCCCTCCCCCTCCCCCAGTCTGGGCCATGGAGGGACTTAAGTGGGCAAGGAGACAACAGAGCGTCACTAGAAGAATGGAACCTGTCATCCGTGAGTGGCCTCCTGAGCCACGGCCCATTCTTTGAGGGATGTGTTTCTCCTGTGATGGAATCAACGCCGACGGAACATGCTCTCTAAAGAGCCGAATATGTCTCAGAGAAAGAAAGCCACAAAAGAATACAATGACAGTGTCGGTTCTCTGCTCGCCCGCAGTGAAAAACTGCACTTGAAGGCTATACAGGGATCATCTTGGGAACTTTATAGAGTGGCTGAATATCATCCCCTGTAGGTTATAAGAACATCTGATGACTGTAATGTCTGTGTGGGCTCTTGTCTCCACACAGGGTCTGAACAGCAGGATCTTGGGGGAGAGGCTCTGGCCTGTTCATTTTAAAATCCCAGTGGCACTGAGCAGAGGGTCAGGCAAACAGGGCACGGTCATCGGGGAGATGGGGTGCAGGCAGGGAGAGGGGCTAGGCTTGCAGAATCAGACTGAGGCATCTCCACTTGCTCTGTTGATCTTGCAACCTTTCAGCCTTAACCTTTTAAACTCAACCTTTTCTTGTGACACAGGTCCCTTTGGCAGGCAGGTGAAGATCACGTGATACCTTCTCAGAATGATGCTTTTTAAATTTTTTTAATTATTACTTTTTAATCCTTATCCGAGGATAGTTTTTATTGATTTTTAGAGAGAGAGAGCGAGCGAGAGAGAGAGAGAAAGAGAGAGAGAGAGAGACCAATCGGTTGCCTCCCGTATGCATCTCAACTGGGGATTGAACCCCCCACCTTTTGGTGTATGGGACAACACTCCAACCAACTGAGTCACATGGCCAATAATACTTTAAAAAAAATATAAAATATTCTGTGTCAAAGAAACTGACATCAAAAACATTTATCAATATACTTAATCAAACAAATGTGTGAAATGATAATATATGAGCTTTTTTATTAACATATTAAAAAGATTCAGTAGCGAGTCTTAAGACTCCATAATTTTGAAACAGTGATATGTGTAAATGATATTTTGAAATATCTGCAACACTTGTAACATGATAATTAGCTGTGATTTCTATTGGTGACATGGTCACAGCTACACTAATACTACTGTGGTCTATTCCCTCATTCATAATTGAGGGACATGTCAAATTTCAGTTAGGAGTCAGTGAAAATGAAGATGCATTTTATTCCTCCCCTGAGTTCATGGCCTTCCTGGATTCTACTGGCACACCAGGCTTGGAACCTTTGCTTTCAAAACAACAGTGATTCAGAGCACAATTCTTCAAACCTCTTCTCTCTCTCTCTCTCTCTTTGGTATTTTTTTAAAAAATATATTTTCATTGATTTTAGAGAGAGAGAGGAAGGGAGAGAGCTAGAATATTGATAAGAGAGAAACAGCAATCAGCTGCCTCCTGCACGCCCCCTACTGGGACTCAAGCCTGTAACCCCCACTTTTGCCCTGACTGGGAATTGACCTGGAGACCTCTTGGTGCATGGGACGAAACTCAACCACTGAGCCATACCAGATGGACAGACCTTTTCTCTTTGTCTGTAATCATTCCCTCCGGTCTTGTAGGCTTAAATGTATTTGCTTACATGCTGATGATTCTCAAATTCTACCTCCAAACCTGGGTCTTTCTGCAGACTCCCGCTTCAGTAGCTCTGCCTGGGCAACTTGTCGGCTTCTCATACTAGATGTGTCCACATGGGCTGGGGCCCCATCCTTCTGATAGTTCCAACCAAGACCTTGGGGTCTCCCTGACTCCTCTCTTTCTCTCTCTCACCCACATCCAACTTATCAACAAGTTTGATCAGCTCTACTTTCACATGTATACTTCAACTTGCCTCTTGCAACCTCTGGGCTACCATCTGGGCTCAGGACACTCATCCTTCACTGAGGTTATTGCAATTGCTTAACCCAGTCGTCGGCAAACTGCGGCTTGCGAGCCACATGCGGCTCTTTGGCCCCATGGCATGGGCCACGAAGTTTCAATCGCACTGTACGTGCGCGCCCGCATGTGGTATTTTGTGGACGAGCCACACTCCAGGGGCCAGTTTGCTGACCACTGGCTTAACCAATTCTCCTCCTTTGCCTCCCTAAAGCCAAAAAACTCAGCATGGCAGCCAGAGGATCTTTTAAAAAACAACAGAGATGCAAACTGTATACTCCTCTGTTCAAAACTCTCCAAACACTTCCATTACACTAAGAGTAAAATTCATGTGAATACAAGACTTGCCTCCTGCCCCCCACTCCCCATTACCTCTCTGACAGTATCACTCAATTAACCTGAGTTACTTTGTCTCCTGCTCAAATTCACCAAGCCAATTCCCACCCAAGGGCCTTTGCTCTTGCTGTTAATCTGCCAGATTGTTCTTCCAAATATCCATGTGACTCCTCACTTCCTTCAAGTTCTGGTCCAACATAATCATACTAGAGACCTGTTGCACAAATTGTGGACCGATTGTATTGCTCGGCCTGTCCAGCGATTGGGACAGATTGGGGCCAATCGGGGCTGGCTGGCTGGGGAGGAACTGTGGGAGGGCTCCAGGGCATGCCTGGCCCTCTTGCCCAGTCCCGATCGGCCAGATCCCAGCAGCATGACATTAAAATGAGGCTCTTAGGGTGGGCACTAATCCAATCTTATAAGAAGAGACTAGGACACAAAAAGAGATACCTGGGGCATGCATGCGCAGAAGGATGACCATATGAAGGGGCAGCAAGAATGCAGCCATCTGCAACCCAAGGAGAAAGGTCTCAGGAGAACTGCACCCTGCTGACACCTTGATCTTGGACTTCCGGCCTCCAGACTATCCTTGCCACCTTATCCTGCTTTATTTTACTCTAGGAGCACTTGTCACATTTCCTAGACTATGGACTAATGTGTCATTAGCATCTACAGTCCTGCACTCAAAAAAAATTTGTTGAATGAATGAATGAATGGAATGGAAAATTTCTAATGAAATTATTTTCCTACTTCATAAAAGTCATAAGAGCCACTGTTACTAACATGAGGCCACCACTTGGAAATTAGATGGACCATCCCACATTCACCCATAAAACAACACTCCATCCACTGAACCATGAAGGAGATGACAATGGCACTAAGGAGGGCCTAAGCTGGCCCTATTCCCTTCACATCATAGGCATGTTCTTTCTCACCTTGGCAGGTAGGTAAGGAGTTGTTTCTAATCCTATATAATAAAAGCCTAATATGCTAAGTGTGTAGTCACCTGGTTGTCCAATCAACTAATCAAAACATATGTTAATGATATGCTAAGGCCACTCAACTGCTCGCTATGATGTGCACTGACCACCGGGGGCAGATGCTCTGACCGGTAGGTTAGCTTGCTGCTGGGTCTGGCCAATTGGGAGTGAGCAAGACAGGCCAAACATGCCCTGGAGCCCTCCCACATTCCTCCCCAGTCCTGATCGTGCACCAGTGGGGTCCCTCGGCCTGGCCTGTGCCCTCTCGCAATCCAGGCTGAGGGACCCCCAACCACCCCCCACCTGCGTGCACAAATTTCATTCG
>NW_006287910.1:2297371-2299191 GCF_000327345.1 Myotis davidii | reverse complement strand
TACCTAATAAATACCACATGTGGGACTATTTAAGAAACACATTATTTTTACAACAACCCTATGAGATAGACACTCTTCTGATTCTCAATTTAGAGAAGTGGGGACAGACTCAGAGAGGTTGAGTGACTTGCCCAAGGTCACACAGCAAATAAGTGGCATAGCTGGGATTTGAACCTGAGTCACTCTGGCTCCAGGGCCGTTAACCAGTATGTTGTGGTGGGGTGGCCTTGTCCTCCTTCTGGAAAAGAAGAAGCAGAAGTGGAGAAGTCAGCCACATACCCAAAGCCACGCAGCCTGTGAGCATCAGAGCTGAGATTCGAGACAGGAGCATTTCCTTCGCATCAGTGGGCCAGGGGTGCTAGCTGGGATTCGGGATGCCCTTCAGAAGCAGGCTGAACAAAACCAGGCACATCTCCCATCCCAATGGGACACTAAACGACTGCAGACACGGTTACCTATTAAGTGCAGACTGATAAGTGCTATAAGGTGTAGGGGCTCTGAGAGTGCACAGCAGGCAGTCCTGACCGAGTCCGGGTCAAGGACACCGCAGCCACAGAGACGCATGGCTTGTGCGGGAGGCTACGCAGTCTGCACAGCCTCCCTCCTGCATCTTCTAGGGAGACCGGTCTTTGAAGCATTACATGATCTTGCAGTTCCTCTCAACCATATGATTTAATTATTGGGAAGTACCACGTGCCCTTTTCCATAAGGACAGATGTGTGGAAAGGAAGGGAGGCAGGGTTAATATTTTTTCTTCTGGTTTATGAGTTTCATTGATTTTTCTAGAAGAAAAGGCTTCTCTTTGACCTTGTTCCAACTAAGCAGGTTTGCCTGGGACAAAGGGTCTGGCAGCTGCTCAGAGAAGGATGACCCTGGCCCCATGCCCTCAGGGAAGTCACGAGGCAGCTAAGCAGGAGGTGGAGGTAGAGACCGCCCCAAGTGTCTGAAATAGTGTCTCACTCACTGCCCCAGCCCCACATCCCACCCCTCCCCACCGAATCCTGTCAGTTTAATTCCCAAACCTCTCCAATCTGCCCATTCCTCTCAGCCCCTTTGCCGTAGCTCCAGCCTAAGATGCTATCTTTGCCTGAAATAGAGTAACTTGACCCCCAGCCTCCACTCTATTTCCTCCCAACATCTTCTCATCTGAGCAACAGAGTGACCATCTTAAAATATATATTAGATCTCTGTCACCTCCAGCTTCTTAAAACCCTGCAGTCACTTCCCATTGCACTTGGGATAAACATCAAAAACCCTTCCCACGTGGAAGGATGTTCAATAGCAGGTGAATGGATAAAGAAAATGTGGTAGGGACATGCAACAGAATACAATTTAACCTTAGCAAAGAAGGAAATCCTGCAACGTGCAATCACATGGATGAACCTTGAGGACATGATGCCAAGGGAGATAAGTCGGTCACAGAAAGACACACACCGCTTACATGAGGACTCTACTGTAGAACCAAGGAATGGAATGCTGGTCGCCAGGGTTTGGGAAAGGGGAAATGGTGAATTATCAATCAACGGGCTCAGGATGAATATGCTCTAGAGATCCGCAATACACACTGTACCTACAGTCAACAATCTGTATTGTGCACTTAAAAGTGTGTTAAGAGGGTAGATATGTTAAGTGTTCTTACCACAATAAGATAAAATTTCTAAAAAAAGAATTAGGCCAAGTATTACCACTAATCATTATTTTGAAACTTACTGATTGACCAAATCCTCGTCTGCCTCAACTCATCTGGGAAATAGACATTTACCAATTTATTCCAGCAACAAGATATGCTACATGTACATTATTAATAAATGCTGGAAAGA
>NW_006287910.1:2271260-2296786 GCF_000327345.1 Myotis davidii | reverse complement strand
AATGCCGCGACCCTTTAATACAGTTCCTCATGTTGTGGTGACCCCCGACCATAAAATTATTTTCGTTGCTACTTCATAACTGTAATTTTGTTACTGTTATGAATCGTAATGTAAATATCTGATATGCAGGATGTATTTTCATTGTTACAAATTGAATATAATTAAAGCATAGCGAGTAATCACAAAAACAATATGTAATTTTATATGTGTTTTCCGATGGTCTTAGGAAACCCCTGTGAAAGGGTTGTTCGACCCCCAAAGGGGTCGCGACCCACAGGTTGAGAACCGCTGGCCTAGAGTCTGGCTTTATTCTATGCATGTGTGTGGAGTTCTTAGGAGGCACCAGATCCCATGGTAGGTGTTAGGGACACAAGAAGAATAAGCTGTAGTCTCTGACCACAGGACAGCTGGATAAACAGGTCTCTGTTGAAACATACGCAGCCCTAAATGGGAAGACATGGACCTCAATGCTTTCTGGTGCATAAAATGTTTGAGGATGGAAGGAAGGAAGGATGGATAGGAAGAGGGAGGGAGGACAAAAGGAATGAAGGAAGAATGGAAGGAGGGATGGGAGGAAGAAGTGAGGGAGGAAGGGAGGAATTCTGAAATGCATATGGAAACAGTACTACACATGGGAAAGGAGAAGGGAACAATGGGTTTTGCCTGGGAAAACTGGGATGGCTTTTCAAAGGAGGTGGTGACTGATCTGGACCCTGAAGGGTCCTGAAGGATGACTAAGCATGTTCTAGATGCTCAATTGGGGAGGGACACTGTATCAACAGGCTGCTGTGTGGGGGTGGTCTGTGTGAGACCGGAGGCAAGGAGGCTGGTTAAAAGGCTGTAGCAAGAGTTCAGATGAAAGATGAGCCGGCCTGACCTGGGCAGCAGGTCTGCTTGGTGAGGAGATGGCTTTCAGAGGCATTGCAAATTGACCGGACTTGGGGAGGCTATTCATTAGGACATGTTTGGCTCTGAGTAATAGAATTCTAATCAATAGTAGCCTAAACAATGCAGACATCTCTCATCTCACTAACACAAAGACTGGAGGCAGACACCCCGAGGTTGGTTCAGAGGCTCAATTATGCCATTAAAGATCCAGACCCATCCAGGATGGATCCAGCCTTTAGTATATTGGCTCTGTATACTCCTGCTTGTTGTCTCATGGTTGCAAGCTGGCTGCCATAGCTCAGGCATCCTGGCTGCTTTCAAAGACAGGAAGGAGAGGGTGTGTCAGGGCGAGCCAGGGCATCAAGAGGGGATCACTTTGCTTCCTTCTCCTTTTATTAGGGAGGAAATATTTTCCAAAGTCTCCTTGTTGATGTCTCCTAGATGCTGATGTCACATTGGCCAAGGTAGTGCCAAATGACCACTCATAGCTGCAAGGTGAGGTGGGCCACGTGATGTTCAGCAAAGGGGAACAGGGATGCCTGAATGGCTCCGACCAGTCATGATTCATACCCTGGAGCTTGGATACTGTCCATCTCCCCAAAAAAATCAAGATTCTGTTAGCAGGTGGACCAGCCGCTAACAGTGCCTGCCATAGGGTGGGAGGAGGGCTTTAGATTTAATTCAAGCCGTCTCGCCCCTGGATGTGAAAAATGGCAGCCACCTCTTGGCTTCGGTGCTGCGGAAACTGCCGCTACTTCCAGCTGGGCCCGCTGTTCTTTGCTCATACATCCCCAAGAAGATGATTATGCAGAACAGCGAGAGCTTTCTTGTTTGCTGGAATAGTCTCGAGAAATAAGACTGCATTAATAATTTGTTTTCTTGGTATGGGCCATTCGGTTGCAAAACGATATTCCAGTCATAGCACGATACTTCCCTTCCTCATTTACATTCACCGTTGGTTTAATTATGCTTTTCAGTCAGAATACTTATTAATGTTATAGGCCTACCTGAAAATTAAATTGGATAAATTCCTTTTGCTTGGTACCTTGGAAAATGCATCTTTCTGAACTGCTGCTGGAGCCCACCATAGCCTGTGCAGTTTGGTTCCTCTTTAAGTTCATTTGCAAGTAACTTTAAAGGGTATATCCCTCATTTCTGAGTGGGAGAAATGCCCCAAAATGCAGCCCAATTCAAAACAAAGTGGGAGGACAATAGAGAAAAATGGTCAAATATTTTATTTTCTCATGGGGTGGGGGGGATGGGGGAAGCCATTGAATGAGGTATAACATTTCCCTTCTAACTCTAGGAATCTGTCACAGAGTGCAGAGAGGACACGAAACAGTGGCCTTCCACTGACCGGCGAAGGGGGAAAACATGAGGGCAGCAGCTGGTGCCTTTGTCCATTAAACATTTACCAACCTTTGCCCTGTCTTAGGCATCATGGTGCTAGGAATGCAGTAACAATATGTTAGCGGCTCTCAAGCAACTCACATCTTGACGGGCAAGATAATGAGAATCAAGCATGCTCGGTGTATGGTAATGGACAGAACATGGTGAGAGGCCAAAGCTGGGCAGCAGACCCCTGGATGGAAGCAAACACGATATGAGCTGGAGCCCCACTGCCCAGCCCAGTGCCTGGCCTAGAGAGGCTCAATAATGAGTAGTTGGGTGAACTGCACTGAACTTAATCAGACTTGGTGCCATGTATTGAGATAATATTATCTGCTATAACAAGTAAACCCCCAAATCTCAGTAGCTCAATAGCTGTCACATAGAAGTGTGTGTCTCTCCAGACCCATGTGTGTGTGTGTGTGTGTGTGTGTGTGCGCGCGCGCGCGCGCGCCCATGCGCTACCTCCAGCTCATCAACTGCAGACCTTGGGACTTCTCAGCCTCCATAATTACATGAGCTAATTCCTTATAATAAATTTATTTTCATATGTTTCGACATTTGTTTGTCCTGTTTCTCTGAAAAACCCTAACACAATAAGCAACATAGATGAAATGGATGAAAGAACTGACTTTGGTTAGTGACTAATCATAAAATGACAAAGTTATACTGATCACACATACATCCAAAAATGCCGTATGTGGGAGAGGAAGATGGGAGCAAGTCATAGACACTTTCCTGTATGACCAACACAGGAGGTCACTGGCCCAGACCTTGAATCTTGCCCAAGTCCTGGAAGCCCCTGAGAAGGTGTCCAACCTACAAAGTGCGAATTACGCAGGATGAGGAAGTTCTGGGACCGAATGCACAGCAGGCTGGCTGCAGTTACCCATGCTGCATTGCATATTGATATTTGCTAAAGGAGTAGATCTGAGTTGTTCTCACTTAAAAAAACGTAGCCATGTGAGTGGATGGATATGTTCGTTAGCTTGATTGTAGTAACCATTTCACAATGTATGTTTTATATGAAATCATCACCTTCTACACCTTAAATGTATACAATTTTACTTGTCAATTAGACCTCAAAAAAGCTGAAAAAAGGAATATTTGTTAAAGAACAAACAAACAAAAGCGTCGGCAGCCCAAGGTTCGAATACTGGCTGTGCTTTCAGTCACAGAGTGGCCCTGTTGGGGCACAGAGTGCAGCCAGACCAGTGCACAATTAGGGGTTGAATTACTCGGTTCGCCCTGATGCCCCTGAGAATCTACGACTTGAGGCATTTATGAATTGTCACAGCGTCTGCTGAAGCTGTGTGGCAGGTCCTGGCTATAGGAAACAGGAATCAAGTGAATTCCTCTCTGTGGTGGCACTTGAGAGATGGCGAATTCTGCCTGAGTCCAGCCAGCTCCACCACCAGGTAGCATTGACTTTGGGCAATTTGTAGAGCCTCCTTGGCCCCAGTTCTTTCAGCTATAACATAATAACGGCAGTGGTAAGATAATAATAGCACCCACCTCAGAGCGTGAGTTATAAAAATTAAATGAGAATAAGGACATTCAACAGTGCCTGGCACATAGCGAGGGCTCAATGAATGTTAGCTATTATTATTATTATTATTATTAGAGGTTGTCTTGTTATTAATGGTTGTCTCTTTGCTTTTTAGTATGTTTTTTTTTCCTGTTTCCCCCTATTATTTTATACATTCCCTAAATGGGGGACAGGTGTCATGCATGCTGGTGATGGGGGGAAATACATATAAAAATAGGTTTCTAGATACTTTGGAAATAGTAGGCATAGAATTAAAAATACAAGGGCACTATTTTGTATCATTTTCAAAATGTCAAAATTATGCTGATGGAGAACAAACCAGTGGTTACAGGAGGTTGGGGTTGGGGGAGGGGGAAACTATAAGTGGCATTAGGGAATTTCTCTGTGGTGGTGGAACAGGTCTATGCCCTGGTTGTGGTCGTAACGAATCTATTCATTTGATGACATTTCATAGGTCTACACACACACACACACACACACACACACACACACACACACGAGCACATGCACAAAACCCAAATAGGTCTATAGTTCAGTTTACAATAAATATTGTAGCGGAGTCACTTTCCTGGCTCTGATGGAGTACTGCTGTCATGTACGATGTCACTACTGAGGGAAGCCGGGGGGTGGGGAGGTACCCAGGAACTCTCCTTACTACTTTCACAACTTCTTGTGAGTCAAAAATTATTTCAAAATTAAAAGGTTTTAAAAAAAATTACAACAGCAGTAAGACAATAAAAAATATCCATTTAACAGTAACCAGTGGCTACAAAATATCACAGAAAGTAAATTCTTGATTTCTCTGGTAGATTTGACCACAGAATCAGATTAGGTCGGGCCGCAATGGAAGGAAAACCAAGTACTTAGGTTATCATCAAAGAGTGACTGACTTTGCAAGCACCAATTGTGCCCGGCATTGCCATGACAGGGCAGCAGTCCAGGGCTGAGTGTGAGCAGCTCCGCGGGTCCCCGGGGCAGAGCGCTGGGTCTTGCGGAAGGGGGGGGGACAGGTTTGGGGGGGCAGGAGAGGAAGCAGAGCGGAGACGAGGCTGGTGTGTTGTCTGTAAACTGCAGTGTGGGTTCTGCAGACGTGGGGTGCACCAGGACTCTCCCACTAACCCCATCACCAGGCTGTGAGTGCCAAGCATGCTGCTGACCCCCCACTTTACGCACCTGTGTCTTTGAGGGACAGATTTCAGGCTGGGATACAAAGGGGTAGACATGCTCACCCTTCTTTATGTTGTACTTGACAGCTGAGATTAGGAGAATGAGAAGGATGACAGCAGCAATCACAGAAATATGCATGTGTTGCATGAGTTGTTCTAAACACATTACGCATGTGAATGCTGATTCTTACGCATTCAGTCCTCACCACCAACCCTGTGAGGGAGGAACTATTATCCCTATTTTAAAAGTGAGGCACCTGAGGTATAGAGAGGTGGCATGAATCGCCAAAGATCACAGCTTATAGTCGAGACTGTTGAGTTTGCTCTCATTGTGATCAAACCTTTCTTTCCTCGATGTTTATACGTGCTGGTGCTGAGGAGGCACAAAGCGGGGCACGATCAGAAACCCCGTTTAGAAACCTTGATGATTGTCTCTTTGCTTTTCAACCTTTAATTTTTTTTGTCTTGCTTCCCCCAACTATTTCGTACATCCCTTAAAGGGTGTCATGGTATGTTATGGAGAGGAAAATAAAGGAAAACGGGGCAGAGCGCTGGGTCTTGCGGAAGCACTGTGTGGCCAGATTATTATGACCACCCCATCAGTACTTCATTGACACTTCCAAAAATACTGAATATTGAAAACTTCCTAAGCAAATACTCTCAAGGTTTTATTATTATTATTATTTGCATAACTAATTCACTTCATTGTACTGATGGTCTGGTCATAATAATCTGGCCAGTCATAATAATCTGGCCACTCAGTATAATATCATATCATATCACATCATACAATATATAATATGATATGATATGATATGATATGATATAACCATATTATATTAACATATTCTAATTCCATATAATAAAAGGCTAATATGCAAATCGACCAAATGGCAAAAAACGACCAGTTGCTATGATGAGCACTGACCACCAGGGGGCAGCTCCTGCATTGTGTGTCTGCCCCCTGGTGGTCAGTGTGCTCCCACAGGGGGAGCGCTGCTCAGCCAGAAGCCAGGCTCATGGCTGGCAAGTGCGATGGTAGTGGTGGGAGCCTCTCTCACCTCTGCGACAGGGCTAAGGATGTCCAACTGCCAGCTTAGGCCCACTTGCCACATTTGGACATGCCCTGAGGGCTCCCAGGCTTCGAGAGGGTGCAGACTGGGCTAAGGGACCCCCACCCAAGTGCACAAATTTCGTGCACCGGGCCTCTAGTTACATTATAATACAAAATAAGTTTAAGTATACTTCGTAAATGAATAGACATAACTGAGAAAGCAGACACAACAAAACCAGAATCAAAAGTACAAGGCCACAACCCTGAATGGTATGTTTAGTGGTTAGAGTGCCAGCCCACGTACTGAAGAGTCTGGCGTTTGATTTCTGGTCAAGGGCAGGTATCTGGGTTGTAGGTTTAATCCGTAGCCCGGTCCAGGCGCATGTGGAAGGCAACCAATCACTGTGTCTCTCTCACATTGATGTTTGTCTCTCCCTCTATCTCTCGCTCTCTCCCTTCCTCCCCCACTTCCACTCTATCTAAAATCAATGAAAAAATATTCTCAGGTAAGGATTAACCAAAATAAAAGTACAAGGGCACCATTTATACACTATTCTCAAAATGTCTAGATTACAGTGAGAGAGAACAAATCATTGGTTGCCAGGGGTTAGGGCTGGGGGGAAGGTGTGTTAGTTCATAGTGTTACGCCCTCTCCTGGATAAAGAAGGGACATTCTCCGCTTTCTCTTTGTCACCTAGGGCACCTAAACAATGTTGGATGCCTAGGCCACATTCTATGAAAACTGGTTTGAAAAACAAACAATGGAAAACAAAAGCAAATTTAAATCCACCAACAAAAAATGTTATGAAAACACCAGTGCTGACTTTCCAAAAAGAGCAACCCAACCGCTTCGCAGAAGTTCATAAAAATTCCACTGTGTACCAGAACTGCGAGGATTTTCAATTATAAATGAGACATTAAAAGGTAGCCGGAGCCCCTGAAGCGCACAGGCCCCACGCAGCACTGTCGCGGCAGAGGGAGAGCGGTCTCCCTGTATTGACGGCCTACTTATAATTGAAGAGTTTGAGGATGCAAATGAAAATGAGGCAACGCCAACAGGAATTCCCAGAAGACATAAGTGAGAATTTCGGCAATTAAGAATGTTGTCTCAAAGGAAATCAGACTGGTCCATTAATTACAATGCCTTAAAGGGGAAGAGGTTCCAACCAAATGCAATAAATTAAAGTATCAAAAAGAAAATTAGTGGAAAGGGGAGATTAGAAGGGCCAACGAGAAGCTCATCTCAGAGGTGATGATGGAGATAAGAGAAGGGAGAAAAAATACTGAATGTGAATATGATGTCTCAGTCCTCTGTCTCTCTCCTTCCTTCCTTCCTTCCTTCCTTCCTTCCTTCCTTCCTTCCTTCCTTCCTTCCTTCCTCTTCCCTCCCTTCCTTCCTTCCTTTCTCCCTCCCCTCCACACCATCTCCTTTCCTTCCCTTTCTACTACCTGACCTTCCCTTTCTTCCTTCCTACTGTCCTTCTTTCCTTCTTACTCTCCTTCCTTGCTCCCTTTGCTCTCTCTCCCACCTCCCTCCTTCCTCCCCATGTACCCCCACTGTGCTAATTCCTAAGGGCAGTGACACACTGGGACCATCATTCCTCCCTCTGCCCTGAGTCACCCTCAGGAGCCAGCTGCTACCTGGCCCCATCTCCCCCACTTCGCCCTTTCAATCAGTTGCCAGGCCCATCAAGGTGAGTAAGCAAGGCACTGGGCTGACCCAGGTGATGATGTTGCTGACCCAATGACACTCCAATGTCCCTTGCTTTAAGTTCTCAAAAGTTGTTTGTATTTCCTTGTCACCCCAACTTGGTAGGGAAGAGCTTGAGCTTTGGTTTCTGATACTGAGTGACAGGGATGTTTCTGAGACTGCTCCAGCCCCCGGGGTGGTGTCCGCTCCGCTCAGTGCATTCCCGCTCGAACTCCACAGCTCACCCATCGCGTTGGCTCACCTCTCCGCTCTCCAGAATCTGCCTTTGCACAGGGCAGGAATTAGGAGTCAGTCACCTCCTCTATCCCTGTCTAGGACCCCATAAAACACCCTCAAATCTCCCTGTAATAGGGACAGTTGCTTTCTGTAATGAACTGTTCCACCTTCAACTGTTCATGCTTTTTGCTATAAATGCATCGCCTGCATGGCGATTTACTGAATATGGCTCTAAAAAATGCATCGTTTTTCATTTAAATACTTTGGCCTCATCTGGAACAAAAATATCTGAAACCAGGGCTTTGCTATGCTGGTTTTGTGTATTTTTTTTTAATAAATAGGAACATAAATGCATGATAACACATGTTAAATGTGCATCCAGGTGCCACCTGCCCGTCTTTGGTGCCAGCCTTCCCGCCGGGGTGAGAAAGCATGGGGTTTGGACTCATGATGATCTGACTTGGCTTTACCACCTGCTGAGGAACTTTGGGCAATGTTTGCATTATCCCCGCAGCCTCAGTTTTTCCATCTGCACATTGGCTGTAATTATATCTGTCTTTCTAGGGGTCGCCTTGAGGATCTAAGACATGCATTAGGATGCATGTTTATTTTCTGGATTGACGCTTCTATGCCCCTACCCAATGGATTCAGTTACTTGAGACGCTTGGGTAAACTTTAACACAATGTTTGTTGTACATATTGATCAGATGTCTATCCCCATACAACAGGCTCACTGAATGAAGTGAGGGTATGAGAAAGGTGAAGGCATCTGACTCTTACTTAGAACATAAGCTCTTTGATGAATGGGCAATATTTCATAATTCTTCACACCACAGGGATGCTTGCCTGGTGCCAAGCATATGGCAGTGTTCCATCAATGCCTGCTGGCCTGTTGATGGATTTCGCATCCAAGCATTGCCAAGGTGGGCTCTGCTGGAGGTGTGCGAGTGAAGCAGCTCACGGGTCCCACAGAGCAGCCCTGGCCTTATGACGGGGCAGAAGCAGATCCCCAGATCTCTCTGGGGCTTGCCAACTCTGGTGTCATTTCCCATCTGCTTCCATTTTTCCTGCGAGAGTAGCTTTATTGATCTCTTTAATTTTCTTTCCCATCTTTGGCATGGGAAGGTGATATTACCCATGCTTTAATGCCTCCTGTGTTCTGCGAATTACAGGATTATTATGGATGGACTGGCAAGAAACACTCTTTTCACCAAATCATGGCTAAAGCCACCAACTGTCCTTCATTTAAATGGCAGGACATACTCTGAGCAGGGGTCCGCTCACCCAGGCCTGAGGGCTGCAAACACAGATGTAGAATTTTCTCTCAGCTGAGATACTTCCATGTGAAGCCAAGCCACTATTCTTTCATGTGAGCATTTTTATTTTTGAATTCCTAAAGACAGTTGTAGATTCTCTAATAAGGGTGTTTATTTTTCTTTTAAAGCAATTACATGTGATTATTTTCTCTTCTTTTGATTGAAAATTAGTGTGAGGAGGTCTTAAAAGGGACCCTGGAGCTCAAAATTTCAAGGTCAATATGTACTTTATAAAAAAGAGGTCTAATGTAAAGGCAAAACAAAGTCTCGTATGCAAGTTCTTTTAGTTCGATAACTAATTAAAATCACAACCATCACCAACAGAAAACTTTCCCCTGACCTCATTTGATACTTAGAACTCTTTGCAAGAGGAGAAATAAAGAGGAAATAAGTGGTTTCTCTGTATTTGATGAGTCCCCCAGAGCAGAGGCTCCCTCATCTATATGGGTCTCCCCAGAGCTTAGTAGGTGTTTAGAACCGAGTAGTCAATACTAAACAACTAACAAATGTTTACTACAGAACAAATGAGTGAATTTTCTTTCTTTAAAAATTTTATGGAAGAACTAGAGGCCCAGTGCACGAATTCATGCACCAATGGGGTCCCTCAGCCTGGCCTGCGGAATTGGGCCGAAACCGGCTTTCCAACATCCCTTGAGGGGTCCCAGATTGCAAGAGGGCACAGGATAGGCCGAGGGACCCCACTGGTGCACTATCGGGGATGGGGAGGGACGCGGGAGGGCTCCAGGATGTGTGTGGCTCATTTTGCTCAGTCCTGATCCGCTGGAACCCAGCAGCAAGCTAACCTACTGGTTGGAGTGTCTGCCCCCTGGTGGTCAGTGCACATCATAGCAACTGGTCGACTGTCTGCCCCCTGGTGGTCAGTGCACATCATAGCGAGTGGTTGAGCAGCCTTAGCATATCATTAGCATATTACGCTTTGATTGGTTGAATGGCTGACTGGTCGACACTTAGCTTATTACCATATGCTTTTATTATATAGGATTATTATTATTATTAAATTGGGTCCTTGCCTTAGTATGCTTTACTGTGAAGCTAGGGACAGTGACCCTCTGACAGTGGTGACCTCACTAGTGCAGAACCCATAGCCCTCTGGTGCTGCCTAATCCCATCAGTGACCCCAGGCTAACTGTGGTTCACAGTGGGAGATGACCCCCTGGACCACAGGAGTTGAGAACTGTCTTCTCTTCCCAGGTGAAAGCAGTCAGAATCTTCTCACATGGGAGGATTTTGAAAGAGTAAAATATGCCTGTTGGCTGTATACAAAGCCTGATTTGATTGGTCCCTGCTCCCTGTTTGCCCGCCCTGTCACTATAGCAGTCTGGTCCACCCTTGCATCAGCATCTCCCTGGGACCTCACTAGTGCGCAAGTGCGAGCTCTTCAACATTCTAAGAGGCATCATGATAGCGCAAAATCACGAATCTTCAATGCATATGTAAAGAAATATACGGTAACCCGAATTTACCACACTCGCAAAATCGCACACAGCCAACCATACACCCAGTATGGTATCGCGATTCGCGATTTTGTGCTATCATACTGGGTGTATGGTCGGCTGTGTGCGATTTTGCGAGTGTGGTAAAATCGCATAACAGCAAAATCGCATAACAGCCGAGCATACACCCAGCAGCGCTGCTTATGCCTGAACGGTATGTGGAATGAAGTGGGCGGGCATCGGGAGGCCACTATGGCACGGGGCAAGCACTATGGGCAGTCTATCTGAAGTGTACCTGGCGTATAAGACGACCCCCCACTTGGAGGCATATTTTTCAGGGCCAAAAAATCGTCTTATACGCCGGCAAATACGGTAGGCTTTTATTATATAGGATAATAATATATACACTCAAAAGGACACACATCCTAAATGTACAATTAGATTAATTTTTAAAAACTTGAATTCACCCACATAACCAGGACCCAGATCAAGAAACAGAAAAATACTGTAACCCCAGAAGTATCTCCCCCTCATTTCTCTCTTGGGTTGCTACTTCCTCTCCCCCAAATGTAACCAGCCTTCTGATGTCTAACAGCAATAATAATATTGCTAATGTTGAACTTTATATAACTTGGACCATACAGTGTGTCTTCTTCTGTGACTACCTTTTTTCATTCAAGATTATGGTTCTGAAGTTCATTCATATTCATACATGTAGTTGCAACTTGTTAATTTTCATTGTTGTGTAGTATCCTGTCATGGGTGCTATGTACTGAAAGTTGGTGGTCCCCAACCTCACTGCATATGTTGAAGCCCCAAGATGGTATTTGGAAGTGGGGCCTTTGGGGGGTAATTAGAATTCGATTAGGTAATGAGGGTGGGGCCTTCATGCTGGGATTAATGCCTTATAAAAAGAGAAAGAGACCAGAGATAATCTCTCTCCTCATGCATTCATAAGGGAAGGCCATGCAAAGACATAAGGAGAAGGCAGCTATCTGCAAACCAGGGACTCTCACCAGACACTGAATCTACCCATACCTTGACCTTGGACTCCTTTGCCTCCAGAATTGGGAGAAATAAATGTTAATTGCTTAAGCCACAATACAGTTTTTGGTATTTTGTGAGAGCAGCCCAAACTGACTGAGGCAATGGGAATAAATATACCACAATTGACTTATCCATTCTACTGGTGTTTGGAACTATCATGAAAAGTATGGCTTCAGATCATCTAAAATGTATGCTTTTCTCTTGAATTATATCCCTGGGAATGGAAATGCTGGGTCACATGGCATGTGTATTTTCAGCCTTGGTACAAACTGCCAAACATTTTTTCAGAGCGTACCAATCAACACTTCCAGCGATAATTCCAGTTGCTCCATATTCTTGTCACTACTTAATGTTGTCAGCCTTTTTAATTTTAGCCATTCTAGCGGGTGTGTAGTGGGATATATGTGTGTGTTTCTTTTTATTCTGAGATAACTGAAGCTTCACATTGCAAGAAAGAATACAAAGAGATCCCATATATGCTTCACTTAGTTTCCTTCAATGATAACATCTTGCATGACTATAGTACAATATCACAATGAAGAAATTGATATAATCCACCAACCTTTGTCAGATTTCACCAGTTCTACATGTACTTAATTGTGTGTGTGGCTTAGTGTTATGTAACGTTAGCACATATTGTAGACTCGATGACCACCACAGTGAGGACAGAGAACACAGGACACAGAGTCTATCTCAAGTATACCTCCTTCTACCTTTTATGTCTACTGCTACTCTCTTCCCTTCCCACACCCTCTTCCCTGCAACCACTAACTGGTCTCTGTCTCTGTAATTTTAAGATTTTAAGAATTTTATATTGGGGTGAGCAGGCTAGAAGAGGTCAATGGGGGGAAAGGGGAACATATGTAATGCTTTCAACAATAAAGATTTTTTTAAAAAGAATGTTATGTACATGGAATCATACAGTATGCAACATTTTGAAATTTTTTCCTATTTAGCATAATTCTCTTAAGAGTCATCCAAGCGGTTGCATGTATCAGAATCATCTCTTTTAATTGGTGAGTAGCATTCCATGAATGAGCTTTTTAAAAGAGAACAAGCACCCATTCCCAAACAATCATTGGTAGTGGTTTGATTGCTTCCATACTCAAGGGATGATAAAATAGATTTTCATGTGTGTTTTTTTTCATTTGCTCATCAATTCAACCAATAATTACTAAGTACCAACCACAGAGCAAGCACAGTGCTACATCCTGGACATAAAATAGACATAATAGAGCTCTCTCCCTTGTAGGGGTTTTTCTAAAGTCTATGTAGGGAGATAGACATAAATTTAATAAAACCATACAGCCTTACAGAGGCCACGACAGTTATATACACATTTCAGTTAGGAATAAAGAAGAAATCGCTGACTTCATGAGGACAGGGATGGAAGATGAGTGCAGGAGATTCTTTGTAGGGACATGACACATAAGTCAAGTCTAGGAGGATACATAGTGTGCCTGATGGTTGTGACTGAGAGAGGAAGCAGGAACAAAAGGCTTTCAGAGCAGAAAAAACAGCTTGGGTATGACATGGAGGTGAATAGTCCAGACACAGTGTGGAACTCAGCACATCATGGCTAGCTCAGTGAAAAGTGGTGGGCTGCTGAAGAGATGGAGAGCCAGGATCATCACTATCTTTCAGGAAGACACATTTTTATCGCAGAAGCAGTCACAAGCTTCTGCCCAGACGCCATCAGCAGAATCCTACTACAATACTCCAAGTCTTGCAGACTCCAGCCACACTGACTCTGCACTGGACATGGCCAAGGACAATCGCTCAAGTTACACCCCCTCTACACCTCTGTCTCAGGAGTATTTACCTCTCAGCTGTGCCCAACAGCATGGAACACACATGCCCATCTGTCCATCTGCCTACCTTGATGTTAAACAATAAGCTTCTTTATTGCCCCTTGGCCTGAAACAGAAATGAGGGGAGTTCCCTGAGTAATAATAATATGAATATATATGCTGCTCCTATTATAGAACAGGCACTACTCCATGCCTCCCATATATCTCTTCCTCTCACAAGAGCCCTCTGCTCCAAGGTAGGCACTATCATCACACCCAACTTTTAGATAAGGAAACAGAGGCACAATGAGGTTAAGTGACTTGCCCAAGGTTACAGAGCTTACAAACAGCAGGTCAATGTTTTAACTGGTCTCTGGAGTGCATACTCTAGTGGTTGGCAGACTCATGGAGAATAGGACATGGGAACTCCTCCTGGTACCTGAGAGGCCTCTACGGCACTGGGCTCAGCCAAGGTGTGAGCAGCCGACCTGGCAGGAGGTGCTGAAGTCACCAGAGATCCAGATGTCAGGTTCCTACTGCCTTCCAAGGCAAGCTCAGTCCTTATTTTATGAGGCTAATAGGGTAAAGTGAGCATTCCCATTCATCTGTTACACATCTAAACCGACACACTATAACCAAGCATCATGCTATCATGGCAGTTGTCCACCCACAAGTGTTTCCTAATTTAAACATCTAAAGAGAATTCCATTATTTGGTATCTAACAGTGAGGCAAAGCCACACCCAAGGGGCATAGTCTCTAGCTACGGCACTCTCCTCCATTTCTGGTATTGGCACATCGATCCCCCTTCTTTTTCCCTCTCCTGTTTGTCCTCATCCAGTTACTTCCTGACCTCCTTAGATTCCAGCCCCAAGTGTCAATGCCCAGGGACATCTACCTTGATTCCCCCATGTTAGCTCAGAATTCCTTGTTTGTATGGTACCTTATATTTTCCCCTCTGAGTTCTTATCACAATTTATAGTCATACTAGAGGCCTGATGCACAAAGATTCGTGCAATAGGCCTTCTTTCCCCTGGCTGCCGGCACTGGCTTCCCTCCGGCACCCAGGACCTGGGCCTTCGCTCTGGCCACTGCCTTCCACCTTTGTTCTGGGCCAGAGTTGTCTCCTGCCTTCACTCTGGGCCGGAGCTGCCTCCCACCGCTCAGGCCAGCACCATGGCCGCCACCCAGAAGCCTGCTCTTGGCGGCCAGTTGGGGCTTGCGGGAGGCTTGGCTTCCTTCATCGCTGGGGCAATGAAGGAAGCCAAGCATCCCGCCTGAAGGAAGCCAAGCATCCCATCTTTGTGGCTATGTGTGCAGACATCTTTGTTGCAGAGTGGCAGTTAATTTGCATATTACCCTTTTATTAGTATAGATATGTATGTGATTATCTACTTAACAAACATCTCTACTAAAATTTAAGAGGAGGAGAACTGAGACTATGTTTATTTTTGCTTAGCATTTTATGTTCATGATCCAGTACTTGGCACATAAATACTCAATAGATGCTTATTGAATGGATGAATGAGCCCATGAGTGAATAAAAAACTGAATGAATGAGTGAATGAATGAATGACTAAAGCTTTATCAAAAAGGAGTTGGTGTCCTGCAGTTCCCTGCAATACCTTTGCCACTGTTGGTTTTACATACAGGCTTCCTGGACACTCAAGGCACAGTCTTTTGGATGAACTCATGAGGTTCCCATGTTTCTGTGAGCCCAGCTAAGCTCAGCCCAGCTTGCTTGGTGAGTCTGTAGTTCAGTTCCTCCATTTGATTTCCATCATCACCCACGGCCAAGTGGGAGTTGTTGATTTTCTTTAATTAAGGCTGGAAGGATGGCTTCCTGAGTGGGTAATATATTTCCAGAGCTCAGCATTTCATCTGCACAGCCCACATTTCACTCAGAAATGGGGCCGAGTCATTAAAAGAATGGCCAGACGGCTTCCTCTTTGGTTGCTTGTTTGCCTACGCTTAATGAATGAATAAATAACATGCCTATTCATTACCAACTTTTGAGTGGAAATAATTGCTGGGTTTGCCTTGTTTGCCTGGAGTAATGTTCTTTGCATTTGGACTGCCTTTTGCCTGGGTCACTGCAGTATTTCCCAATCAATGGGCCCGAGGCGTCCCCTAGGGGCTGATAGTCACCTCCGGCTCACCTTTGAGAGAAGCAATCATTCTTCCAGTCCTCCAGGGTCTCGTTTAGTGCACTGGGAATGCTCATTTGTGGAAGGAGAGCCTGGGACCCTAAGAAGTAAATGAGACTGGTAGGCCCATTAATTCTCTGAGTGTACCCTGGGGGCACCTAGGGCATTATAATGTAATTACTTCTGAGAAAGTCTAACTTCCTCTGTACTTTGGCAAAAAGCAGTTTACAGACAAGAAAGGACTCCACTGCACTCTGTCTGTGAACACATGCCTACCTTCGGCCACGAGAAGCCTAGAGGGTGGGCATGGTGACGTTTGGTTGCTAACAGGGGTAACTGACCCTTATGACTTCCTCCTTCATCTCTCAATCATGAACCATCATTTTCCAAGTGCCTATGCTGGCCATTAATTAAAGATGCCTGGATCCCTCACCCCTCTTCTCTTCTCTTCTCTTCTCTTCTCTTCTCTTCTCTTCTCTTCTCTTCTCTCTCTCTCCCCTCTTCCCTCCCTCCTTCCCTTCCCTCATTTCTATCTTGGGCCTGTGCAATTGCTGCCCACATGGTCTCTCCCAGCCTCTTGCACTACTTCTGCCAGTTTTATTCTCCCCATGGCTGCACAGTGGTCTTTCAAAGACACAAATATCATCACAACACTCTGCCGAGGATCCAGAGGCTCTTTGTTGAGTACAGGATTCAGTACCAAGTCCTTTGCATGACCTACAGGCCTTCCATGGGCAATTTGGCCCTTGCAGCCTTCTCCAGCTTTGTTTCTGCCTGCCCTCTGTCCCACTTACTGGTCTGCCTGCCACATGCAACTACCTGCAGCTCCCTGAATATATGCTGTGTGTCCTACCTCTACGCCTCTGCCTACACATTTTTCTGCACCTCCTCACTGTGACCATCATGCCTTCTTTGAGGTGCTAGATCAGGGAATACCAATGGAAATCCCAGGAGAGGACAGGCAGGTTACCTAACTTTGTGAATAATGTGATTAATAGGGCATGGTGGGGTGTGTGGCAAACTGGAGAATGCATGCCCTCTCTCAAAGGAGCAGCTACCACTCAGCAACACCTAATTGTTGCCCTGAGGGGATGCGGGCCCAGTGTGTCAGATCCACCAGTTCTCAAGAGAAGTTGGAAGTCTGCACTTTTATTTGAGATCTTCCAATTTTTAAATTGTGGTAAATATCTCTCCTTTCAATTTAATTTTAAAAGATGGAGACCAACCAAAGTGGGTCTGGGCTCTAAGTGCAGTTCACAGCTGCTAACTCTTGACTCCTACCCCAAACCGAGTCTTCCTTGTCTTGGAAAGGTTAGTAGCTCAGCATCTCCTCGGTGAAAGCCTAACTCTTTGAGTCTGTATTACAGCTTGTAACTCAACCAACAGCTCCGGGGATCAGTCTTTGTGCCTCTGGAAGTTAGCATAGTACATGGCATAAAGTGAACGCCCAGGAAATGTAGATAGGTAAACAAGCAGTTGAATGAACAAAGGATTAAAGACAGATTTTTTTTTCCATCTATAAGCTTATAAATCACACCCACTTCAGAAAGACTGAGGGGAGTTGGCAGATACTTTTTTAACAGCCAGGAAAAGAACAGTTTTATAGAGCCAGCCTTCAACCCTGGCCATAAGAGAAGTTGGCATCCACCTGTGAAAAGCAATTTGAGAGAGAACATTCAGTCCCATGGCCTGAAAATATCCACCACTGATTGGATCTGAAATCCCCACCATTAGCACCTTTAATGGGTTGCATCACAGACTATTACCTTGGGAGGCATCCTTGGGGAACTAGCCCTTCCCTGACAGGTTATGTAAGAAGTATTGTCTGCTACTGAAAGTTAATATAAAAATATCCAGGGTTCCTTTACCACCGCCTTCCCTTTTTCAGACCCTTAGTTCCCCAACCATAAAGAGAGACTTTAGGCCCAGTGATGTCTAAGGTCTCCATCAAAGTCAACATTTGATATGAAATAAAATTAGATCAAGGCAGAAACTCAAACGCTCGTGGGCTGGGTGTGGAATTTGGGGAACTGCAGAGCCCATGTTCATCTGAAGAGTACAGCCACCATGCACCTGCAGCTGACACCTGCCAGGTGGGACCACCTGCATGGAGCTACCTGATCATCAGATATTTTTTAAAGAGAAGCCAGACATTTATGACTTTACACAAAATACACTGTTTGAATGTTGGCAACTAAATCACTTAAACAAACCAACAGACCAGAACAGTGTTGGCCAAACAAAACTTTTGTGTTGACTATATTTGACCCATTTCTGAACCAATTGCAGGGAGCAGAGGGATGAAAGCTGAGTGGCTAAGCCTGCATTGCATGCCATCTCTCTTCGGATGGTTACCGTTATAATTAGCTGGTTAATATTAGTAGCAGGAGAAGAGCAAAGGGGAGGCCAGACATTATAAACATCATCATCTGGGCAGCTTCACCAGGAAGCCACAGCTTCACTCTCCCCAGGGAACCACCAATCCGATCATTCCCTGCAGATCACTCGGGAAAGGGATGGAACAAAGCGGGAGAGACATGGGCATATGTGCAGTGAAATCGGGGTGCCCGGGTGACGTAGGAAGGTACTTGTCTGTCAGTCTAGCCTGGGGAACAAAGGACTGGCTAGGCAGGTGGAACCACAGCAAGCACACAAACTCCTGGAAGGGCAACATCCCCAAAGAGTTCCCTCTCTCTTGTGCTCCTTGTTCCTCCCACTCTCCTGCCTTTGGTTTCTGCTTACTCTCTCTTGCTCCGTGACCTGCATCCGCCCACCACGTGGCCTTAAGCCTGTGCCACTGAGACCCCCCACACTATGGACTGCAGCTGGGGACACAAGCTAAGCTGGCCAGATGCTGGACTGGACTGGACTTCAATGTGGAGCAGAAACTCTGGGCAGTGGCCCTAATCCTGGCCCCACTGAAGACAAGCGGGGATGGAGGATGGAGAAGGGACCTGAGAGGGGAGCTCCCTTAACTTTACTCCATCAATAAAGCTTCCCACGAAACCCCGTCCTCCCGTGGGGCCTTAGAAACTCTTTTCCCCGAAGCACCCCAGCACCGCTTCCACTGATAACAAGATGATTCCTTAAGTCAAAACCGGGAAAAGTTAGACAAACGCCACAGGTATCTGCTACCAGGCGCGATCACCCAGGCTCCCCACGGCTTCTTGTCTTCCTAGAGCCAGGCATCATCCAGCTTGAAATCGTTTGATTTGGAAAAACCCGGAGACTCTCTGCTCTCACAACCAGATCTGTCCTTACCCACATGGGATTTCCGCAGCCTGTTCTCAGGAGGGAGGCGGCCTTCAGGGCCCTGTTCAGGCATGCCTGGTTTTACTGTGTTTCCCCTTACTGCGCTTCACGGGTGTTACACGGTTGTTTCACACATGAAGGAAAGACCTTCCACCAGCAAAGAAGATTTCAATCCACTTGATTTCGCTGTTTGCTTTATTGTGGTGGTTTGGAAGGGACCCTCAGTCCTCTGAGGTCTGCCTATTGCCACCTCCAGGTCTGGTCACACAGAGCAATTCTGCTCAAGGAGGCCCTGGCTCGCTTCTCAGTAATTCCGGCTTCTCAAGGACTGGTGCTGTCTGTTTTATTCGCCCTGAAGCACACGTATTTCATTCCAGTGGCTTCTCCGCATCAGCCAAAGCTGTGGGGCCAGCTCCTGATTCCCCCGCCTTGCGCTGGCTCTCTCCCATTGATTGACTCTTTTGATAGAATTTATTTTGGTTGCTGTTTCCCCTTTGGGAGATCAATACAAATTTAAATGAGAAGTGAGAGTATTTGCAGCCACTTCAAATGCTGATCAAACACAGAGTGGGCTGCTGAGGTCCTGGCCTGGAGATGACCCCTTTGTGGGACAGTCTGGACCTCATCTTCCCCAAAATGAGAGGAGATGGAGAGGGAGGAAGAGAGGGAGGATGGGAGGGAGAGAAGAGAAGGACAGGGGAGGAGAGAGGGAGGGAAGGAGGGAAGGAGGGAAGGAGGGAGGGAGGGAGGGAGGGAAGAGGAAAAGGAAAGCAAAGTGAAGGGAAGGAAGGAAAAGGTGTATGGGGGCGGGGGGTACAGAGAAAGAATAAAAGAAAAATAAGAAGTGGCCAGACCAGCTTTCCAGCTTTCCATTTTGGTTGGCAAATGCCAAGCACCTCTAGTCTTTGGCTAAACTTTGATACAGATATCTGCACGCTGAGACCGGACTGACTGACAGTCACCCAGGGTTTGCTTATATCGGTTCCCAGGTAAAGCAGAAAGCCACTGCCAGCTCATCCGTGCTCAGGGGTTTAGCTGTCAGTGCATATTTCACACAGCAGGCAGGAGCTGACTGCATAATTCAGACCTTTCAGGCTGCTGGCGCCCTTCCCGCCAGGTTGGTGCGTCACAATCCAGAACGTGATTTGATTTCTCTGATGCTCTTCCTAGTGACCGGGCTTGGGGCCCGGCCTTCATGGGGAGCCAGGGTATGGAATCCTTTTGTCTAGATTCTGTGATCTCCTTTCTCTTAGTGCACACTCTAGACACCATCTACTTTCTCAAGAGGAGCAGATGGTTAGAGAAGATACTTCTCCAAGGTGCCTCCAGGCCAGGTGTCGGCCCCCAGGTGGCCCATGCGAGGAAGGAGGGGTTAGGAGTCCTGCTCAGGCACTGCCTCCCGGAGGCCCCACCTGGGCCCCTGATGCTGGACGCAGCACTGACTGCGGCGTCTCCACATGTGGGGAGGCCTGCGGTTAATTCAATCAGAGGGGCTGTGTCTATCTGACTCTCTGTCTGGAGGAAAACAGCTTCACACGTCAAATCAGAAACTGAAATCAATTCTAAGTAAATTGAATATGTAAATGGATGAAAGAAACAGGAAAGAAAATAAGGCTGTATGTAGAAACTCTGGTGGGGGAGACCTTTTCATGCCAGACAGAAAGTCCAGAAGCTGTAAAATAAATGATGGGCAAACTGAATACACAAACAATTAAAAAAACACACACCACAACAACACAGAAAACCTGTTCAACTAAAGACCATATAAAAACAAAGGCAATGCTAGACCGGATAGAACCTTTGCAATACATGTAACTGACAAAGAGTGAATATTCCCAACAGTTAGTATTCCTAAAGGTCTCCTATAAACCGATAAGAAGATCAACAGCCCAGTTTAAAATGAGGCAAAATACACCAACAGGAAGAGACAACCCCTGAGCAGGAGGACATTAAACTTATGAACATTGTTCAACCTCAGTGATAATCAGAAAAATGTAAATTAAGGCATCCACGTGGCACCATTCCTCTTCCATCTGGGGCAAAACATTAAAAGGATTGATAACCTCCGGTGCTGGAAAGGGTGTGGAGAAATGGCAACTGCATGTGCAACTAGGTGAGATCACATAGACTTTTTTGCAATGTTCTAGCAGTATTTCTTAAAATTCAAAATATTCCTACCATTAGGGCCTGCGGCTCCCTTTCTGTTGAAGCACGTATCCCAGAAATAAACGCTGTAGTGCGGCTAACTTGTACGAGGACACAGACATGCTCTGTGCCATTGTTTGTAGTCCCCCCTTCAAGGAGAAGAAAAATGTGAAAGAGAGAGAGAGGCAGAAGAGACAGGGAGAGACTAAAATATTCTGAATGGTTACCAAAAGGAAGGGGGTTAATGAAATATGGCAAACCCTACAAGATAAGAAGATACAGTCATTTAAAGGAATGAATCAGGCCCTGGCCGGTGTGGATCAGTTGGTAGGAACGTCGTCCATTCACTGAAAGGTCGAGGGCTTGATTCCTGGTCAGGGCTCATACCTAGGTTGCAGTTTGATCCCTGGTCCTGGTTGGGGCATGTGCAGAAGGCAACAAATTGATCTTTCTCTCTCTCTCCCTCCCTCCCTCACTCTTCCCCTGTCTCAAAAATCAAACAAAAAAACAATCAATGAAAATGTCCTCGGGTGAAGATTAAAAAAAACAAAATAAAATAAAGGAATGAGTCAGATCTATAACAAAAGTGTAAAGTAACATTTATTTAGCTTAGTTCATGACACTGAGAGTGGCATTTGGAGCCAGGCTACTTGGATCCGATTCTCTCCTTCAGCAATTATTAGCTTGCAAGTGAATTAACCTCACTGTGCCTCAGTTTCCTCACCTGTCAGCTGAGAAAACTACTGGGGAGATTAGAAGTTAATCACATCGATTGCTTAGAACTGTGCCTGGTACCTAGTGAGCTTGAACAATTGTAAGGAATGATCAGTCACAATGTATGAGTCCACTTTTTGTGATGCTGTTAAAAAATAAAAAGGGAGAGATTAATCACTCCATCATTGTACTGTTACTGTTGAAGTGACACGGCTAATATGGCTGATATTCAGCTGGTAGGCAACCTTTGGGCTACAGCAGTTGTTAAAATACTGAAATATTTTTGTACCAGTAGGTAAAGAATGTCCCCCACTATGCTGCCCATCTTGGGCCATTTCCTAGGGTCTCCTCTTCCCTCCAGCCTTCCTGGTGATCCACCAGTCAAAGGGTTCATGTGTTGGCTGCTGGGGTCTCTAGGTCCCTGCTCCAGAATGAGTCTTACGTCCCTTGTTCATCACAGATGTGTATTCTGAATATGACCTCTAAAGACAGCAATGCATTGCCTGTGTAATTTATTAAAATATAGAGACACATCAATTGGTTGCCTCCCATATGAGACACACCCTGACCTGGGATTGAACCTGCAACCTAAGTACATGTCCTGACCGGGAATCCAACCAGCAACCTTTTAGTGCACTGGATGTTGCTCAACCAACTGAGCCACACTAGCCATGGCTACCTGTGTAATTAAAAACAAATCAATAAACTATAACACAGAGTATAATGTAATCCTCCTTCATTTCTGCATCTGAGAGGTACTGTATTCAGCAAAGCCAAAGCTGACTTGTGTGATTTTCAAACTGCTGCCTTCTCTTCCACCTGTCCCTCACCGGCAGTGATATTCAAATTACTCTAGTTGAAGTGAGCACAGTAAATAATTGAACCTCTAAAAGAATATTAAAGAACTTTAAAAACCCACCTTAAACATTCCCCATACAGGCTTTTACTGCAACCTGCAGGGCATCTTCCTGAAAGTCACTGCTCAGAATTTCTGGAGCCCAGAGTCTTTTAGGAGAATGCCAGGAAATGAATCCCTACCTGGTAATGCGTTCTAATTTCTAGGTCTGGCTGTGAATGGACGCCAAGCTCAGGTTTGTACAAGTTGGGAAAGAATAAAATGTCCCCGGCTCCAAATAAATAATGGCGCCAGTGACAGATTTTAATGTGCTACATCCCAGAATCCTGGGAGAAGAAAAGTGAGCAGAAAGATTAGACAATAGGCCTTGGAAGGGCAAAGCAAGTTCCTCTAAACTGGTTCTTTTATGGGGGTTTGGGAGGTAGTGGGACAGAACTGGGAAGCCTCTATGTATAAGCAGCAGCAATATAAATGGCAGACACTGTTTCAGCACTGAAAATATGTCCCAGGACTTTCAGGGGCTGTTCTGATGGGACCCATTTCACAGATGTGAAAACTGAGGCACAGAGAAGTTAATGCTTTTACCCATTGGTCTCAAAGGGAATAAACTTTGGTGTGTAGGATGTGTCACTGAAGTCCACTAAGCAAGGATTGCTGTCTCCAGGGAGAGTGGGGGAGGTAGGAATCAGGCTCATGATCAGTCCATTTCTAGAAGTGCTTTCTAGTTGATGCAAGTCTCAGTTCATTCAAGGCTGGCTGATTTGTTGGTTGACTTGGCAGGTCTTTGCCTTCCCCAGCAGCATGCACATATCCCTGCCTCGTTCTGGCCACATTTTCCTGCTCTTTGCCATTGCCTGTGCAGTGAGTGAGCTTAGAGATGGAGATGCTATAAGGACAAGAGGCATTCCCACAGTGCCCTCCGATGTTGGACTGAAATGAGGGGAGAGAGGGAAGCTCTAGTGGGCTCATGAGATGACACGCACTGTGATTATATTTACATAGGGCAGTGATTCTTCACCTCCTGAAATGGAATGCAATGGTTGGGTAAATTTCATTTAATTTATTAGGCTTCGATTTTCTGGGGGAGGGCTTTTCTGGGGAGTTTTTCTCACATTCTCAAAGGTATCTGTAGCCCCGAAGAGGGTACAAACCCACAGTCATAGGAGGAATCTCTGAATCTAAAGTTAAGATATGCATCTCCATTCAGTCCTTCTTTCATTTAATGCACATTAATTGAGATCCTATGGTGGGTGAGTTGTGACCAGATGCAAGAACCATGGTGGGGAAGTAGGCGGATGTTCCTCATTTGTGGAGCTTGTGTTTGAGTCAGGGAGACAGACATTAAAGGGTTCATCTGGTGGCTCATGAATACGATGGTGTTAATAGCCTCAAAAAACAAGGACAGTGCAGTGAGGTGACATTTCCTGGTCTAGTCTGGTTAGAAATGGGGTTCTGGAGGTGGCAATATTTCAGCTGAGCTCTGAGGCATGAGTAGATAGGAGATGAGAATAGATTTGAGTAAAGAGTGTTTTAAGTTCCTGCTACTCTGAGTGTGGTCCTCAGACCAGCGGCATCAGCACCTGGGGACCTGTTAGCAATGTAGATTCTCAAGTCTGCTCTCCAGTGTAGTGAGCAAGAGCCCAAACTTCGTTACAAGATCCCCTGGTGGTTAATAGTTGCATTGAAGGTTGAGAAGTACTGTTCTGAAGAGAAGGAACAGCATCTGAAGAATCACAAGAGGGTCAGGAGTTCCTGGGACATAGAAAGAGGTGGTGGTGATGGTAGATATGAGGCTGGAGAGAAGGGCAGGGGCAGAACCTTGGATTCTTGTAGCCATGGTAAGCAAAACAAGAGCTATCTGAGGGGAAATAAATGGTTAGGAGTTTGGCAAGGGCTTTTAGAACCCTAATTTGGCAATTGAGAACTCTTGCGGTCCGGGACCCCTTGGGGGATGTCCACCTGCTGGCTTAGGCTTGCTTTCCACAGGTCTAAGCCAACAGCTGGACATCCCCCGAGGAGTCCTTAGTGGTGCCACGGAGGCGGGAGAGGGTTCCGTCACTGCCACTGTGCTTGCCAGCCATGAGCCCAGCTTTTAGATGAGCGGCACTCCCCCTGTGGGAATGCACTGACCACCAGGGGGCAGTTCCTGCATTGAGCGTCTGCCTCCTGGTGGTCAGTGCACGTCACAGCAACTGGTCATTCTGCTGTTTGGTCTATTTGCATAATTAGCCTTTTATTATATAGAACACATATATATGTATATATGTGTATATATGTATATCCTATATAATAAAGAGGTAATATGCAAATTGACCCTCACTCCATAACACCATCACAAGATGGCTGTGCCCACAACGGAGGTGGGGTTCCCGTAATGAGCTGTAAGGAGCAATCAGCAGGGACCTGAGGCTGGATGGCACCAGGCTGGAGCAGGGGACCTGAGGCCACGCCCCACCCCCCGGAGGGGCTTGACGGGTAACCTGAGGCTGCGCCCCCTGCCTGGTGCTGTGCCAGGGGACCTGAGGCTGCGCCCTCTGCCTTTGTGGGGCTTGACAGGGGTGGCAAGGTGGGGCCCGCTGGGTCTGGATCTCGCCCAATGGGGGTGGGGCTGGCGAGGGCTGGGTCTTGCACAATTTCAAGGTGCATGTGGGTGGGCGGGGACTTGACTCTGGGTCCTGCAACATGCCCCAGACTCTGACAGGAGGAAGATTTTCATATACATTTTACTAATTTTCTTTCATCTCTGACACTTCTATTATAGAGAAAGGGCAAATAGCAATAATAAAATATTTCCTCTAATTAATTGCATGTGCACAAATTCAATGCACCAGGC
>NW_006287910.1:2270695-2270992 GCF_000327345.1 Myotis davidii | reverse complement strand
CCTGTGGGATGCCCCATGGAGGAAGAGATGTCTGGCTGGCATGGAGAATAAGTTGCTGTTAGCCCAAGAGAAGGGAGATGAAAACGATGGACCCTGAGGGGCATTTACAGCACCTGGATTCAAAAGGGTATAGATAGCTATAATATACAGAGAAGTATAAATTATCAAGAAAAGGCAGGAAACCCAGTGGAATGATGGAAAAAAACTCTCACAAACACATAATTCAGATATGTAGAAATAATACCATTGCTCTATGATATAGGAGGAGATGCACAAACTCTTTAATAACTAGAGAAA
>NW_006287910.1:2248719-2269890 GCF_000327345.1 Myotis davidii | reverse complement strand
CTGTGGTGTGTTTATCAAGTGTTAATGAAAAAGGCTTTGGAAATCTTAGCACCCAAATCAGGGACTTAATTTTTTCCACTTTTAAACCAATTAGAGACAGTCATTGACATTTTCACCAGGAGCAACACATAAGAGGCAATGTACTGAGTCACAGTATGTGACCTTGGGCAAGGTCACCTAAACTCTGCACAAGCAGTTGCTTTCCTTTCCTCACCAGAAACAACAACAACAACAAACCAACACAAACACTTCCTACATCCAGTTTCTACTGGAATTAAACAGGAATTAATTCTAAATCTTCACAATAACCTTATGAGATAGATATTATTCCCAACTTATATGAAAAAGAAACCAAAATGGAGATGTTAAGTGACTTGCCCAAGGTCATTAACTGTTAGCCGATGCACAAGCTAAGGTTGAAACAGATAATTCTGTTCCTAGGCTGTTTAAGCATCTACGCTGTGAACCACACCTCACTGTGCTGATCTTCATTGCTTCCTGCAAAGTCTATAGCACTGGATGAGTCATTGCATATAGTGTGTGTAGCACATTGGAACCCAGAAATCAAAAATGAAATAGCCATTGGGCTATATATTGAAACTTGTGCATGTTTTGTTTGACCTGGGTCATTAAAAAATTATTTTTGTTGTTTCACATATAAGTGAAAACATAAAACAAAATAAAGGAACAAACAAAACAGAAACAAACGCATAGATACAGAGAACAAACTGAGGGTTGCCAGATGGGAGGGGGACTGGGTGAAAAAAGTGAACGCTATTAAGAAGTACAAGCTGGCCGAAACTGGTTTGGCTCAGTGGATAGAGCGTCGGCCTGCGGACTGAAGGGTCCCAGGTTCGATTCCGGTCAAGGGCATGTACCTGGGTTGTGGGCACATCCCCAGTGGGAGATGTGCAGGAGGCGGCTGATCGATGTTTCTTTCCCATCGATGTTTCTAACTCTCTATCTCTCTCCCTTCCTCTCTGTAAAAAATCAATAAAATATATTTTTTTAAAAAAGAAGTACAAGCTGGCAGTTATAAAAATAGTCACAGAGATGTAAAATACAGCATATGGAATATAGTCAGTAATACTGTAATAACCATGTATGGTGCCGGGTGGGTACTAGACTTATCAGGGGATCACATAAGAAGAGATAAGTCTAACCACTGTGCTGTGCACCTCAAACTAATATAATATTGAATGTCAACTGTAATTGAAAGATTTTTAAAAATTAAAATCGTTTTTGTATTAACAGGCTATATTTTGAAATCTAAAGATTTTACATAAAAATCCAGAATTGTGGTTAGTTGGAAAATTTGGCAAGACTTGTCTCCCATATTCTTTTGGAAAATTCAGTGGGAGCTGAGTTATTACAATAGCTATGCGTTTAGGCAGGGCATATGCTTTCCAATTTTCCAAAGTCCCCACCACTCCCTAATGCACCAGCATAATGTCTCTCATTCTAATTAACTGCTGAGCTATAAAAGACTTTGATGACCCTAGTTCTTGGCAACAAATGGCCTGATCACTGAGAGGAGAGGGCAGAAGGTTATAAAAACAAGAAAGTTGACCCATCTCAGGATGTGAACCAAAATGAAAATCTTCCTGGAGGTTACCTCTTCCCTGGTCTCAATTCTCATTGGTCATTCCCCTTTGGCCTTAATTTCCTCTCTTATAAAATAGCCAAGTGATACAACAGTAAATATCATCAAAACATGAATGCGGGATTGTTCCTTCAGAATATGAACATTAGGCTTAGCTTTTCTAAAAACTCCCTATTCATTCAAATCTAATTACAAAATGATTTTTAATCATTGTAAAATAAATTCACTCTTCACGTCTGAAAATGTGAAAGCTCTAATTTAACAACAGCAACCAAGAAAAAAAACCAAAAAACCTTCCAATGGATTTGCACTAAGAAACAGAACATGGCCTGTGTTGTCAGATGCTCAATAATTTAACTGCAAATGAAGTGTGCAAAATACAATATTTGTGTCATAAACCACCCAGCTTGTCACATAATAGATTTCCGAAGAGCCATGTTTCACGACACTGAGCAATGTTATGTTGGAACAATGAAGTAGCCAATTGAGGTTTATGGGTTCTGTTTGCTTATGTAGAAAAGGATTGAGTCTCACTTCACCCAGTGGCAAGGAGCTCAGAAATGCACTCTTTCTTTGGATCCTACCATTTGAAAGCAGTGGCTAGAATTCACCCATCCAACTGAATAATGTAACTCATGTTCAACCGTCACTACCTTGGGAGATGTGGCTTGGACTACATTTCCAAGTCTAGAGGGATTTTGTGGTTCCTTTGGTTTCCCTGATACCATGATAGGTGGAATAGTCGTTCCTCCAAAGATGCCCATGTTTTAATCCCCAGGACCTGTGAATATGTCAGGTAACATGGCAACGGGGGATCAAGGTGGCAAGTGGAGTTACATTGCTAAGCAGCTGACCTTAAGTTATAGAGACCTGCCTGGATTCCCCAGATGGGCCCAATATAATCACAAGGGTCCTTAAAAGAGGAAGAGGAGTCAGAGGAGAAAAGGCAGAGGGAGATGTGATTATGGAAGGACAAAGGGATGCGATGTTAGAAGAACGTGAGCTGCCATTGCTGGCTTTGAAGATGGAGGAAGGGACCATGAGCCATGGAATGCTGGCAGCCCCGAGAAGCTGGAAAAGGCCAGAAAACACACTCTCTCCCAAAGTCTCCAGAAGGAACCCCTAGATTTTAGCCTAGTGAGATTTCTCTCAAACTTCTACCCCGTAGAACTGTAAGATAATAAATGTGTGCTGTTCAAGTCATGTGGCTAGAGGTGATTTGTTATGGCAGCAATAGAAAACTAACACATGGACACTGAAAACATGTCCATAGGAAGAATCATAGAGGAACTGGCACACGAGTCTTTTACTCAAAATTAGTAGGCTAGGATGCAAACAAATGTTACTCTGTTTCCTCAATTTTGCAATGCAGATGTGTTTTGTTTTTCAAATTTTAACATTTCTCAAATCAGGATGTATCTCACAATTGAAGAATGCAGTTAATAGAATTCCCCCCTCCCCCAAACGCTTCTAACAAAATTGAAAGCTGTTATTAAATAGATTGGGCATTTTACAGTCTCCAGCACCCTAACATCATACAAAGAGTTGTAGTTTCAAGAAGCAAGTGGGTGGGATTCAATTGCACAAGTATTGATTGGGTATCTTGTTAGTGCAAAGCAGGCTGCTAGGCAGTGAGGTGGACTGGACATAAAAAGAAAACTATTTGCTTCCAAAATTTTTACAGACAAATGAAACAATAACCTATGCATAATAAATTATACTCAAACTCAGGCTGATGTTATGAAAATGCCATGGGGTCCAGGACCATGTTTGGCAAGTGCACCTCCTATTTCCCTATATCTAGCACAGAGCAGGTATTCCTTTGACTGACTGTATAAGTATTTTACATGCTCTATCTCATTTTCTTACCAGATGAATTATATTGTGTCTCCATTTCCCTGCTAAGAAAACTGAGGCTTAGAGAGAGTTATTAATTTGCTCAAAGTCACACAGTTACTAACAGCTGAGACCAGTGGTCAGCAAACTGCGGCTCGTGAGCCACAGGCGGCTCTTTGGCCCCTTGAGTGTGGCTCTTCCACAAAATACTGACTTCTGCGCATGGGCCACGAAGTTTCAATTACACTGTACGTGCGCGCCCGCATGTGCTATTTTGTGGAAGAGCCACACTCAAGGGGCCAAAGAGCCGCATGTGGCTCTTGAGCCGCAGTTTGCCGACCACTGGCTTAGACCATGGTATCTTAGCCTCAGCACTAGAGTTTAGTGCTTTGGGATAGACAATTCTTTGGGGTGGGAGCTGCCCTCTGTGCACTGTGGTAGGTTTAAAAACATCCATGGCCTCCAGCCAATGGATGCCAGCCAGTGGTACCCTGCCCTCCACTAACTACAGCCAAAAATGTCTGCAGACATTGACAAATGCTCTCTAGTAGTAGGGGTCACAATTACTCCCATTTGAGAACCACTGGCTTAAAGAAAAGGACATCAACGTTAAAGTATATGTTAAAACATGTCATCTACAGAGTCTTTGATATTCTCCCTTTAAAGAATTGGAGCCTTGTTCTTATCCTCTGGAGTATGGGGGGACATAGTGATGTGCTTCTGATAAGTGGAAGGTGGCGGATGCCATTGGCACATTCAAGATTAGGTCATAGAAAGCATCTTTGTTCTCTCCGTTGAATGACTTGCTCTCAGGGAAGTCAACTGTCAGGTCATAAGAACACATAAGCAGCCCTGTGGAGGAATCTCCATGGTGAGGACTGAGGCCTCCTGTGTACAGCCAGTGAGGAGCTGAGGCAACTGGTCAATGGCTATGGAGTGAGCCGCCTTGGAATTAGATAGAAGCCCAGCCCCAGTCAAGGCTTCAGATGACTGAAGCCTCAGCTGAACCCAACCCACCCAGTAAGCCACTCCTGGATTCTTGACCCTTGGACACTCACTGAGGTAATACATGCTTGTATTTGAAGATGTTAAGCTTTGGATTATTTTTTCTGTTGCATTAGATAACTCATACAAAATCAATGACATGTTGAGGAAAGAAGTAAGTGGTCTAGAATGGCTGGTTTTGGGGGGTGCATGACAGATGGGAGGCACAGAAGAGAGATGGGAAGGGCAGAGAAAGACCAAGTTGCAGAGGACCTTGAAATCCATGCTCAGGAATTTGACCTTCTTTTGGATGGGATCCATAAGACTTGTGCCTTTTTCATCTCTAATAACACCAATCTGGGCCCTCTGCTGGTTGGCTCCTCATTGCTTTAAGCATAAAGGACAAACACTAAGTAAAGCATAGGGGGCCTTTCACGTTCTTTCTCCTGCCTAACTGGTCAGCCTAATCTTCGGACACTCTGTTCCAGTATTGTCCCCCTCTCAACACACACACAGGCGCGCACACACACGCACACACACACACACACCAGACACTCATACACTTTGCTTCTCTTACATACTGGGTGCCGTTGTGCCTTCCTTCCTTCCTTCCTTCATTCATTCATTCATTCATATAAATCCTCACCCGAGGATATATTTTCATTTATTTTAGAGAGAGTAGAAGAGAGAGGGAAAGACAGAGAGAAATATCGATGTGTGCAAAACACATCGATTGATTGCCTCCTACAGGCAACCTGACCAGTGCCCGGGCTGGGGAGGAGCCTGCAACTGAGGTAGGTGCCCTTGACTGGAATCGAACCCCGGACTCTTTGGTTTGTAAGCCAACACTCCATGCACTGAGCCAAACCAGCTAAGGCTCTTGTACTTTTATATGCTTGTCCTTGTCCTGGCTGCCTCTCCCATCTCTGCCTTTTGACCGCCTAGACCAAGTGTTAAGTGTCCCTTTGTTCTATCCCTCCCAGTCTGGGGAACTGTCTTCCCATAGACGCCCATACATTGCAAGCATGCAATTATTCTGGGCTAAATGGAATAGTATTTGTCCCCTTTCTGTAATTTTCTTCCCCATGTAAACCTGAGCTCCACAAGTTCTTGGCTGCATTTTTTTTTAAATCACTGAAGATGGTAGGTGTCTAATACATGCTTCTAAAACAAATGAATAGATCCATGAACACTGGGTTTTACTAGCTGCTACGTCTGGAGAAATCCAGGCTTCTCTGTAGTTTGGTAGCCGGGTGATTTGTCTTTAAAGGTTTCTAAAGAAAAATAAGTCCAATATTAAGGAGTCTTATCTTGCCCCATGGATGTATGTACCTTGTATTCGAGCTGGACATAAACATGGATATAGCAATAGCGAGTCTCATTCTCCTCCACAAATCACTGGACCAGTTCCCTCCGAGCAGACCAAGAGGCATTACCCTCACTTTGAAACATGACCTAATTTACCGACTCACGGGCAGAAACCCTGAGATGTTGGTCCCTTTCCACCAATGTCCCCAATCTTTCTTCATATGACAGGGCAAAAAAAGTACCCACAATCCTGATTATTTTCCAACATGTTTGTTCCTGTTTGGAGCCCGTTAACTGTTTGTTGGGGAGTCTGTTTGTTTTGGGGAGCTGGGCTTGGCTTCAGGATATAGCTGGCGCAGAGCTGAGCATCTGATGGGCCTCGGACCTATGAGGCAAGATGGTGAGCCAGAAATGTGAGAATCAGGTAGGATGGAGGTCGGCAAACTACAGTCCACAGGCCAACCCAAGGCCCTTGTGCTACAACTGATTTTTGCATTTTTTCTACCTATGTAATGTTTACAATTTTGCCTTTTGACTTGCAAATCCTAAAATATTCACTATATATGGCCATTTGCGAAAAAGTTTGCTGGCCCTGGCCAGTGTGGCTCAGTTGGTTGAGCACCATCCCATGTACTGAAAGGTTGCTTGTTCGATTCCCTGCCAGGGCACATACCCAGGTTGCAGATTTGATGCCCAGTTGGGGCCCGTATGAAATCAACCGACTGATGTTTCCCACATCGATATTTCTCTCTCCCTTCCTCTCCCTCTCCCTTTCTCTCTCTCTAAAATCAATTTTAAAAAACATACAAAAAGAAAAGAAAAAGTTTGTGGATCCCTGATGTAGAAGGAGAAAAAATCCTCAGAGATGAAATTTGGAGAATAGACATGTCATCCATGGATTTTTAAGTTGCTCACAATGGGGTGTTCCATATATCGCTCTCTTCCATGTCCCCTAGGGAAGCTGTGTTGCATCTGTATTGACCATTAAGACTTGTGAGTCGTGGGTTCTTTGCTAGGGAACATGGGGTGGTGGATGTACTCAACCTATACATCAGAAAAGAGGACATACAGAAGCAGAAGCTAGTGCACCAGAGAACAGCCATCACCTGGCCACTTACAACCTCCCTGTTCTTCCCTGTTTATTGTCTGTAGGTCTCAGGTCGGGCCCAGGAGGAATGACACAAACTCATCACCCCCTTCTCTTCCTACTGCCTAAATGAGCTCCAGCTCATGGGGTCACACTGGCACTGTCCTCTGAGAGGACGTGTTCTGCCTTCCTTTAATCACGGGCCACTCCTCTGCCCTCAACCCATCAGTCGAGTGCATGACGCGTCTCACAGAGGGAGCCCTCTTACCCATCGGGGCACTGTAATGCCCAGCAATCATGTTGGCTTTCCCAGACTCAATGTTCTCTCCTCAGTCCTTCCTGCCCCAATGGGAAATACGCAGATGCTATTTTAAGACATCCTTTAGTACCAAAATACCACTTTGAGACACTCGTGCCCTTCCTTCCAATAATCCCTTTTGTTTAAAGCACAAAGAATGTCTCAGGTAGGAGAGTCATGGCTTCCTATGGGAAGCGACCTAAAGGGCAGCATGGAGATTCCCCAGGATTCCTGCCGCCCAGTGGCCTCGGTGCGTCCAATGTGCACGGCCCAGGGCAGGAGAGTCTTTCCTTATTTGGTTTCTCATTCTCATCTTTATCGTCTGGGGACGCGGGGGAGGGGTCACGTGACGGAGCACCAGGGTGAGAGGACAGGCTGATAATGGCCCAGCGGACACTCGGCCTGGCCATAGGGAATGAGCTGGACGACATGAAAAGCAAAAGAGAAGAACGGGCCGTGGACATACTTTTTCCTACAATGGCAAAGAAAATCGGGACTATATTTGAAGTAGGGTGTGGGGTGGGTGTCTAGTGACATCATACGAACTCATGGATATTTGGGAGAATGAATTATGAATACAGTTTTACGTCTCATTTCCATCACTGTATCTGCCCTTTAGCTAATATACATCGGATGCTAACTATGTGCCATGTACAATGCTAACCCATATACAAGACGCAGATCATTTACTGCAGAGAACAATCCTACTGTAGGAACTATGTGTCCCTGTGTTTATAGAAGAGAAAACTGAAGTCCAGAGAGGTTAAGCTGCTTGTCCACTGTGACACGGCTTATGAGTGGCGGGGCTGGGACTCACACCCAGGCCTGACCCGGAACCTGAGCTCGTGTCCTCTCCTGTGACCAGCTCTCCCAAGGAGTTTGCCGCCAGGATCTTGTCACGGTGCCAGCGGGGAACGGGCAGATGCTTTGGAGAAACCAACTCCCATAGACAGCTGTCTAGATGGTGTTGATATTATAAATGATATTATGAAAAACTAAGGATACGGTTTATAAATCAGGCAAAGGGAAGTTATGATTCTTCTGGACACTCTAATCTATCTCCCTATAATTGCCTGTATATGAAATGCCTGCATGAGGTTATCGGAGAATTCCCCGGATCGTCTGCAAAGGTAAGATTGCAATTTCAGCAACCCTTGTTACACAAAACAAAGCAATCTGTTCTACTTTGACACTGACACCCCCGGCTTGCCAAAATGACGGAGACAGGGACAGGGAGGACTCTGTCCACACTCCAGTTCAAAAAGAAAGTAAGAAGTATTTTCCGGGTGTCAAGGCCTCTGGCCTCTAAACACAGTAAGGAAGCGATCTTGGGGATACTTCAGGAGAAAACCACAGCTCCAGTCCTTTAAACCAGTGGTTCTCAACCTGTGGGTTATGACCCCTTTGGCGGTCGAACAACCCTTTCACAGGGGTCGCCTAAGACCATCCTGCATATCAGATATTTACATTACCATTCATAACAGTAGCAACATTACAGTTATGAAGTAGCAACGAAAATAATTTTATGGTTGGGTCACAACAGGAGGAACTGTATTTAAAGGGCCAGAAGGTTGAGAACCACTGCAAGTTTAAACCATTTTTAACCTTCAGTTCTAGAAACCCTAATTAAAAATCAATTCTGTTTTTGTTTTTTTTGTAGTAAATCTGACAGTAATTCAATCTCTAATGGCAGTGGCAAGATAAATAGTATGTCAGGTAAACTAAGCAGGAAAAATGACAATTTCATTGGCAATTTACAGGGTGTGAAATTTCTAGCATGATGAAACATTCCTCAACAATACAGGGTAACCATCCCCGTAGGGCACGCCGGCCTCCTAAAGAATGCCTGCCACCCAAACTATTCTAGTGTTCATAGCCGAGTTATTCTGTATGCACCTGGCACGGAGAAAATAAGTCAGGACCCCAAACAATAAACAAGCTGACATAACAAGATGATTGCAGCCTATTGCAGTGCAGAAAAATCTAATCTGGTCTCCTAACAGCATCACAATCTTTATTGCGACTGTGTGGGCCCCAATTCATCAGCCCGGTTCGGCGAGCCCTCCCTGCCAGTGCTCATTCCCTTTCAGGGGAGCCTCTGAGCAGGTACCATGGACTCGAGAGTCTGGCAGTTCCATCCCCGTGCTGCACCTCCATTAGGGCTCTCTGGCAGTGTCTGATGTCATTTGGGAGAAAAAATTTGGGCTCTATCTGCTGGATCTCCAGAGAGATTCTGGAAGAAGGAAAAAAAAAACAAAAACAAAAGGAGGACAAGTAAAGCTCTCCAGCTCAATGTGAAGAGAGAATAAAACACTGGCATCGCCTCTCGTCCCCGCTGATATCCCAACAGTGTTCCCGGTGAGCTATCAGGTCAGGCAGAACAGTGAAGCCGTAGGACTGAAAGGGAAGGAGAGGAAAGGTGCTGATGTTTTCCAATTGCATGCCCAGCCTTCAAACTAGTTTCTCATTTCAATCAGGCCCACGGTACTGGTGCAGCTAGATACCCCTTTTCCAGAGGAGGAAACTGAGCCTAAGAGAGGTTAAGTAATTGAGGCAGGACAAGGAGTTCTAAACAAGATTATTGAATTGCAGTTTTCAAGCCTTTTTTTTTCTATCAAGGTAAAATCTGTATAACATAAAATTAACCGTTAACCATTTAAAGGGTATAATTCAGTGACATTTAGTACATCCACAGGGTTGAGCAACCATAGCTTCTCTCTTGTTTAAAACACTTTCAGCCGAAACCGGTTTGGCTCAGTGGATGGAGCGTCGGCCTGCGGACTGTGGGGTCCCAGGTTCAATTCCGGTCAAGGGCATGTGCCTGGGTTGCGGGCACATCCCCAGTGGGGGAATGTGCAGGAGGCAGCTGATTGATGTTTCTCTCATCATCGATGTTTCTAACTCTCTGTCTCTCTCCCTTCCTCTCTGTAAAAAATCAATGAAATATATTTAAAAAAAACACACAACAACAACAAAAAACACTTTCATCACTCCCAGTGCAACTTGTGCCTGCAGAGCCGTCCCTCCCATTCACCTGCTCCCCGGCTCCTGGGCCCACTAGTCCGCTTTGTGTGGCTATAGATTTTTTTTAAAGGCACTGGAACCCTAATCAACAAAATAAAAGGAAGTAGAGATGCTAACTGAAGTTGGGACAGCATCGTGGAGCTCCAACCTTCCCAGACTCCAGTGGGGACACGGGGGCCCTGTGCCGGAGCCTTTGGGCTCCAGAGGCTTTTTCTGCGGGGTTCTTGGGGAAATATGCTCTAAGGGGCTCTGTCCCTGCAACATGATTTTTTTTTTCCTTTTCACAGGAACAGATGAGATCATCAGACCGTGGCAGTGCTTTAAGCAGAGATGTCTCAAGGTCTCTGCCCTCTGCTGAATGGGGGCCTGCACGCGTGATGATACACATGTAACTCTGGTCAGAGCGCCGGGTTCAGGAGTCCTGCCTGGCTGCCTTGCTTGTTATGCACATCTCTGGAGTCACGTGGGGAAGGAACTTCACACGTTGGATCTCAGATAAGACGAAAGGAAGGAGTAACTGGAATTTACCAAGGACTCTCATTTCAACCACAGAAAATAATAGAAGCGTCAGAATACAGCCCTCCCTTTGGCTGGACTATTTCCTGATATTTCAACCAGTAGGTTCTGGAGTTGAAGCCGGGTGACTCCATATGCTTTCCATCGGTGCTCATTAATGGTGAATTGGAGCCCTTCACAGAGCCGGCGTGTTAATCACTTCACATGCTGCACCCACCCATCTCTCAGAAGGCTTCCACAGAGCCTGCTGACTGGATAATGAGTCTTTTGTTCTGCCCCTTGACGGCGCACATCAAAGCCCAATAAGATGAGAACAGGAGCTTGCAGCAAAGAAAGTAAGGGCTTATTCCGTGAGGAAGTGGCCCAGGCCCCGAGTCACAGGTGAGCAACGCTCAAAAGACCTGGCTCCCTGATGGTTTCCAGGCGATGGGTTACTAGGGGAAAATCATTAATCATGGTGACTAAGGTGGGAGTCAGGGTCATGGTCAGAATGGTGGTGTCTACTGATGGGTCACTTGCATCTGGTCCTAAAGTCAGCCATGGCATCTTTTCATCTGGTTTCACCATTTTTTCTGGGCCTGGATTTGCAACACAACTGGGGTCTGGATGTTATCTCTAGTTTGACCGACACTATGTCTCTGTGGGCAATACACCCAAGCCTTTGTTCCTAAGATTATTTGATGCCAACCAGAACCTCATTGTCCTGAGGGCTTAATGCTTAAGGGAGTGGCCGTGCAAGGGAAAATGAGGCTGGTGAGTCAGGGTGCTGGGTGAGGCCAGTTTGAATCAAAAGGAGAGAAAAGAGAAAAGGTCATAGTAAAGAAGTGAAGTTTCTGACAGTTACGGATAGGCCACGGATGGACATGAAATCTAAGTCTGCACTGGGATAACTACGGCCATCACTCAGGGACACAGCAGGCGGTTCAAGAGCTCCGTGTAGTTGCCATTGGGCACTTGTGTGAAGAGCCACACAATTCTGAAGATGACCTGACTCAGAAAGACACAACTGATACGCAGAGAGGGAGAAAGTTTAGACCAGTGGTTCTCAACCTTCCTAATGCCGCAACCCTTTAATACAGTTCCGCATGTTGTGGTGACCCCCAATTTCATTGTTACAAATTGAACATAATTAAAGCATAGTGATTAATCACAAAAACAATATGTAATTATATATGTGTTTTCCAATGGTCTTAGGCGACCCCTGTAAAAGGGTCATTCGACCCTCAAAGGGGTCGCGACCCACAGCTTGAGAACCACTGGGTTAGACTGATGCAGATAAGCCCTCAGAAAGACACCTAAGAGAGACTGGTGTGTTCCATTCAGCCATGCCCCTGTGGTGAAGGTAGGTACCGGGTCTCCTGGATTTCCAGAGCCAGTCACCGCTCCTTTAGATACAAGTGCGGGAAGCACAACTCTAACTTGCTACAGCACCAGAGGACTGTACTGGCCCCCAGAGCTGCCACATCCAGGCACAATGGCTGCAGGTGCTCAGGCCACATCATCAGTGTCCCCTTCCCCCACCTCCTGTCTGCTTTCCTCTGGGCTGGCTTCATTCTCAGGTGGGCTCACCAAAAAGCTCCCAGAAATTCTGGCTTAGCAATTGCAATGGAGACAGTACCCTCACATCCCCAGTAAATTTAGAAAAATTTAGGGGCTAATGCTCATTGGATGGTTTAGGTCACATAACCACCAAGGAACCAAGACCCTGGGTGGCACATGCTCACTGGTCACTCCGTCCTTAGAAATCATGATGGAGTGGAACCAGCCTATCCAAACCATGAGGACCAAGGGGAAGAAAGCAAAGGAACTTTAGGATGCTCTTCCCAGAACATGGGTGCTGGGCAGGCAAAAGCAGGGAACATTTGCTATCGCCCAGCCTCCCTTCAAAAAAAATCTGTTTTAAGTTAGTCTGAGTAGGTTTCTGTTCCTTGTCACCAGTACTGGACTAACTATCAAGAAAAAAGTATGGGGAACAAAGATGAGTAAGACAGATCTCAGCTATCAAGGATCTTACCTTTCTATGTGGAAGAGAAACAAAACGTATGGTAATTGGACATCACAAGAAAAAGCTTGTTCCAGGGTCCAGAGAACCCCAGGATTTCAAAGGCGTGAGACTACCTTTGCAATAGCTCCTGCGTCTATTTCTCCCCAGCTCTCTTATCCCACCTGGCCAGATTCCTGAAGCATGCATTTTGCTTCCATTCCAAGACAGTTTCCACTGGCCAGGTAGAGCATGTTTTTTTTCCAAATGCAAATCTGGTCATAATGGCACCCTCCTAGCCTCTCTAAGTTTCCCATTGCTCTGATGATCTAGATCAGCGGTTCTCAACCTGTGGGTCACGACCCCTTTCACAGGGGTCGCCTAAGACCATTGGAAAACACATATATAATTACATATTGTTTTTGTGATTAATCACTATGCTTTAATTATGTTCAATTTGTAACAATGAAATTGGGGGTCACCACAACATGAGGAACTGTATTAAAGGGTCGTGGCATTAGGAAGGTTGAGAACTACTGATCTAGATTAAAATGTTTCTCCAGTCTTCTCTCTTTGTACTCCAGCCCACCTATGTCCTCCGAATTGTAAATTCTCCAAAGCTTCAAATACGCTGGGGAGGCCACCTGACATGCTGTTCACACCTCCAATCCCTTCGTAGTCATGTATTTATACCTTTCCTTCAGATCTCTATCCAAGGAAGACCACTCTGGCCAGGCTGCTTCAGATCTCCCTGCGATGCACAGCCAGTATCACCCATATTTATCTTCATTGCCCTTATTTCAGTGGGCAAATAAAACTTTGTTTGTCTGATTATTCCATCAATGAATCTTCCTTTAACACCAAGGTTTCTTAGCCTTGGATCTATTGACATTTTGGGCCAGATAATCCTTTGATGTGTGTGTGAGGGAAGGGACTGCCCTGAGTATAGTAGAGATTTAGCAGCAGCACTGGTCTAAGCATTAGACACTAGACACCGAGAGCACCCGCTCTACAGTGTTCTGTACTCCAGGAGGAAAAATGCCCACCCACTGCCTGGAGAATGTAGATGTGTGTTTCTCAATTCCAGCTGCCCTTCAGAATCACTTAAGGAGATTTTAAAAATTATGACGCATGATAGGACCCCATAGTGAGTAAATAGGACTCTCTGAGGAGGTGGGGTCCAGGATTGAGTTCTCGGCATCCAAAAAATAGTAAGATCTTCTGTACAGCTGGGTTGATAATCACAGAATAGGGGTCCATTGTTGAAATCTTTGCTGGATGAATGCAAGGGAGGAATGGAGATAGTGATTGAGTGAGAGAGAGGAAGAAGGGAGGAGGGAGGCAGGGAAGGAGATATGGAGGAAATACAAGGAAGGGAAAAGGAAGAGATAAAACCAGAACCTCTTGCTAGACTGAGACTGCAAAGAGAAATCTGGCTATTACAGCTGAAAATGTAAGTTGGAATCGTATTTGAAGAGCTATGAATATTATTTTGTTGTTCTTGTGGTAGGCAATGGGAGGCCAAGAACACTTCAGAGCAAGGATGCTTCAAGTGCAAAGTGATAGTCTAAGAAGTTGAGTGGGTCATCCAGCAAGAAGGGATTGGAATGAGGAGACCCAGGAACCAGTTGAATTCTGTTTAAAAAATGGGAGATGATGAGAAATGGAAAGGAAACAACAAATCCCACCGACTCTCTACAGGAGGACTAGCTAGGTGATGGTAGGTGATACGGGCAAGCTGCCTTTGGGAATATGGCAGCCATGTGTTCATTGTCCTGGAGTTCAGTCAGGAAGACAGGTGGGGAAGACAGCTACTAATGTGGCGTTACACAGTGATGCACAGAGAGCCCGGGAGCATAGAGCAGGCACCTCACCTGGACTCAGAGCTGGAAAACACTTCTCCCAGGAAAACACCTTTCCTTAAGGACCTCCGGGCTCAAGGTGGGTGGAAGAGGGAGAGGGAAGAGAACTAGGAAAGTACAACTGTGTTTGTGTGAAGCAAGAGTGAAGCTGAGCAGTGACAGATGAGGCAGGGGAAGCCTTGGGTGGTTGTGGAGGTCCTTGCAAGCCCTGCTCAGCATTTTCGACCTTATCCTAGGGGTCAGGGTAAGCCACGCAGAGAAGGGATTAAAGCAAAGTAGCAGCACCATACAGATGTGCCTTTTTTTTTTTTCAGATTTCACTTCTGCCCTGGGGTGCAAAACAGAAATGTGAATAAAGAAAGAAGTTAGCAAATGTTTCAAAGGTGTTCCCCACCTGAGAGGGAAGGAGAATGGCCATTTTAGCGGGAATGAGGAAAAGAAGTCAGCAACTGAAATTACGAGGCAAGGGGTATTGGAACATTTTGTTCCGTTATTTTATAAAATCTCTGGCTCCTGGCACAGAGTCCCTATGTGGGGAAGAATTGAGGAGAGCCTCCTGCAATTCGTGACAGGCCCTGCAGACCATGCCTGGACCCCTCTTTGCCTGCAGGTGCTCATATTGCAGTAAGAAGAGCCTGGATTGAACAAACCAGGACTCCCTTCAACGCCGGGCAGTCACGCATCTCTTCCAGGCAGTCTGTCTGTGTCCCTGAAGAATCTCAACCAGAAAAGAACACGGAGCGTGGAGCCACACCGATCCAACTTCAAACCCCTGTCCCACAGCCAGTCTGCTGCACAATTTCCTTAACTGAGCGTCAGTTTCCTCATCTACAAAATGGAAAGACCAATACTTCCCTGTTTGGTTGTGAGAATCCAGTGACACATAACATGTGGACAAATGCCTCAGAGGCTGGTTGGCAGGGGGTAAAGGCTGATTTTCCCTCATCCCTGAATGGTGGCATCAAACTATGTGGATTCATCACCAACGGCCGCTATTCACAGCCACAGACTATTCCACCATGAACAGCCATTTCCACAATGTAACACGGATTCAAAATAGTACAGGTGGGGAAGGCTGACGTGCAAAACACTCCCATGTGCTTGGGAGATGAATGTTGATAGGGTGGAGAAAAAAAGTCAGGACTCCAGGCGATAGGGATATTTGAATAATGGCAGAGCCAGAACATCTGTAGCAGGTCAATAGACCACTCTTCTCTCCCTAGCAAATTCTCCATCTTGAGCTTCTGTAATATCGGCATCTTTGTTATGAAGTAACTGCTGATCTATTACTCTTACAGAGGCGTATTGAATGCATTTGAAGAAGAATGATGCTTTATTACAGATCAAAGGCCTTGTGTTTATGATTTACAGCTTGGTGGTGTCTGCCTGCCTGACACCACCCACAGAAGTGAGAAATCATACAAAGGAAATGAACTTACCTTGATACCTGGCCTGCGTGTTTAGCCAGGACACGCCAGGTTGCAAGTGACACACACACAACTCGGGATAGCTTAAGGAAACATGGAATTTTAAGGACGATGAGGACTCTCATGAAAGAATGGAACCATCAAGCCAAGGAAAAGGCAGAAATGCGGCTGGACCTCAGGAATTGTAAAACCAAGGATTCAGAAATACCGTGATTCTTTTTCCATTTCTTTCTGCATTCGTCTGCTTATTTCCATATTCTTCTCTCTCACTAGAAATGGGTTTTGGCTACACAGCAAACAACAACAAAAACAGGGCCCCTGATAACTCCTGAGTTTTTTCCCCTTAAGATATCAGTCTTCTCAGTGCCAGGCCAAATGTCCTAATAAATGGACCCACTAGCTTAGCTTGGGTCAGGTGGCCATTCTTGGGCCAATCAGCTGTCTCCAGTGCAGACTGCTATACTGTGATTGGCCCATTCTGGGTCAGATATCTACACCTGGACATTCAGTTAACAGTAACTGAATATAAAGCAGTGGTTCTCAACCTTGGCTGCACATTAGAATCACCTGGGAATCTTTTTAAAATCCTGATTTCTGGGCCTTATCCTCTGGAAATTCTGTTTCTTTGTGATGGGGTGAGGCCACAACATTAGTAACAAAGAAACAGAATTTCCGGAGGATGAGGCCCAGAAATCAGGATTTTAAAAAGATTCCCAGGTGATTCTAATGTGCAGCCAAGGTTGAGAACCACTGATATAAAGGGTCATTTGAGAATATGATCCCTCAAAAGGAAACCAGACAGATGCTCAAGGCAGAGAGGCAGTCTCCAGAAAAAGTGCCAGGCCAGACAGACTAAACCAGTGGTCGGCAAACTCATTAGTCAACAGAGCCAAATATCAACAGTACAACGATTGAAATTTCTTTTGAGAGCCAAATCTTTTAAACTTAAACTATATAGGTAGGTACACTGTTATTAACTTAATTAGGGTACTCCTAAGGCTTAGGAAGAGCCACACTCAAGGGGCCAAAGAGCCGCATGTGGCTCGTGAGCCACAGTTTGCCGACCACTGGACTAAACCATGGGTGAACTATCCCCCTCTCTCCTGGGAGTAAACATGGGGAGGACACTATTGCCTCAGGTTTCCCTCATTCATTTATTCATCTCATCATTTATGCATTCATTTCCTTCAAACACTGAACACTCATTAAAGCGCTATCTGTCTGGTAGTGATGATTTCTGGGTTTAATGTGGAGCAAAGTCCCCCCTCCTGCTGCGGATACATTTCTAAGACAGAGACTCACTCTCGCCCTTCAGTGCCTCCGCTGGAGAGGCACTCAGCCCACCTGACAAGGAGGGAGCTTGTCCCCACTTCACGCCAGCGACGCTCCCGTTGAGAAACCTACTCTCTCTCTGAAATATCCAGCAACACAGAGACAAATATCACACAGCTCTTCCCAATCTCTCAACACACACACACACACACACACACACACACACACACACCCCAGGATGCTCTACCAGACACTGAGAAAACACTTGGGTTTTCTCTAGGGAATGAAACATTTGTGGGCCACGTTCACGTGACTGTATTGACTTGCCTACTATGGGAAGACCTGTGCTATAAAGAAATCAGAACTCGGCTCTGGTACAGGCTCACAGCGTTTCCATGAACAAGAGTTACTCCGCTTTGTCCTTTAGTGTTCTCATCGGGAAAGTGAAGAGCTTCAATATGAGATAAATCCTAGCAATCAGTTTTGGGAGAGAAAAAACAAGTACTACATTTTCAAAATAGGCCCTATAAAGAAATCTTTCCCCTATATTTCAGCTTATAGTTAGGGACCATTTTTTTTTCTTTTTTGTTGCAGTTCTGTGGTATAATCACATTTTACCTCCTCATGTTCCCTGCTACACTGTAACTTCCAGAAGACAGAGACCAGCCCTCATTCATTATATTCCCCATGCTCAACACAGGACCTGGTATATAACAGACACTCAGTGTTTACTAAACAAGAGGGTGGGTGGATATACGACACACTGTGTTGGCCAAAGTCACTTGTCCACGGACATGTCATATCCGGCTCTAAGCAAAACTGTGATGATGTGGTTCTTGAATCATGAGTTTGCGGAATAGAGAGCTCAGGCTGACAGATCACAAAAGCCACCAGAAGTCACATATCCTTAGAGGCTCTCTTGGCGTTGCATTCATAGAAAATCCGAGTCTATGAATACAGCAGAGATCGAGCACAAAATGCTCAATCCAGTATTAATGGGAGTAGTGGACACTGCTCAGACACTTTTTAAAAAAAAACTTTATTTTTGTTGTTCACATTATTACATATGTCCCCATTCCCCCACCTTTGCCCACCCAGCCCCCTCCTTTACCCCTTCCTTCTGGCTGGCTGTGTCTATGGGCTATGCCTATATGCTCTTTGGCTGATCCCTTCACCTTCTCTCATCCAGCACCCCCCCACACACACACTCCTCCCCTCTGACAGGTGTCAGTCTGTTCCATGTACCCATGCCTCTGTTTCTATTTTGTTCATCAGTTTATTTTGTTTATTAGATTCCAAATCTCGATAGCACTTACCAATTACTGAGCCCTTATTATGTAACAGGCACCATCTAAGAGCTTTGAAAACACTGTCTACACAAGTGGTTCTCAATTGGGGTGATTAGACACGGTTGGGACATGATTTGACTGTCACTCTGGAAAGGGTTTGCTGCTGGCATCTAATGGGTAGAGGCCAGGGTTTCTGATAAACATCTTACATTACACAGGACAGGCCCTCACAACAAAGAATGGTCCAGCCCCAAAGGTCAACAGTGCTAAGATTAAGATATTCTGATCTAAATTAATCGCCTCTACAACTCAATTATCTAAAAACTATTATTGTTATTACTATTATTATTACTCTCCTGATTTTATAGGCGAGGAAACCAATGAATATGTACATTGTTCAAGAAACAAGCTGGGATCTGAACCTATTTTCTCAACACCTTTCCTATAACTCTTGGCAGGTCTTTCCTACGAGGTCAAACTAAATAGGGACTTTACACATACAACCCTCAGCCTACTTAATATGCTGGGACTTGAAAACAGCCCGCTGTGCCGACATCAGATCTTTACCTAGTTTCATATGAGAAACTAAAGACGTTACTTTGGCCCGAGCTGGGAGTATCTTTAAATTGAATCCAGTTCCCCCTGTTGAAATATAATAACTTTTAAAGTAATCTAGTGTCTTCATTACCAGTGCTACATCCAGTTGTCGAAATCTCTTTTGAGTTGGTAGTTAAAAGGCCCAGGCACACATTCGGAACGTTATTGTGGCTGGCTAAAATGCTTAGCAACAACACAAACATCACTCAGAATCAAATTATCAGATGTACCGACAAGATGCTCCTCGATTTAATAGTGTGGTAAATGATGGCTGGGAGATGTTCTTTGAAGCTGTGGAGGCAAATGTGAAAGCTAATTCAATTCTCAAATGAATAAAAGTGAGAAACTGTTCTTATAAACCTGATATTACCAGAGATGGGGCCAGAGTGTGCTGCTGACTTGGATGGGGGAAGGAGAGAAGAGCAGGACTCATTTTATTATTTCTGATCCCAAAGAGCTGGGCTCTGCGACCACACAGGTTTGACCTTGGGCCCTGAGGGGAGACCTTCAGAGGGAGTGAGGGCTCATTTCTGACTCAGGCCAGAGGTAGGCTGACTTTCCCCTCAGTTCCCCTTGGAGCTGCTTGAGAGAGGAAGGGCCCTCTGAAGGAGCCCCAGGGCCTTGGGGAAATCAGATCTCAGTTCATTAGATGTGAGAGTGCGAAATAGCATTTCCTGAGAGAAAGGGGAATCTCAGAATACCCAGGCCAGTGGCTTTCCGATGGCTCCACAGGGCCCTAGGTTCTCACAAATGTCTCTCCGGAGTAAGGGGTGGGAAGATTTAGAAAAGAAGCATGGCCTGACATTTGCTTTAATTCACATATAGATGGCTTAGGGGTAAGATATTATTTAGGGATAAAAAACTTTTGCTGCTGAAAGTCATGAGCCCCACTAGTCTACTCACTTAGACCAGGAAAGCAAGGCCCCAAGGCCACATGACGAGTCAAGGGCTGCACTCCTGTATGCCAATTCTCCTATGTCAACTGGGTGTCCAATAACTCAGTTCAGTTCTGGCACGACCTACCTGGGATTAGCATAAAGTCCACAGGTTGGGGGCTCAGTCCCATAAGACTTCCTTCACTTCAGCTGCCAGCTGCCAGGCCCAGGAGCCACCCACACTCGTGCCTGCCCAGCTTGGCTATACAGTCAGGAATTCCCATGATTCCCCTTGACGATTAGCTAGAACAGCGGTTTTCAACCTGTGGGTTGAGACCCCTTTGGGGGTCAAACTACCCTTTCACAGGGGTCGCCTAAGACCATCAGAAAACACATATATAATTACATATTGTTTGTGTGATTAATCACTATGCTTTAATTATGTTCAATTTGTAACAATGAAAATACATCCTGCATATCAGATATTTACATGACGATTCATAACAGTAGCAAAATTACAGTTATGAAGTAGCAACGGAAATAATTTTATGGTTGGGTCACAACATGAAGAACTGTATTAAAGGGTTGCAGCATTAGGAAGGTTGAGGACCACTGAGCTAGAAGGACTCACAGAATCCAGGAAACACTCTACTTGTGACTGTAGTTTTATCATAAAGGAGGCAAATGAGCAGCCAGATGACAAGATCTGGAAGGGTACTGAGCGCAGGAGCGTCTGTCCCCGGGAAGTCTGGGTGCACCACCCTCCCACACACCATCCGTGTTCACCAACCAGGAAGCTGTCTGAGTCGCCGGGGGCCGGAGTGTTTGCCAAGGTCTCATGGTGTAGGTGAGATTGGTAAAACCATTGACCACGAGCTGGTGCTCAGTCTCCAGCTGTTCTCCCGCCCCAGGAGGTTTGGGCAAGCCTGAGACCGAAAGTTCCCACCCTTTCACCACTTGCAAGGTCTTTCTGGCCTGGCCAGACCCACCCTGGGGACTAAGGCTCCACCATGAGTCACCTCATTAGCATAGATTCAGGTGTGGTTAAAAGGGATTCCTTATGAATAACAAAGTCACCCCATCACTCTGGAAATTACAAAGGTTTTTTATGCTCTGTGCCAGGAACCAGGGACAAAGACCAGATTTTCCTTTATGTTAATCATACCTCCAGGGCCAACGTGGACACCACAGCCCCTGTCACCCCAGCATGAG
>NW_006287910.1:2243794-2248664 GCF_000327345.1 Myotis davidii | reverse complement strand
AGTAAACGGAGACTTATGGGTGCCAAGAGCCCGAGCCACCCGCTGGTAAAGCTGGTCTGGAAACTCGGTCTCTCAGCTGCGCTCCCTCAGAGTCACTGGAGGGTGCCTGCCCTGTTTGTTTCCATTGGTGCTGTAACCAATTCCCACAACCTCAGTGGCTTAACAGGGCACAGGTTTATCACCGATCTGGGTCTGCAGGGCTGCATGCCTTTTGTAGGGATAATATGTTTCCTTGCCCTGTCCAGCTTCCGGAGGTCACCTATATCTTTTCATTCATGACCCCCTTTCTCTATCCGTCCATCTGAAACAGGTGGAATAAAATGTTCCCCCAAATTGCCCCATCGAACCAAGCCCTGCCACCATTATGGCTGTTATCAATAAAACAATAGTCCGGGAACTAACCTGGCTTATTTAAGTCTGTTTTTCAAATCTAAAACCAAGCCACCAACCAGAGACAAACTCAATGCCTGGCTGGGAAAATTCCTTCCAGCACCCCATAATAAGTCTTGCACAATCCCAGAATGCCTCGCTGTACTGAAGCATACACGGACCTCAGTGGGACCCCAACATTCCTAAAGAGGAAAAAGTCAGTCAACCTACACCCTGATTGGTTACCACTGGCAACCTCCATGTCCTCGAGGAATAAACACCCCCTATAACCCCCACAATCGGTGCGCAAAACCTGGGACCCTATCTCCATGTTCTGCCCTGGGAAGAGCCTCAGTACATCTGCCTTTGTGTTTACCAGTGTCCCTGGTCTCATTCTTTTCTATCAGGAGACAAGAACCCAAACTCATCGGTAACATATCTTCAAAGCCAACAGAGTAGCATCTTCAAATCCCCCCCCCCACCCTTTTTTCCTCTGCCTCTGTCAACACATGGCCTTTTGTTTATTCTGCCACTCCTGCGTCCCTTATAAAGACCCTATGATCACATCACGATAACCCAGGATCATCTCCCATCTCAACATCCTAGCTTGACCACATCTGCGGAATCTCCTTTCCCTTAGAAGGTAAGGTATTCCTGGGCCTTGGGGTTAGGATGCAGACATCTTTGGGAGGGCCCTTATTCAGTGCCCACAGTTCTAGCCCATCCCCATCGCTGGCATGGCTCTGCCAATCTCAACTCACGTTTGCACCATCGCAGATCCATGGTGACTCTTCAGTGGGAGAGAAGACTGTGACTCCTTCTCTGAGCCTGTTTTTCTGGCTGGCCCCTTCCTAGTTTTGCTAACAGATGAGGAATGTCCTCTGATGACTAAGGGCCACATTTACTCAAGGGGAGAGGATGTCAGGGCGGGTTGCTGTACACCTGGGTGCACCCCCTCTCAGTAGCACCTGCTGCATCTGCAGAGTCTGAGCTGCACTCCTGGTCATTACACTGAGGGTGGGCTAGGGTGCTAGGAAATATTGCTCAGTGTTCCTGCGACCCCCAACCGTGCCCTCACCAGAGAGCCCTCCCACAGCAAAGTGTTTGTATTTTTCAGATTAATCAAATTGGGGCTTTATTTCCACTTGGGCCAAGTGTGGCCATTCAGAAGACGCAGCAGGCCAGCCAAGCGGCATTTGCAAACCCGTTTCTCCTCTCTCATCGCCCACAATATGCTGTGTGAACGTGGGGAATTTGTTTCCTTCTCTTATTTTTCTAAGCAAAGTTATAGGAACTCAAATTAGAAAATGTCTTTATTCCCAAGTTTCTGCATAGGTCAGTGGTTTTCAACCCTCTGGGGACGGGGTAGGGGTGACCCTAGGGGACATTCAGCAATGTTTGCGGGCATTTTGGTAATAACAACTTAGAAAGAGGGCTGGTACTGGCATCTCGCAGGCAGAGGCCAGGGGCAGAGCTAAGCATCCTACAGTGAACAGAACAAAGGATGGTTGAAATGTCAATAATGCTGCAGTTAAGAAACCCTGTTTTAGCCCTAAAGAAGAGAAAACAAAGCCCTAATAATTTTAGTGTCCTTTTTTTCTCTCTCTCTTTCTCCATTTACTTCCTCTTCTCTATGGGACAGGGAGCAAGTCATCCCATTTGTCAGAATATGGGACAATTATTGAGCCACACTGATAAGCAGGCAAGGTCTTGTGCTTCCAAAGCTTCAAAAACGAGAACCTGGCTGTCTTTCCTCTGATCCCGTCTGCCCTCAGACACAGCGAGTCTTCTTACCCTGCCAGGCTGCCGGCCCATGCAGGAACAATCATACGCAGAACATCCCGCCGAGGACAGGAGCGGGGAAGAGACTCTGTCTCTGATGACTGAAGCCGGCCCTTACGGGGTCTGCAAGCATGGACTCGAAGCCCGTTCTCAACGTTCTGCCACCTTTTCGTAGGTGAGAGGCATGCCCTTGTCTGGGTTTAGATTTGGGGTGGAAGGCCTGTGAGCTCTGATCTAAGCCCCTTTCTAGAACACAGTTTCCCCGATGATCCGAACTTGTTGGTGATTCCCATCCAAATCACGGGAAGGTACCAACCCGACATAAAGTTCATGGAAATCACATATAAACTCTGGAGCCACTGTGTGTACATCTCCGCTAGCCAGGAGGGGAAAGGAACGCATGTGAAATTTGACTCCTTTGAGCTTTGGTGTTCTGGTGACTGGGATGTGGGGCACGGATACACAGGACAAGGACTCAGGGCTACGTCTCCATTTTTATTTCCCAGGCCCCGGGGAAGCACTCTTGCTAACAGCTTTTCTCGAGTAGTGCTGTCAGCCACGGGACTTGGGTAAACCAGCAGATTCTAGCACTTGAGGCTCTTTTGGACTCTGCCGCAGCTTGAACTGAGTAGCTGAGTGACGGCTATGGAAGTCGGGCCCTCAGTCAGCAGGGACAGAGACAGGCAAAAGGAATTTTTACTTTAGATTGACTTTAGATTACTTTACTTCTTCCCATGACAGGAAAAAAAAAAATATGAGAGAAATAGGCCACTGCGTCCTGTGTGTGTAGTTAAATAAGTTATGTAGTTATAGAGCATTTTAATTCTCCTTTTAAATGCAAAGAAAACCAATAATTTTGAAATGGCTTCATTGATCAAAAAATAACTACTGCTGCAAACATTTATGCTCACCACAAAAGGCATAAGTCTTCTTTATCTTAATAAGAATATCATCTTGTTCCAGTTAATAGTTACTGAACTGCCTATTAAGCCCCAGGCAGAGTTTAAGGACTCCGGAATGGTATTGTCTAATTTGATCTTCATCCTAACCCAATCGTCCGCATTAGGTGCTGTTACTACCTTGATTTTGTAAGATAAGAAACTGAGGGCCAGAGAGGTGAAGTTACTCGTGCAAGATCACACAGCTGCTAAAATGTCAGAGAAGGAACTGTGAACGGAGATTTGGCTGACTGCGTGGTCTTTTCATCCGGAAAGTCCCTCTATAGTCTCACATACAGTCTCTGTCTTGGGTGTGACCAGAACCTCACTCTGTAGTTTGCTTTTCTTGTAATGTCTTTGATGACTTTGGGTGTCAGAGTGATGCTGGACTCATACAATGAATTAGGAAGTATTCCTTCCTTGTCATTTTTTTGGGGGGGAGGAGGAAAGTTTCTGTAGAACTGGTATTATTTTCTTTCTAAAATGTGTGGAGGAATTCACCAGTGAAGCCATGTGAGCCTAGAGTTTTTTATTTTGTTTTGTTTGGGTGGGACGAGGTTAAGCTACCATTTCATGTTCTTTGGTAGAGATAGCCCTACTCAGGTTACCTATTTCATCTTGATCGAGCTTTCATAGTTTGTACCCTTCAGGGAATTTGTTCATTTCACCCAAGTTGTTGAATTTATGTACATAAAGCTGTTCATAGTATCAGTCACCTTTTTATCCTTTAACAATCTATAGAATCTGTAATGAGATCAGCATTCTCGGTTCTGACATTGGTATTTATGGCCTCTTCTCTCTCTTGATCAGTCTGGCTAGATGTTTATCGATTGTATTGATGTTCTTAAAGCATCAACTTTTACTTTGATTGGTTTCCTCTGCTCTCTGTTTCCTATTTCATTTATTTCTGCTCTTGATATGTACATGCTACCCTCTGCTTACTTTGAATCTAATGTGCTTTTCATTTTCTATTTTAAGGTGGAAACTGAGGTCATTGAATCAAGACCTTCGTAATTTTCCCACAAAGGTATTTAATATTACAAATGTATTTCTAAATACTGCTCTCACAACACTCAACACCTTTTCATGTGTTGTGTTTTAATTTTCAAATACTTTCCACTTTCCCTTTTGATTGATTCTTGACCCACGGGTTACTTAGAAATATGCTGTTAGGCATCCAAATATTGCCGTTTTTCCGGAGAGGTTATTAATTTCTAATTTAATTCCGTTATAGTCTGAAAACACATTTTGAATGACTTGAATCCTTTTGACTGTACTGAGACCTTCTATTTTGGTCCAGGATATAGTCTATATGGTTGAATGTTCAGAATGAACATCAAAACACATTGAAAAGAATGTGTATTTCGCTGCTGTTGGTGATACAGGCTTTCCAGGGCCTGGGGACCCGAGGGTCCACAGTGACCCACTGAGGGCTCTTGGATTTGCAAGGGAAGAATTCAAACATGAGCCAACATAGAGTTGAAAGTGAAAGTGAGTTTATTAGTGAAGTAGGGACACAGAGAGTGGCTACTCCACAGCCAGAGCAGCCTCCTTTATTAGGGTTCATTTCATCGGAGGGTAGGGCATTTAATAAGGGGAGGAATATTCAGGATCTTTCTGGAGAAAAGGGTGATTTCTCGGCAGAGCTCCTATGTGGGCTTTCCGTTTCTGATCATGGTGGGGAGGATTATTAATTATAGCATGGTCATGTATTACAGTGAGTGGATAATGAGGCTAGGGCAGTGGTCGGAAAACTGTGGCTCGGGAGCCACATGTGGCCC
>NW_006287910.1:2216127-2242412 GCF_000327345.1 Myotis davidii | reverse complement strand
CTCCCCCGAGTGCACAAATTTTTGTGCACCGGGCCTCTAGTATAAAATAAATTTCAAAAATATAAGTCTTTGTTTTACTATGGTTGCAAATATTAAAAAATTTCTATATGTGACACGGCACCAGAGTTAAGTCAGGGTTTTTCAAAATGCTGACACGCTGAGCTCAAAAGGTTCGCCATCACTGGGCTAGGGGTTTCTAACAAGTGTGGAATGACAATGGGTATAGAGTTTCTTTTAGAGATGATCAAAATGTTCTGGAATTAGATAGTAGTGATAGTTGAATAAGTCTGAATTTACTCAAATCCACTGAGTCATACACTTTAAAAAGCTGAGTTTTGTGGTAAATAAATTATATCTCAATAAAGCTGTTACTTTTAATGAAATCGTAAAAGAGACCAACAAAGTAATCCAACAAAAAAACAACAACATAAAGAAAACAAAGAAACAAATGGATCTAATAAAAAACAGTGAGCCCTGGCTGGTTTACTCAATAGTTAGAGCATCAGCCAGTGTACTAAAGGGTTGTGGGTTTGATTCCTGGTCAAGGTCATGCACCTCGGTTGCAGGTTCATTCCTATCCCAGGTCAGGGCATGTGCAGGACACAACCAATCAGTATGTCTCTCTTGCCTCGTTGCTTCTCCCTCTCTCTCCACCCCTCTTCCCTCCCTTCCACTCTGGGGAGGTTTAAAAACAACAATGACATGATAGACATGAACCTAACTATACTAATAATCATATTAAATTTTAATGTTTTAAACCTCCTTATTAAAAGGCAAGAAAGGCCCTAGCTGGTTTGGTCAGGGGATAGAGCATTGGCCTGTGGACTGAGGGGTCCCGGGTTTGATTCGGGTCAACGGCACATGCCCAGGTTGCTGGCTTGATCCCCAGTAGGGGCTATGCAGGATGAAGCTGATCAATGATTCTCTGTCATCATTGATGTTTCTATCTCTCTCTTCCTCTCTGAAATCAATAATATATATACATATACATATTATTATACATACATATATATATTTTAATTTTTTTAAAAAGGCAAGAAGGCCCTGGCCGGTGTTCCTTAGTGGTGAGAATGTTGGTCCTTACACCAATGGGAAAATCAGTAAGGATATAGAAGATGGATTGAGCTGGTCTCTGCCAGTTTTAAGCCATGAGTCTAGTGGGAGGTGGCCTAACTTCCTTGTTGACGGTTCCTGTAGCTTTTATTGATTGTGGCTGTTTCATCACATGTGCTATCTCATTCTTTGGAGCATTCAACTAAGGGAGGCAATATGAATGTCTTTCCTGGATAGCTTATAAAAATAGAAGCAAGATTAATTATCTATGGGGTCTATCGATAGGCCCATGCCAATAGGAGGATGGGTCATAATGGCTTTTCTTCTTTTTTTACCTTTATTGAGATAAAATTACTAAATAAAAATTGTAAATGTTTAAGATGTATGATGTGATGTTTTCATATGTTTAAATTATAAAATAATTACCACAAGTAAGCTAATTAACACATCCACATATCCATTACCTGACTTAACATTTTTATCATTTTCTTTTCCTTTTTTTTTTTTTTTTTTGGTGGTGAAAACGCTTAAGATCTACTTTCTTGGCAAATTGCAAGTATAGAAAACAGTATTATTAATTACTAGAAGCCTGGTGCACGAAATTTGTGCACTGGGAGAGGGTATCCCTCAGCCCAGCCTGCACCGTCTCCAATCTGGGACCCCTCGGGGGATGTTCAAACTGCAGGATCGAGCCTAAACCAGCAGTTAGACATCCCTCTCACAATTCAGGACTGCTGGCTCCCAACTGCTTGCCTACCCAATTGCCCCTGCCAGCCTGATCGACGCCTAACTGCTCCCCTGCCGGCCTGGTCGTCCACAACTGCCCTCCCCTGCTGTCCTTTTTGCCCACAACCGACCTCCCTTGCTGGCCATCTGGTGGCTGTGGGTACCACCATATTTGAGGGTGTGGCAATCAATTAGCATATTCCCTCCTTACTGGCTGTGGGCGCCGTCATCTTTGCGATGGCTTGAGGGTAAATTAGCATATTCTGTCTTTATTAGATAGGATAGTCACACTGTGATACATTAGAGAGAGGTTCTCAACCTTCTGGCCCTTTAAATACAGTGCCTCATGTTGTGACCCAACCACAAAATTATTTTCGTTGCTACTTCATAACTGTAATGGTGCTACTGTTATGAGTCATAATGTACATATCTGATATGCAGGATGGTCTTAGGCGACCCCTGTGAAAGGGTTGTTCGACTGCCAAAGGGGTTGTGACCCACAGGTAGAGAACCGCTGCATTAGAGCTCCAGAACTTATTCATCCTGCATAACTGAAACTCTTTACTCCTTGAACATCTCCCCACCTGCTCCTCTGACAACATGGTCCAATAAACACGAGCCTTGAGGATGGGAGTTTCTAGGGAACTGCCAGACAGAGCGTATAGTGACGCTTCTCCAGGGATGGGGTTCTTCCCCTTCCATGGCTGCTAGGTTCTGGGTTCACAGCTACTGTAATTGCAGGGCTGTGTTTGAAGGTGACCACTGAGCTGGGAGAAGAGCACAAGTAAAGTCACCTCAAAGCTCACTGCTCTTACTGAGGTTTAACCATTTTCTTGACTAAAGAAATATTCTTGCAAGCCCTTTGTTAATTTCTAGAGTTTTGAAAAGAATTAATTTTGAAAAATTTTGCCAGGGTTATTGTTGATTTTATAGGGGAATGGATTTTTGGAGGTCTGTACCCCATCATTGGAGAAACAAATTATTTTATTCTATTTCCTTTAAAGAATTTCTAGATATAACTCTTTTCTTATTTTAGTAGTGGCTTTAGAGTGTAGAGTATACATTTTTTTCTTATCACAGTTTACCTTTTAGTGCTATTGCAGCCTTATTGTTTGAAAACTTTACAATAGTGTACTTTGTATAGTATACTTCCATTTTTCCCCTTTCAACATTAGGACTATTGCCATACATTACACTTTTATGTATATCCTATGTCTCACACTACATTGTTATTATCTTTAATGTAAACAATTATCCCTTCTTTAAAGATATTTAAATAATAAGAAATAGTCTTATGTATTTACCCATATTTGGTGTCCTTTGTCTATTTCACATTTCCATCTGGTATCATTTTCCTTTGCCTTCCTTTAACATGTCTTATAGTAGTGAGTCTTCTGGTAATTACATTTTTACCTTTTGTATGCCTTCAGGTGTCTTTATTTAATCTGCATTTATGAAGAATATTTTTACTAGGTATGAAATTCTAGTTTGGTCACTTTCCTTTACTTTCAGGACTTAAAGACTGTCCTCGACTTATTTTTCTGAATGATTTTAAGATTTTTCTCTTTACAACTGTTTTTGAGCTCTTTGGTTATGATGGGGCTTGGTGTAGTTTTCTTCATGTTTCTTGTGCTCGAGTTTTATTGACCTTCTTGGATATGTGGTTTATCATCTAACTTGGAATCATTTCAGGCATTATTTTTTGAAAATGTTTTTCCAACTCTCTCCTCAGGGACCCCAGTTATATGTATGTTAGGCTTCTGTCTACAGTTTGTTGATGCTGCTTACATTTTTGTCTCCTCTTGTGTTTCATTTGAGATTCTTCCTATTGCTCTATCCTGATATTTACTTACCTTTTATTCTGTAATGCTAATCTGCCATTAATTCTGCCTGGTGCATTGGAGTTTTCATCTTTAGACATTTAACTTGGATTTTTAAAAATATATTTTATTGATTTTTTACAGAGAGGAAGGAAGAGGGATAGAGAGTTAGAAACATTGATGGGAGAGAAACATTGATCAGCTGCCTCTTGCACACCTCCTACTAGGGATGTGTCCGCAACTAAGGTACATGCCCTTGGCCGGAATCGAACCTGGGACCTTTCAGTCCACAGGCTGACGCTCTATCCACTGAGCCAAACCAATGAGGGCTAACTTGGTTTTTTTTATATCTTTTATATTTCCACTCAACTTTTGAACATATGGGATGCAGTTATAATAACTGCATTAATGTCCTTGTTTGCTAATTCTAACACCTGTGCCTGTTCTGGTTGAGTTCAATTTTTCTCTTTTTTATATATTATATTTTCCTGGTTCTCTGCATACCTAGATTTTTTTTTGGATGTCAGACATTGTGAATTTTGCCTTGCTGTGTAATTAATATTTTCATATTCTATAAATAATCTTGAGTTATGTATATTCTGGGACAATTGTTCTAGACACAGTTTGAACCTCTTCGGTCTTGCATTTAAGATTTGTTAGGTATGACCAAGATGATATTTTATCTAGTGCTAATTTTGCTAACCACTGAGGTAAGACTCTATAAGTACTGTACCAAATGTTAAGTGATTTATGAGTTTTTCCAAGCCAGATGATGGGGAAAGTACTATTCTAAGTGCTAATGACTGCTATTGCTAATCCTTCCAGGTGGTCTTTTCCTGGCCTCAAGCAGTATCCTCACACATAGGCACAGATGAGTACCTTGCTAATAAATGAGGGAGGCCCTCTGCAAATACTGAGTTTTCTCTCTGCAAAACAGTCTCCTCTTTGGTACTCTGTCCTGGGACTCTTTGCTGTCCATGAACTCTCAGGAGTTTAAATGGTTAGGAGTCTCTTCATCTCTGACAGTCTGTGGGCTCTGCCTCAGCTCTTCCTACCTGTGCCACCTGGAGAGGCAGTAAACTAAAGGCCATGGTAGGGCTTATGTCACTTGTTTCTCATTTCTCCGGGATGGCTACTTTTGTTGCCTGATGTCAAATGTCTTGAAAACTGTTGTGTCTTATATTGGTTGTGGTGAGATTTTGGCTGTCTCAGGTGAGAGATTAAGTCCGATGTTTGTAATTCCATTCTGTACAGAACCAGAATTGCTAGTTGATATTCAATACACATTTTGGAGAGAGTTCACAGGACACAGTTGGCTTTGTGCTGTTTGTTTGACCTCTTTAATGTACTTCTTCCAAATTTGTGATCAAGGCTGACATTGAGGCTTCCAGATCTCAGTACTTCCTTCAATTCAGCAGCAATGCACCTGGTTACCATAGAGTCTCAACAGTGAGGAAGTTGGACTTCCCCAGGAGCATGGGGTTGGGCTGACAAACTGTAAAAAACCAAGAAGTCAATCTAGGAACTCTAAATTTCCTCCTTCTTTTTTTCTGAGTCCCCTCATTTGATGTGATGATTGACCTCAGGCAGAGTTAAGCCAAGCGAGGGATCATAAAGACACATGCCAATACAGACCCTGCCAATCTGGGCTATTTCACAAGGAGAGAGTGAAGAGTGAAATTCCAGCCTCAGCTTCTTCCTCGGGGAATTCCAAGATGACCCACTGTTATTTTGGGAGAAAGGCCTTGCTCCACCAGGCAGGTAGAGAGTCTGGGGAAGCCCCCCAGAGGGATCTAAGGGATAAGGTGAACAGGGTCTCAAAGGAGGGAGGTAGGGGCAGGTAGAAGAGGAAAAGACAATAAATAATCTCAGCTTTTTAAACTCTTTTCTCATTGCAGATTCAGCACTCTCTTTTCTCTCTTCTCATCCACTCATTTGTTTGCTCATTCAACAAAACTGTTCAAAATAGGGGATATGGCAGTGACCAGAAACCAACAAACAAATAACAACTACAAGAAACCAATTCCTAATTACTGGAGCTTACGGACCTAAATCAATTAATATATTTTAAAAGTGCTGCAGGGGAGCTGAGAGCTTATAATGGTTGTCTTGATTTTAATATGTTGGGGGGCTAGGACTGGCATCAGAATTAGTTGCCCAGAGAGCTGGGGTTCTGAAAGACAGAGAAGGGGTTCACTCAGTGAAAGAGGTGAGGCGAACACTTAGGTAGAGAAAACCAACATGCCGAGGCCAGGAAGCAGGAAACAGACTTCACTTTGGCTCCAGGTGCTCACCCCTCAGAGCATGCTGGGGGTTGGAGGAAGAGCCCCTCCCTTGGCCTTGTTTCCCACCATCACCTTGGAGGCCCTGGGATGAGGCTGGAGTCACTGGGGCCTGTCCTGCTTGCTTTTGGAAGACACACGTCTTTCTCCCTGTCCTCTTGTCACCCCCACCCCTGCCCGAGATCTCTTTGTGCCATTGGGCAGGTCCTACCGGCCCCTGGCTTCTAACATGCAGTTCCCTGGGCCCTGGAGTGTGAACTGTCTGGGGTTCTTGAGCATGTTAGTTCTCCTCTAATTAGCTAGCACACCTGTACCGTGGTGGCTTCTCCTGAGCCTAGGAGGCCACCAGAGGTCGAATTAACGGGCGTGGTGTAATACGTCACTGCTGTGCAAGCTCAAGGCAATTAATTCTAACACTCGGAACTGCTCAAGACTAATTCCACTAATCTATATTGTGAAACCAGGGGTACGCGCGTGCACACACATACACACACATGCACACATGCACGCACGCACACACGCACACAATCACGTTAACAACTTCCTACATCTGGTGCTTTATGTTACATGACCTCATTACTCCTCATGACCAGCCTATCGATTAGAGACTACTGCCATTCTCATTTTACAGATGAGAAGACACTTCAGCCCAGATAGGTCTGCAAAGTCGCACAGCTTCAGGGCTGGTGCTGGGATTCGATGCCCATGTAAGTTATTGCTGAGACCGCGTTCTTTCTGGTACCTTCCATGAACTATGCTCTCGGTACTTTGAACTCCATTTTATAGCCCGGATCCTTCTTGTTACCAGAGAATTGAGGTGGCAGGCTTTACAGCTGTTTTGTCTTTTAATTGCATGATTTCTGTCTAAATGAAATCCTTTGGCCCTATGCATGTCTGGGCACCTCTGATTCTCTGGTCCAGGGGGGACACTGGGGGTCGCTGTCCAAGGCCACCTGCCTCCTGGAAAATCTAAGTAGGAAAAAGGTAACAGAGAGTAACTGCGGATCCTAATTGCTTTGCCTGTGGTTCATGTCTCAGATCAAATACCATTTTGTCCTCTTTTTCCCCTTTAGGGGGGAATTAATTAAGTTCTAATTACACCGACAGAAAAAATAGAAGCTACAATAAAATTATTTTCTTTTTTTTAAAAAAAGAGCTATTAACAAGGTCTGAGCACAGAGCTTGTTATAACCTGGGGAATGCTCCTCATTTGAATTTTATGGCCTTTCCATTTACATTTTTCTATTAAACCTTTTCTTACAACCCTCAATATGTCTTCTTTCCACGGCATAATGATCTTTGGGAAGTTTCCGGTGTTAAATTAGATACTCGGGGCCGCCTTACTCTTCCTGCAGTCAGTCGGAGCATTGTGTCTCCCACGAGGCAGATTCATAATAATGTTTTTAAACTGATTTAAAAGTTCACACCAAGTTTTCTCCACTTGGAAGGAAGTCTGACTCACCGAGCGCCTCTGGTCCCGGCAAAGAGGGCGGGAGCCGGCCCTTGCCTTGTTGGAGAGAAACGTTCCAAGTTCATTGCCATCAGGACATCTCATTGCAAAATGGGACCTTGATTGTTTCTCTGTGTCACACGGAGGCCGGCCATGCTGGCAGGGCTGGGCGGATGTTAAGGTGGGACAGACCTTGCTTCCTACAAGGAGGGACGGGAGAGGCCTCCTGGCCCAGCAGCAGCACGTAGCCCTGCCCAGAATGTCAGAGCTTGGAAGACAGACTGTCCCAGGAGGAGATGTGACCTGCCAAGTCACAAAATAAGACTGCCTCTAACTAGGCCCAGCCCATCCTCAGTTTCTCCGCCACACGTGGCCGAGTCACCCCGGTAGGTTCTTCGGAATTCAGATTCTCAGGCCTGAGCCTCAGCCTACCGGTCCGGACCTGGAGCACTGGGATCCTGGAGCCGGTAGTTTTCAGATGCCTCCAGGGAGATGCAGGTGACAAGCCAGCTGTGGGAGTCATCTGATGATGATGTCAAGGCCAGATGAAAAGGACAGGCTTTCAGGGAAGAGAAATGCACGGGGTGCCCCACACAGCAGAGAAGGACACATGCCCGTAAGGGATGCCAGCTTCCAGTCTAGATGGTTCTCATAGGGGAATTTCCATGAAATCTTTGCATTTATCCGAAAATTATGTAATTTTGAATTCCACTTTAATAATTTTTGTATAAATATATGCATATTTATATAGGTATGCATGTGTATGCATGCGTATATGTGTGTATATACACCCCAGATATGAGCTGATCCCAGAAGATGTTACATTTCCCAGAACAGCACACAGTCTAGCCCATGCTCGAGGCTTCCTCAAGATTTTGAAAAATTCCTGGTCGGGTAGATAGGAATGGGTGCTTATATCCCCAGGTTCACCTCAGGGCTCTGAATTCCACTCAGATTGCTTCTGGATCCTCTCACCATTCCATGAGAATCACCTCTACTTTTTGATGCATTTCACAGTATTGTAAAGTGGCCCATCCTTGATTTCCAGTAAAACTCATTCTCACAAGGAATTAGCCTAAACAGTGCACTCAAAGAATGATTATTTGGGGGAGAAGAGCATGGAGGAGGGGCAGAGATCTGCTGGACCTGGCTCATGCAGGCTCACAAGGGCCAGCTATTACATTTTCAGGGATTTTGCAATCTGTTTGTTAAACATGGTCATTACTAAAATTAAATTATATGAATTTATAATTAAATAAACTACATTATTAAAAGTAATACATATTAAAAACTCATTCCTTACTAATCATTTTAGGACATCTTATTATTTATGCTGTTGAAGTTGTCTACTATATCTGTGAGGTAGAAATAGCATGGAATGGGGGAGGTAACTGTATCCCTCCTGAGTTCTGTGTTTAGTGATTTCACACAGGTAGAATGAAACTGGCCATGGTGGGAGTGTTTATACCACGTTAACTGAAAATACTGCAAATCAAGGCTTGGTTTATTGTTTTGTTGACTGTCTGGGTTTAAAAATTAATGAATAATATTCTAATATCAATTAAACTTAAGTGTATCTGTAACTAGCATAAAAGCTGAAGAAATTATTTTTCGGTATTTTAAAACCATTACCCGATCCAGCAAAGTAGTCACTCTCATCGTTGACAAATGAGTGAAGTTTTGACATGTCTGTCTTTTGTGTTTCACCTTCCATCTTATTCATCAACATAAATGAAAACATCAACCAACATTCATTTTGGAACTACGCTTGGAATCAAGTGTTTATTGGTATCCTATTTTCTCAAATCATGGTTGAATTGCAACTTTAGCTCAGCTATAGATGCAAAAACTCTGCAAAAATCAAGCGCTCTGCAAGAGCCAGCTGGCTCCATTGTGAAGCATAGTGTATATTGTGTTATCATTTATAGTTGTGTGCTGCACCATCTTTGCATTGCATTAGTCAAGTTCATAATACATGGATGTATTTTCCCCAGAGAGCGAGCTGTTAAACAGTTACCAGCCCACCACTAGGGGTTTATGTCCCAACAATATAAATACGTTGAACAGTAAACATCCTTTGAAATAGATATACTTTCTTGCCTCAAACCAGTAATATCCTCCCCTTCCCTATCAGATGCAAAAAAGAATTCCTTTATCTTCTATAAAGCTATTTACTCAGCTCTTGTATTGGTGTTATTGGACATCCATGGGTTACCACCCTAACACATCTGCCTTCTCCCATCAATAGCATCTTGCTCTTGTGATGTAGCCCTCCTCCATTTTCAGTTTTATTGTCTAAGTAGAATGAACCGGGTCCCCCAGCTGCAATAATTGGCTCTGATAAACTTAACCGATTAGCATGTCCCAGCTTCCTGATTGGTTCAGAGTTAAACACGTGATCCAGTTTTGACCAATGAAAGAGAGACTCCCAGAAGAGATGGGCTCATTTTCTTTAGACAATATATAAGCTAGGAACTACTTCAGCCATTTATTATCACCAGGAAAGCGCTCAGAGCTGGGGGTGGGGGTGGGGGGGAACTCCCAGAACCTGAGGATGAAGCCGAACACCACAGAAAGCAAAGAGGACAGACACTACACCAAACCTGGGTCCTTGGTAAAATTATTTGAGCTACTAGAGGAAGCCTTATCTCTTGTACCTGATTTTTAGGTACAAGAACTAATAAGTCTCCTTGGTTTTTTTGTCTGTTTGTTTGTTATTTTGTTGTTTGTTTTTTAAGTCCCCTTGTTTTTGAGGCCAGTTTGAGTTGTTTTCTGTCACTTGAAACCCAAAATATTCTTAACTTTTATATTTGTTTTGGCTCCTTACCTCTGGGGCTTAATTTTCTACCACAAGGCTAATAAACCCTCTGCTTAAACACAGGTAATTTCTTCCCTAAGAGAAATTCTCCTCAAGCTAATAATATTTTTTAAATTGACTTCCCTACATAAAAGCAGTGTTTCTAATAATTTATTGTCAAGCAAAATTAACATTCTCGAAGGTTGCACCGCATTTATTCAGTGGAGTTGGAGTACTTGCTAGCACAGAATCATGTACTACAGGGATTGCATACCTTGGTTGCAATCCCTGTAGTATATGAGGTTGCACACCTTTAGCTGGCACTAAAGCATGAAGCCACCACTTGCATCTAACATAGTCAAATTGGCTGGCTATTCGCGTGTTTTACACCAGTCACGGGGTAGAATGTTGCGAGTGTTGGACGTAGAAGGCAGTAATTTGACGAAGGTGAAGGTTCACACTAACAATAATAATAATAGAAAAACACATACACTGCTTTCTGAGTGCCAGGCTCTGCATGAAGTGCTTTCCATGAATTAATCTTCATGGCCCCTTTAGTGGGTAGGCACTGTCCTCCCCTCTTAACAGGTGAAGAAATGGAAATGCTTGCCTGAGATCGCACACCTTGGCTCCTGAGTTTGTGCTCTAAACACTGGGTGCATTGCTTCTCCGCTGTGTGCTTGGGTGAAAACTGGGGAAAGTGGAGATGTAGCTGCATCCATCCAACTCACATGAATAGTTGAGCCCTGGAGGGGACCTGCCTCTGAGGCTCTAAGGGTGGCTGTAGAGCCCCAGCATCCACAGAACTGCTTCACCAATGAAAACAAAGAGACAAATGCAAGTCAAGCTCTAAGGACCAGGAGAGGCAGCAAAGAGCACACTTTCCAAGGAGCAAGGTAAGTCCATCAACAGTCAAGGAACATAGGTGGTAAACATGTAAAACACGTTAGCAGGTGAGTGAGCAGGTTGAAGACATGAGTTCAGAATGGGAATGATAAATAATGAGAGGGGACCACAGGACGGTTTTTATGTATCTAAGTAGAAAAGGTCCAATAGTTAAAGGCCATGCAGTTAGGGGGGGTCTAGTACTACTCATTGCTACCATCATGCTCCACCACAAACCACGCCAGAACTCAGTCCTATACAACAGCAAGCGCTATTTCTTCTTCACTGACTTGTGCACCAGCTGGGGTCCAGTTGGTCATGCTCTGCTCCAAGCTGCAAGCTGGGTGCAGGTCGGCTCCACATGCCTCTCACCCTCTTTTCACCAACAGGTGAGCCAGAGCAAGTTTCCGTCACGGCAATGACAACACGCACAAAACTGCAAGTCCCATCACACAAACACATTTCAAGTCTCTGCTGTGTCTTGTCTGCCAGCATCCCATTGTCTAAGGCGACCCACATGACCAAGCCCAAAGGCAAAAGGTGGGGGAACACTGCCCACCATGAGCCCATGGCAAGAGGGTGGGTGTCTAATACTATTCCAAGCGAGGGAATAATTAAGACCAATAATTAAATCTACCAGCCCCCAAGATAAACCTTGCCTTACAGTGATACAAGGATCTGCCCCGGAGAGGGAAGCAAGGGGTGACACTGAGTCCTTAGCTTTGGTGAAGGAAATGGGGGAGAGCTCATAGAGGTGACCAGGTATATGAGAGGCTAGTGGGGGTGAATGGGGAAGAAGAGGGTGCTTTTCCCAGGCCCTGATGAACACGGGCAGATGGAACACGGCTATTTCTAAGATAAAATGGAAAGTCTCACCCAAGGTTCATCTATTGAAACTGCACTCAGGCAGGTTATAAACTAGCAAAGGTGCGATGTTAGTGGCTACAGATAAATGGTTAGGTGGCTTCCATTTCTGAGGAGTCTCAGGTCACCTTACTGTGGGCTAAGCACAGCCAGCAATGACTAAGTTGGGTCCATGTTTCACAGGCAGCACGCAGTGATTCAGAGTGATTGCGTGTTCGTACCAATTTCACCCCTTCCTCTGAACAAGCCCCTTCCGTCTTCTCCGTATGCCAGAGAAGCCAGCCATGGCCAAAGGCAGGCTCCCACTGCCCAGTGAATTTGCCGTTGTGACTTCTTGAGTGAAATCATCTTTACTATTCTGATTTGACTTTGAATCTGAGACCACACCCTGTATTTCTTGGGGACCAGGGTACCCTAGCTAGCTTTTATTGGATAGCAGAGTCAGACAGGATAAGGGATCTGCATAAATGTCGATCTTTGTAAACGGATCTTTATTTTGCACGGGCACCTTCAAAAAGTTACAAAAGAAACAAGTGCAGATCAGTCCTCCTCAATCCTAACTGCATGTGAAGATCACCTTGGGGGCTGCAATATCACAGAAGCCTGGGCCCTTCCCAGACCAATTAAACCAGGAGCTCAGGGTGGGGCCGGTGCCTGTCTGTTTGTTAAGCTCCCAGATGTTTCTGAGGTGTAGCCAGGTGTGGAAGTCACAATGTTAGCGTCTACAGTTTAATCAGCACGGTGCTGTGTTGGTCTGCTGATTCCACTGATAAGATTCACTGTGCAAATCTAAAACAAGGTCATGTTCATTCTGTGCTCAGTTTTGAAAAATGTAACTTTTTTCAAGATGGGGACTTCACTTTTCTTTGTTCTGAAAGTTCTCCCCCAGCCTTTAGCCAACAGCATGGCTTCTCAGTCAGAATGTTAAGGAACAGTGGCCACAGTGATGATGATAATGAAAATGGTGATGAGGATGAGGATGATGATGAGGAGGAGGATAGATTGTCAGAGCATCTGGGCCAACTGTGCTCAGACACAGAATTGAGTACATTTTCCTTTCTCTTCTCTCAGGAATTGTGTGCATCTATTGATATGCACGGGAGCTTTTGTTTTCTAACCAGAGATGACCTGAAGGGAAGGTATTCTGTTAGACCAAATGGCAGCAGGAGAAAGAGGAGACCATGGAGCGAGCTGCATGACATCTGCCTCTCCCAGCCTCACGGCCCCGCCTGCCCCTGTGCTGGCAGCTTACACACTGCCTTGTCCTTAGGAGTGCTGTGGGCTCTGGGCATTTTCAGAATTATTTCAGGGGCAGGTGACAATGTGTAAGCTAGACTGCGGGGAAGAAATGGAAATGCTTGCCTGAGATCGCACACCTTGGCTCCTGAGTTTGTGCTCTAAACACTGGGTGGTAATGGACACACAGGAAGCGGAGACCTCGGGCCTCAGTGACCTCCCCTACCTGCCTTTCCTTGGGAGCTAGAGGCTGCCTTGGGAGTCACCTCTACAGTCAAGAATGGACGTTGCATTTGTTTTTGTACCAGGGAGCTCCAGGGTGGTTAGGGGTTTGCAGTGAACGGCCGGATTGGAGCGTTTCCTTTTAAAGCTCACTTCAACTTGGAAATCCCAGCGCTGAGGACGGGGGGCGGGGAAGCCGTCTGGTTTGCTGTTTGCATTCTGCTCTGATTTCTTTCTCATGCTCTGAGCTGGCTTGATTACAGTTTTACTTTTTATTTTTTCTCTATGCATCCCAAATGCAGGCTTGGTGCACTGGCCTCTATTATAAACCTCATCCTGCCATAATCAGGGGTTAATTAGTTAGACATCCGTAGAGTTTGCTGCAACACCCTGGTCAGCGAACCTGACCGGGTGCCAAGGAAGCTGGTGGGCGAGCCGGCGGTGTGGAATTGCGGCTCTGCGACACACGCATTTACAGTGTATTACCCTACATTTCTTATTACTTTTCTGAAGCACCGAGAGCAGCATGGGAGATGATATAGACGTTCCAGAAAGGAAAGGTGGGGGGAGGCGGAGGCCAGCTTTTCTGTGATGAAGCCAATTGTTCCACATTGCTGATTCACCCAGAGATTATTCTGCATTATCTATTATTGGAACGGAGTGTCAAAATATTTCTTTTTCTCAAACATGTTAGAGGTTGCGAAACTCATTTCCATCGAAAATACCTGGCCGTGATTTCTCAGCTAAGGAAATAACCATCACTAAAGTTATCTGTGGAAGTCAGGGAGCCAATAATGTTTGGCTACTGTGACGTTTATTTGGCTTAATGGGTTCCTTCCTGAGAACTTAATGTCTTTTCCACATGCCGCGGCCGCAATGGAATCGCAACTGACATACTTCCACCCGCGGGTCCTTTCTTCTCTTTAGATGATGTGAAAAATGAGTCCAATTCCAATTCTCTTGTTATGTTCACCCACCTAACATTGAACAAATGTCTCTTTGAGGACCCGTTGTCTGCCCAGCACCTCATTTTCTCTTTCGGCAACATCACTGCTCTCTCGTTTTCCCAAGTGCCTCAAAGTTCGGAGCCCTAATTCCATCCCAGTCTTCTCCAGAAATCAGCTCTGGGTCTTCCCCCTACTTCTGTACAAGCCCCCACAACACATGTAAATGAATAAAAATCATATACTAATGACAAAGAAAAGAGAAACAACTAAGTTCAATCAGCCTTTGACTGTGTCAAGAGCCCATTTGCAAACTAGGATGTGTGAGTCAGTCATCTTTCCTGTCTTCCAGGGTCAATGAGCTGAAGAGGGAGATGGGCTCATATTCAGGGGATATTACAAATCTGATGACAGGGGTGTGGGATCACCCATGGATCAGAACACGCAGTGGCTTCAGTTCTGGAGAAGACCCGGAAGGCCCCGATGAGCCCTCTGCTAGCTGGATGGTGAGGAGTCCTGGGACGTGTAGGCCATGGATGGGGCACCCAAGATTTTGGAGAGCAGGTATCTACCACCAGCATGGAGGTATTCTGACATCTTAACCGACTTAAATAACCATGCCAGGGCCCACCAGCTGAGTAACAGCCCTGCTTGCACACATCAGAAACCACCTAGGGCACTTGTGAAAAAAGTCAGAATCTGGACCCTTCGCTCAGGTTCTGATTCAGTGATTCTAGGGTGGGTCTGGGAACATGGATTTGTTTTTAAAGCCTCACCCAAGGATATTTTACCACTGATTTATAGAGAGAGCGAAAGAGAGAGGGAAAGACAGAGAGAAATATCAATCTAAGAGAAACACTTCAATTGGTTGCCTCCTACGCACGCCCCAACCAGGGCCCAGGTCAGGGAGGAGCCTGCAACCGAGGTATGTGCCCTTGACCGGAATCAAATCCAGGACCCTGTGCCCTGCAGGCCGAAGCTCTATCCACTGAGCCAAACTGGCTAGGGCTGGGAAAATGAATTTTAAAAAAAGGCATTAGTGACTATGATGGGACCAGCTGGCAGACCTGGATCTGGGAATGGCTGTTAACATGTGGGTCAAGAGGGCAGGCCTTGGGTCTGGCGGGGCTGGGTCAGAGCTCTGGGTCTGCCATTGGCTTGAACTCTCTGAGTTTCTGTCTAATCATCTGTAAAATGGGGCTAATGACGGTGGTTGTGAGGATAAATGAGAAAGTGCCACGCCCGTTCCTCCGCCTGCCTCACCCACGCCCCTACATCCACAGCAAAGGAGAAGAATGACTCCCAGTTGAACCTCCCAAGGTGCTTGGTGAGAAGACTCCTGGGACTGCTCCAGCTCGAGTAAGTCAAGATTTCTTAGCGTGAGAACCCACATTTTCAAAAAGTATCCCCACATCTTTCTTACATTCACTAAGCTTAACAAACAAACAAACAAACAAATATTGCTGTAGTTGGAGAAAGAATAAACAGCAGTTTCAAATCTCAAGAGCGGGTTGCTGCCTATTCTGCCTACAGATGAAGATACTCCTGAACACGGGCAGCAGGAAGGATTCGGGCCCTGAGGACTGGGGCTCCGGCATCCAATCTGCGTCCACTCCCCTTGGGGATATCTAATCCCATTCAAATATGAATATAACACCCCTCCCCCTCCCAATGCACCGTGACTACAAAGCGAGCTTATGGGTATGTAGTAATGTGCCTAAGAAAGCATTTTAATCAATACACAAATCGATAATACCATTGATTGGATGGGGGGGGGGCATCTATTTATTTTCTCCTTTAAATTTAACTAACATTTTATTTTATCATTCCTTTTCCAATTATAAAAATACTCAAATAACTTGAAACTAGAGAAAAACATAAAGTTGTTTTAAAAAATGTACTCAGCTGGCCACAGTGACCACATCACCCAAAAGGATTGCCTGTTAAATCAAAGAAGTTGGATATGTCCTTCTATGGTGCCTGAGGGAGAGAAACAGTAGAGCATGGGGCCAAGGACATGAGCTCTGCCTTGAGTTCCAATGGCTGTGGTGTGACTTGGGCCAACTCAACTTTTCTTTACCTCAGTTTCCTCATCTGTAACATGGGCTAATGCTATTCCCTACAACATGAGGTTTTGACTACATGTTTATTTATTAGACAAAATAAAACATGTCAAGCTCTTAGCTTACTCTGAAAACACAGGGCTATTACGTAAATTACAGAGTTTGATCGAGTAAGAAACACCATGTCGGATAATGGCTATGCTGATTGTCTATAGGTGCTGTCCATTCTGAGCACCCCATTTATAGATATTTCAGCTGTTACCCCAGGAATAATGACAGTTGTAGCTAATGTTACTGGGCACTTAGCTTGGCCAGGCACTAGTTGAAATGCATTATTACAGCTGACCCTCAAAATAGCTCTCTAAAATTGGGGTTTATAGAAGGTGGTATTTTATTTTATTTTACTTTTTTTAAAAATTTTATTTTCCCTTTCTTACCTGAAAAGTTCACCTATCATAGAAAGTGATCCCTGCTCGAGTCACACCACCCGATCCAGATGTGAACACCTGGAGGCACATTGAAGTCCCCGCTGTTGCTTTGAAGGAGTGACATCTGTGATGCCAGCTTCTGATTGTTTGCTGCATGGCTAATTTTAAATATTTGTTTAATATGCAAATGATACCTCCCAGTGACAGCTGGGGGAGAACCGCAGACATCTTTCCTCAAAGCGACGCAGCCTTGCTGTGGTTCCCACTGAGCTGCCGACACTGTGTTACTTCAGTCCAGGGCTCTGCCGCTGCTCACACACACGCCTTTATGAGAAAGGGGAAATGATGCCCCCCCCGCCCCCCGCCCTGGAAAGGTAAATTAGAAGAAAGCACCACCACCACCACCACTCCCAGTCCCAGTCCCAGGAGAGAAGGAGAGAAGGCTATTCCCGCATTAGTGGTTGACCGAGGAAAACACCTGTCACTACACTGGTTCTGAGCCGGGCAGCAGGGGACCTCCACGCTCTTGACTCGCATAGGAAAGAATTCAAGAATGAGTTCAAGTGAGAGCAAAAGCAGGTTTTATTTAGGTAGAGAAAGGAAGAGGCGAGCTCGGGGTTCCTGGAGACAGGATCCTGGACTACAGCCCAGACTACAGATTGCCTCAACTCACTGCTCCCCAGGTTGCGGGTCTCAAGGGGCCGCTGGAAAAAAGGAAATTGCCAGTCTGGTCTGAATGGACGGGAGCAAACTCAGGAGTGCGTTGTGTGCTGGGTCAGTCAGTTCTTGGGACTTTATGTGTCTCCAAGGGTAGGTTGTTTCTGAACTTTGTCATCAAATTCTGTCTCCGCCTCTGGTTGGGAGGGGGTCTTTTTACTAATAAGTGCCATGGTGTTGGTCCCTTAGGGTCCCCCTTTTACTTTTGGTGTCAATTTTCATTATAATGATGGTATAATAAGCTTTGGGGATCATTTTTTGGTCCATTTTTTCTTCATTTTGGATTGGTCTGGTTTTAGCCAGTTCTTGTTGTGGATCTAACCACCCAGGGGTTTCCTACCATCAACTGTTTCCCTTTGCTCATGCAGGGAGGTGGGGGTTCTGGTGAGAGGATTAGTGGCGTATTGGTCCATGATGCCCACTGTCCACTCCTACTTCCTCATTCCACTTGTCAGGAGCTTTCCCTAACTTTCCCCTATCCTGCCTCACACTCATCATCAAAGGGCACAAGCTTGGAGAGTGGAGAATGAACTACATTTCGGCCTTCTTGGCTACACACCTTTGTGCAGTGCACAACCTGCAAAACCTTACATGACAGCCCTGACCCAGAGGCTTAAGACGTTTGCACTTCCAAGTTGCCCCACGTTGTGGAATAAAAAAGTGTTATTTCAACAGCTGGCTCCAGAGGCCCTCTTAGGGTGAGACCCATGACTGATTAGGAAAGAGCCCCGATGGGCTACTTTTGTGTGGCAGGAGAAAGCTCCTTTGACGGAGGTGCTGTTTGGTTAGCAGGAATTGGGCGGGTGGAGGAGTGAGGGGGAGGAATGGAGAAGGGGACTGAGTAACAGGACAGCAAGACGGAACCTGCAGAGAAACAGTATCAGCAACAAATTCCAAATGAGTGGTCAGAGGGTCTGTTTTAGGAGCAGGTTGTGTAATATTCCAGCGTAGATTTGGGGGATTGCCACATCAACCTCTATTGCCTTAAAGCTTCACCAATAATCTGATGAATATAACTTTGTCTCAGGAAAACTGGGGTTGCAACCTTTGTGGACACTGCTTGCAAGAAACAGATGTAATTCCATGGAAGGAGAAACACAAAGACAATCACCAGAGAAGTGTAGGCACTAATATGCCCCAGGCCTCTGAGGGTCCCAGAGAGACAGAAGGGACACTGGCTCTCCCACCAAGGAGGATGGAGATAAAATCAATTCCATTTGAAGTTCAAAGGACAGAGTAACCCCAGTGGACAATATGGTTAAACATGTCAGCAATGGTCATACAGTTTTAGCGTTCTGTCATCTCTCTGAGTTATGATGAATAATTGTAGTTCCTAGCTACTGAGTGTCTAATATGTACCAGAAACTGAATAAATATGATCTCAAATTTCAAAACAAACTTAGCCAAGTAACTATTTATGCCCACATTTTAGAGATAATGACTTGAAGTTCTGAGAGGTAATTAAGTAACATGTCCAAGTTCACAGAGATAGTAAGTGACAGAGCTAAGAACGGAACCCAGATCTCTCCAGTCCCAGAGACAAACTCCTTTCAGGGTCTCACGGTGGTGAATCCACACCTGTTTACACTCTCTTCTCCAACCACTTCAGAAGAGCTAGTTCCTGGAGCTGAATGTGGGGAAACACTGGGTAGAAACCTACGCACAGGCAACTCACCAGAATACAATCCTGCTACGTGTGGAGATACACCAGGCTAGGCTGAGCAAGGGTCTCCACTACCACTGTCCCCTGGTCCTTAAGGAAAGTATAAGCACAGGGGGTTAGAGCAGCTGACAGGTGGGTGCCCTTTGGTTCTGGTCCTGGTATGACTTGTCACACCCAAGTGGGACCAAGAAAGGAAATGCCTTCCTTCAGCAAGAATGGAGCCTTTGCTGAGTCAGTTTCTTCCCAGCTGGCATTCTAACTCTAGACGTACATGCTCTGGCACCTTGAAGAGAGGAATTGCTTTCGTTTATGTGAAGAGCTTGTAACTTGTGCCTAATTGCCCTGCAGTGTGGTGACAATGAAGCGTGTCATGAAATAGGTGTCCAATCGCATAGGTTAGGAGTGTCACTCAATGTCAACACTATGTTCAGCCCCTGTGTACTGAGTCTTTGTGGCTTCTTAATCACAGTGTAGTGTGGTTACAAGATAAAAGCCAGAGGAGAGAAAGCATGTTATGCATTAATGCCAAGGAAAGGGAGGAGGGAAGCACTGTGTACTGTGTGCCAGGCAAACAACCAAAAATCTGGCTCTGTGTCCAAATGCCCCATTCTCGAGAGAACGGTATCAGCCCTCCTTCAGAACCACCAGCCCACATACAGACATGACTGAGGCTTGAACGCCTTCAGAGAGAGGGCCAAAGGGATTCTGGGAACATGGGTCATAATAGCATTCTAGAGAGGGAGGATATTGAGGGAGGCTCCCAGAATGTGGCATTCCTAAGGAGGAGAGAGAACTGTGTTGGATTCTGGGAGCAGACCTGAATTAGACGTCTTTCTCCACCACACACAGGTCTATGTTATTTGCACCATCTACATGCTGATGGAAACAAAGGAGCCTTGGGCTCCGCTTAAATGCTTCTACAAAGAACTGGGCAGGAGATGTCTCCCAAAGGCTGGAAGTCCTGCAGTGTTAGAGATTTGTGACCTTCTGGGAAGGACACCATTGGTCTGTCCTGTCATGCTAGGCCTTCTGGAGGCCAAGAAGAAGCTGAACAGAAGGGAGGAGCTCTCCTGATGCCAGGATGTTAGAGAGGCTTCTTCTAGGTACCTCCACGGATGCTGACTGGACTCACTACTTTCTTCTCTCCATCCCACACGGGTGGAGACTTTTTCACTTCCGATCATCTATGGGATTGGGATCCAACACAGCTGGCAAATTAATATATGATCACTACTAATAACAGCAAATGCTTACTACGTGGCTCTGGCCTTGCACTAGTCACTGTTCTGAGTACTTGATGTACATTAGCATTTTTTAAAAAATGAAAGTTTATTTTTAGATAATTGTAGATTCACAGACAGTTGTAAGAAATAATGCAGAAATCACATGTGTCCTTTACCCAATTTCCCCCAGTGGGAATGCTTTGCGAAACTATAGGAGAGTATAACAACAAGGAAATTAACATTATTGCAGTCAAGATACTGGGCATTTCTATCACTGAAAGAATCCGTCAAGTTGCCCTTTCATAGTGCGCCCACTTCCCTCCTGCCCCTGCCCCTCCCTGACCCTGCTACCACTCATCTGTTCTCCATTTTTATAAGCCTGCCATTTCAAGAATGTTATGTAAATGCATCACACAGCATGTAACCTTTTGAGATTCGTGTTTTTCACTCAGCATAATTTTCTGGAGTTCACAGGTTGTGGCATCAATCGATTTTGCGTTCCTTTTTATTGCAGAGTAGTATTCCGTGGTACAGATGCACCACAGTTTAACCATCTGTCCGTCGGAGGACTTCTGGCTTGTTTGCAATTTGGGGTTATTATGAATAAAAGTGCTATAAACATTTGTGTACTTAGGTGTCAACATAAGTTTGCTTTCCCTGGGGTCCATGCCCAGGAGTGCAATTGGTGGGTCACATGATCAGTTTTTCTGGAAACTGCCAAACTGTCTTCCAGGGTGGCTGCCTCGTTTTACGGCCCCAGCAGCCAGTATGGGTGATCCTGTTTCTCCAAACTCTCCCCAGCACTGGACTGGAGCTGTCATGCATGACAGAATCAACATGCCATCCTTGGCCTGAGGCAACCAGCTTTCCAGAAAACCCTCATGAGAATATTCCCAGAATGGAGAAGAAATGAACCCATCCGCACACCACGATTTAGGATGGATCTGTTTGTCACATGAGCAAGGCAGAGAAAACTCACCAACATTTGATTACCAGAGAGACGAGTTTTGATGGGGATGTAGTAGAAGGAGTTTAGAAAAGCTTGTGGTCACCCGGGAGAGTCAAAGCAGGGCGATGAAAAGGGCTCTGGGCCTCTTGATGGTAAGAGCTAAGGTGTCATGTTAAAAAGAACAGAGATCAGCCAGAAGCAAACTCTGCAAACCCAGATGAAACCCAGAGGGCAGTTCCCTCGTCCACTCAACCCTACTGTGTGCAGAATTCTTGCAATCAATAGCGCAGTAAACGTGAGACTCCATCACCCAAACACTCCACTGTTACTGACCCCGTCTCCCCAGGCACAGGACTCGTCCACTTCCGTCTTGCTCCTCCGCCCCTCGCTTTGACCATATCCTTTTCCTCCCTCTTGAGCACCAGGTCCTGCTGGATCCATAGAAATTATGGTGCTCCACCAGACCTTCTCCATTCACTCAGGAAATTTCTCGCCCTTGTTTTCCCATTTCAGCCCCTAAAACTTTGCTTCAGCATTTCTATTACGGCAAAGAGTAACTGTGATGAACAAAGAGATCTCACTCTGGATGAAGTGTGAGGGGATAGAGGAGGAAAGGGCCTTCCCAAAGTGGAAAGTGAAAATAAAGAAAATAAAGAAAAAAAATGCACTTTGGGGATATTAAAAGTACAGATAACTTTTGCTGAGGGCTTTTAATTGTGCCAGGCATCGTGTTAAACACTTGATCAGATGCAGTTCTCAGAACATCCCAATTAAGGCAAATACTTTTTCATTCCCTTTGAAAACGAGGAAAGTGGATTTGAGAGATTAAATTTCATGTTCAAGGTCATGACACTGTCATTATGGAGCCAGGCCGTCTGACTCGAGAACACATGTCCTGTCCTTGATGATAACTAAGAAAAACACACCTGCGCCAGCTCAGAAGTAAAGGTGGGTCTTCTGTAGCCAGGGCCCAAACTCCAGGAGAAAAAGGGAGGGAAGGTCAGATCCAACATGCCTTTCCTTGTGTGCAGATGTGATCTGGGTTCTAGGATTGGATCTGGCCTTCTTTTTTAAAAAAATATATTTTACTGATTTTTTTACAGAGAGAAAGGGAGAGGGATAGAGAGTTAGAAACATTGATGAGAGAAACATTGATCAGCTGCCTCCTACACACCCCTACTGGGGATGTGCCCGCAACCAAGGTACATGCCCCTGACTGGAATCGAACCTGGGACCCTTCAGTCTGCAGGCTGATGCTCTATCCACCGAGCCAAACCGGGCAGATCTGGCCTTCTGGAGCCTTGTTAGAGTTTCTTGGGTGCCCATACTTGGTCTGGACAACCCGACTTCACCTAGCATAGATCCTGATAGCTGGCTGAAAGAAAAAGAGCGATTTCTATGACTGCACTGAGGGACAATATTTCTACAAAATCCCACATAGGAGAAGATTATTTTAAACTGTTGTTTCTGATCGAATGGAAATCCAAACCTCTCACTGAAAACAACAACAAAGGCTGATGGTGACGAATTATCTGGCCAAAATCTACGGGAAGGCAGAAATCCAGGATGGGAAGCACAGTGTTGAACCATTGTTTTGTGCTGAAAGCATTTTCCAAACCTAATGAATGTAGGCTTCAGGTTTTATAACCTCATGGAACACAAGGGACTAAATGTCGGGCCTAGGACCTTCCCAAAGTGGAAACTGAAAAGTAAGACTCTACAAAATACAGGACCGCAAATGCTACAGGATCAGTGTAAGGATGAACCAGAGGAAAACCACTGCACCTAGACAGGCCCCAACACCGAGGCTGCAAGAAAATTCCTTCCGTGCTGATCAGCGCAGGGAGAAAAACACCTTCTCTACGCAGCCATAATCACAGGGCCTCAGCCTAAATTGAACCACCCATAGTGTCCAAAGACCTCCAGGCCACGGACACATTCATAGGCTGCGCCCCCAGGGGTCTGGCAGAAGCAAATGAAAATGCCCTCTGGAGGAACACAGCTTTCCCCCAATCCTTAGGGAATTGCCACAAGTAATTTCCAAGACAAATGAACAGCACGCAGTAATAAATGTCTAAGCACACAGGAAATAAAACAGAAAGCAAGGAGCGAAAGAAATAGGGAAGATCCTTAAAAGATGATAGCAGTGGCAACAGTTTTTCAATCTCCAATCCCCACAAAAAGAGAGCAACTAGATAGAAAAAGTGGAAACTCATGGACAACATTTAAAAACAAACCTAGGGGGCAAGGAATCCCCACTAACTCCAAAATGCAACAGGGTGGGGACAGACCACAAAGAGATGGAGACCTGCATGGACCGGATGTCTGTGAGGGAGGACTAGGAAGGAGGTGTAGGGGGCAGAAACTGAGGACTCGAGGAAAAGAGGAAAGCCCACTGTGGGCAGCTGGAAAGCACAACAGAAACACTGCCTTAAAGAAACAGAAGGGCCCCGCCTGGCCCACTGGGTTGTAAGGCCACGCTGATGACAGAACACATGCCCATCAGTCTCACTACAGGAGGAGGTAGGTGCCGTCTATGATCTCCGCTTAACAGTAGGAAAACACATGCGAGGCGAGAAGTGTCCAAGAACACAGGAGTGAGGTGGGAACCATCAGTCGCTTGGCCTCGGTTTGCACGCCTGTAAAATGGGGTAATAGTAACCCTCACAGTTGTTTTGAGGATTAAACATGGTAACTCACGGGGAAACAAAAGAAACAGAAGGTAGGAAGGCAGGAAAAGTCGATAAGAAATGAAGAACATGATATTTGTATACCCATGTTCACATTAGCCCAAAGTGGAAATGATTCAAAGGTCCAATGATGAATGAATGGATAAACATAATGTGGTAGAATCATACAACTGAATATTAGCCATAAAAAAGAAGGAAATTCTGACACATGGTGTAACATAAATGAAACTTGAAAACATTATGTTAAGTGACATAAGGCAGTGAAAAAAATGACAAATATTGTGATTCTACTCATATGAAGTACTTAGAGTAGTCAAAATCATAGAGATAAAAAGTAGAATGGCGGCTGCCAGGGGGAGGAGCAAGTGGGAAGTTACTCTTTAATGGGTAGAGTTTCTGTTTTGCAAGATGAAAAATAGTTCTAGAGATTGATGGTGGTGATGGTTGTACAATAACGTGAATGTACTTAACTAGTACACTAAACTGTATACTAAAAAATGCTTACAATGTTAAAATTTATGTTATGGATATTTTACCACAATTTAAAAAATAAATAAAAATAAATTTCAAAACAAGGAATGACAGAAAAAGAGATTAAGAGAATGGCAAGCACTAAAAATAGACAAAGAAGACTGAACACATGGATAGTAGGAACCTCTGAAGATTAAAACCAAAGCAATGGAACAGGAACAATACTAAAAACGATATTTGAAAAAAACGTTCCTGAAATTAAAAAATAACAATTGGAAATTACATTTTGCAAGAACACAATGCATACATGAAAACACAACCAAAATGCTCAACATCAAGACATATTCCAGCAAGATCTGGGACATTAAAAAAAACCCTTCTGCATCCAGCAGAGAAGAGTATGTGACTTTTAAGGGAAAATTAGATTATTATTAAGGCACTGAAAACCAGGCTTCATGTCAGAAGAAAATTAATATATTTGAGATATCCAAGGAAAAAAGTACCAAGGATCTTATATGTAGCAAAATTGATTCTTAAGTACAATGGACACAGACAACCCTATGAATTTTTGTTCCTTCAGCCTTTTCTGAGTACCCTCCTGTGGAATGAGTTTTAGACAACCAGCATAACTAAAGGGTCGGTGACATAATGACTGCTGGTGAGCATTAAATTAATAGCTACCAAGATACAAAGAGTTAAGACAAAATGAAGAAACATCGGGAGGAGTAGATTATGAAATTGTCACATGTGCTCTGGCAATGCAGATTCAGCACAATTATTAAGAATGGGGGAGGGGAGGGTCTGCCCTGGCCAGTGTTGCTCAGTGATTAGAGCATCAGAGCAAAGGGTTGTGGGTTCAATTTCCAGTTAAGGGCACATACCTGGGTTACAGGTTCGATTCCTGGCCCCAGGTGCATGCGGGAGGCAACTGATCCATGTGTCTCTCTCATCTCTCTCTCTCTCTCTCTTCTCTTCTTCCCTTTCACTCTAAAAAGAAAAAAAAGTGGAACAATATCCTCAGATGAGGATTAACAACAAATAAAGAATTATCTAAAAGTTTGTCAAAACTTATAGACCTGTGTACCTGAAACGGGTAACCTTTGCTGTATGTAGGTTGTATGTATTAAGCTTGAAAAAAAAAAAGAAGGAGGAGGATGAGAGCATATATTAAAATGTTTTAACGTTTTCAAGAATCACAGTGGAGGCGGTGTTAGTATTATTATTCTGAGGCTGTTTTGTGTTTAAAATTGGATGAAACAGATGAGAAATTATTCTAATTTTATCACTCCTGTGCCCTTCAACACCAGGATTCTTGGAATGGAAGAGAGGACATATTGATGTACGGGAAGAGGTTAAATAAGAGAAGCCTTGACTTAAAACTCTAAGTATCAACATGAATCCATGAGATATTTTATTACGACTTAATCCTGAAAACTTCTAGAAACAACAATCAGTTCAGTAGCCATGAGTGCCAAATCCCTAGCACCAACTTATCCTACTGCATGTTCTATGGATTACAAAAGTGCACCGAACACTCTTAAGTCATAACAATGGAATGCAACTTGAACAGCTAGCATTGTCTGCAATAAGGTCTATCAGCACCAGAAATGAGAAATGCAGAGAAGACGATGCAGGGAGATGGCCCTACCCACATCTCTAAAACCTTCTCACAGACAGAAAACTGAGATGCTTTGACCCTTAGCAACACCTAACACCCAGCAGCTTTCTGACACAAGCTAAATGCCCTAGCACAGACCAGAAGCCTCCCTAAGATGTCTTTATCTCGGATCCCCAGACACACG
>NW_006287910.1:2205710-2216078 GCF_000327345.1 Myotis davidii | reverse complement strand
TTGGTCCGGTATCTCTCTATGCTCATGGTTACTTTCATTAATGGCCCCATTGGGCTTCTGTTTCACTGACTCTTGGCCAGGTCCACTCCAGTCTCCTCCAGTACAGCTGCCTGAGTAAAATAATCAGGACAAATATTGTGGGGAGATTAGTGTCTTTCCTCCCGGACAACTCCTGGCCTCCATATGCAAAGTGGCCTTCTCTTCGCAACCAAACAGGAGTACACAGGTAGCTTCTCTAAGTCAGACCAAAGGCCTCATCATTAGTTCTCAAATCTCAGTCTGCTTGCATATATCTGCATGTTAAAAAGAGAGCACACACATCTGTTCTAAAATGACCTTCTGTCCCCACCAGAACGGAGAGCAGCTGGCAGCTTCTTTGGTTAAAGAAGGAGAAAGTCTGGTTTGGCCATTCTACTCCACAAGGACTTAGTGGAAACCTGTTGTCAGTATCAGTGGGAGTCTACAGCTATGGAGGATGACCGCTAGTAAACCGCAGACATGTATGCAAATATCTCATGCAAGAGGATTTTTATTACAAGCGCAGCGCAGGGGCCCTCAGGCAGACAAGCCCTGAGTAAAATAATCAGGACAAATATTGTGGGGAGATTAGTGTCTTTCCTCCCGGACAACTCCTGGCCTCCATATGCAAAGTGGCCTTCTCTTCGCAACCAAACAGGAGTACACAGGTAGCTTCTCTAAGTCAGACCAAAGGCCTCATCATTAGTTCTCAAATCTCAGTCTGCTTGCATATATCTGCATGTTAAAAAGAGAGCACACACATCTGTTCTAAAATGACCTTCTGTCCCCACCAGAACGGAGAGCAGCTGGCAGCTTCTTTGGTTAAAGAAGGAGAAAGTCTGGTTTGGCCATTCTACTCCACAAGGACACAGTGGAAACCTGTTGTCACTATCAGTGGGAGACTACAGCTATGGAGGCTTATGGATGAAAAACTGAAAACATGTATGCAAATATCTCATTAGAAGTGTTACAGGCCATTTTTTTTTCTTCTCATGCCCCTTCTCCCTCCCTGCACACAGCTGTTCTAAACCCTGCTCCCTACCATCACCAACAGCTATGGGCTCAGATATTCACAACCTCAAATCGAAGGAAAAAAAGATAACTTTTTCTATCAGCTTTCTATACAAAAATATCTAAGGTAGGTTTCTGATTAGTTCAATCATTGTTCCCATCGCTGTAACCAGGAGGAATAGAAATATTGATTGTCCCGTCCTGGGTCATATATGTCCTGTAGGCAAGATGCTCTGCTTTTCCCATGCAAAATGTAGGGTTGTAATCAGGGAGAAATAACATGTCTAAGGCAGGTGATGGGAAAGGGTGTTTTCTCCACAAGGAGACTGTTGGTTTTGAGCAGTCACAAGTTAGAGGCCCTCCAATACTATCCCAAGTCCAAGCGCAGCTGGGATGACTGCCACAACCCTTCCTCTACATCTTCCTGAAGTGCACACCCACTACAGAAAGGATTCCATAAGCAGCACCTGTAGGACTGGAGACTCTCTGAATTCGATACTCTGGCTAGCCAGTTTTGAAAGCATATGGAGTTGAGAAGATTATTAGCTCGGGTTCCATATTCTCCATTGATTTTTCACAATCAATAATTGCAACAAGGTCAGTGCTTAGCAACCAGGAAGCCTTCAATTTATCACAGGATTTGTCACTCCAGATAGCTAATGCTTTTGCTGGTTTGGAATTTGCAATAGATGATGACAGAACAATGAACAAGGGCGCTGCTATTGTCATCCTTCACTATTGCCCCTCAGGCAGCACTCCAGAAAAAAAAATGAGCCCAAATTCTCCTGCCTGGTTGTTCCTGCCCCTGGAACAGGATGACCAATAAGAGTTGCTTCCTTGAGTGGAGGCATGAACAAGTTTGGATGATTGTGCAGTGTGAACTTACTGGGCCAGGAGGAAGGAGACTTGGCTTGGCCACGCAGCCCTCGTGCATCCTTTTTCTAGAGTGCCCAGCATTTCCTCCAGGGAACACTCCTCTCTGACTAGTAGCTCATGTGCTTTGGGTGCAGTTGAATGCATTTCCTGTTCTAGGGATGGTCACATGGCTCAGACCAGATCCATCAGAACAAGCATTGCTGTGGTTATACTGATTGGTTCAGGGATGGTCACATGATCCTGGTTGATCCAGTGAGACACAAAGATCCTTTGATGGTAAAAATTAGGGGTCCAGGCTCTTTACAGCTAGGCAGGAATTTGGACTCAAACTTGGTGATGTTAGCAGTCATGTTGCCACCACGTAGAGCCTGAGCATGAAGCCAGCATGGAAGAAAGCCACCTGACCAGGAAACGTCATTCCGGTGTCATACAATTCCACAGTGGGGTCAGGTCGCACCTGAATCCAGTTCTGAGCCTCAGCTTCTCACTTATGGGAATCAAAGCCAGTTTGGGCTGGGTTTTCAATCACATGAAACAAACCAGAAGAGTTCTGCACTGTGTTTCTAGTCCCACCTCTGCCACACACTGGATCTAGCTCCCTGGATCTAGGTTTCCTCATCCAGGAGGCCATTGGATGAAGCGGGCATTTTAGCTTTGGCCTTTTAGGGTATTTTACTGTATTAATGTTTTAAACATGGATCTTTGTAAGAGACAGGCTGAACCCGGGCCACTAGGACAAGTAAATGGGTTAGAGCAGATGCATCAAGAAGGCTCTGAGAAATGGAAATGAGCATCTAAGGTGTTCAAATGAAGAACTGGCTCTCCACACCACTGCAGTAGTTGAAGAGCTAATTGGTGTGTGTGTGTGTGTGTGTTAGGAATTATGTGTTTTACATACCTTGAATCATTTGAATTTTTTCCAACTACCAAGTTTGACATTTTGTAATACAAAACAAAACAAAAAATGATACAAAGAGAAATTAGGTAACATGTAATTGTGGCCCTGGAACATAATCTGAAATTAGCAGGTTTTATTATATTTTTTTAATTCTTGACAGAAGCTTGATTTCTTATTCGAACTCAAATATCCCTGAGGCCAGGCTTTGAGATTATTTTTACAAGAGTTAAAATTTTCAAAATAATTCAGCAACTGACCTAAGGTTAACATTTCATAAAATATGAGCATATTAACAGAGCAAAATAAAAAAGAGTGGGACATATACTTGTTAAATAAAGAAAATCTTTCCTTAGGAAAAATAATTGCCAACTTAACTCAATATTTATAGTTTTCCTTAACCTTTACTTCTAACCTTTTTCATTCTTTTTCTTCAGATTTCCTCAGCAACATATGGTTAAATTCCCCTGAAAAATTCTAATAGTGTTTGTCTTTTAATAGGAGGAATTAAATTATTAATATTTACTGTAATCACTGTATGTTTGGTTTTATTTCTGTCATCTTAATTTATGGTGTTTACATTTCATCCTTCCCTAAATGTTCCCCTTTCCAGACTCTAGCTAATTGAGCAAACATTATTTCTTGCTTTTATTTCTCCAGTGAAATAGAAGTCTGCTTTCTTTTTTTGATACTTGTATTTTAATTTATATGCATTTTTCCACACACACATGTATTTCAAATCCTATTTCCTTAGCAATGTCAAAAAGTAATCAGTAGTCTAAAATCTTCTCTCTGAAAGGACAATCCTTGTCGCATACCTTCATTTCTCCCCTCCACTCTACTTTCCAGGCCTTATGTTGTAGAGATTGGGTGTAAGATTAATATTTTGTTGTAGACATGCATGGGTTTCATTATTTAATTGTATGGCATGTCTCTTCTATTTTATTAATGATTATTTTATAATCATATTGAAATTTTACCTCTGAATTAGCAACAATTATTTGGATTTTTCCCACAATGATTTCTTTAGTTCTTTCCTTCCTTCCAACATGACTGCTCCCTCTTTCTTTTTTATTTTATACTAGAGGCCCAGTGCACAAAAATTTGTGCACTCGGGAGGGTCCCGCAGCCCGGCCTGTGCCCTCTCGCAGTCTGGGAGCCCTCAGGGGGTGATCCCCCAGGGATTGGGCCTAAGCTGGCAGTCAGACATCCCTCTGGCAGCCTGGGAGCCCTCGGGGGATGTCCACTTGCCAGTGAGGAACACGCCAGTCAGACATCCTTAGTGCTGCTGAGGAGGCAGGAGAGGCTCCCATCACCACCGCTGTACTGGCAGCCATCAGCCTAGCTTATGGCTGAGCAGAGCTCCCCCTGTGAGAGCACACTGACCACCAGGGGGCAGCTCCTGCATTGAGTGTCTGCCCCCTGATGGTCAGTGTGTGTCATAGTGACCAGTGATTCCTAGTTGTTCTGCTGTTAGGGTCAATTTGCATATTACCCTTTTATTATATAGGCTAGAGGCCTGGTGCATGGGTGGGGGCCGGCTGGTTTGCCCTGAAGGTTGTCCCAGGTCAGGGTGGGGGTCCCACTGGGGTGCCTGGCCAGCCTGGGTGAGGAGCTGATGGCTGTTTGCAGGCTGGCCACGGCTCCTAGCCGGCAAACTCCCAGTGGAGGCTGGCTGGAAGCAGGTATCTGGGATTTATTTTTCTTCTATAATTGAAACTTTGTTGCCTTTATCAGAGGCCACAGCTGGCCAGGGTGGGCGGAAAGCTTGGCTTCTTCCATCGCCGGGGCAACCAAGCCTCCTGCTTGCTCCAGCTCCATGGCTGCTGACCACCATCTTGGTTGGATTAATTTGCATATAGTCGCTGATTGGCTGGTGGGTGTGGCTTGGGCATAGTGAAGTTATGGTCAATTTGCATGTTTCTCTTTTATTAGATTAGATTATTTTTCCATCACCATTTATCCCCTCTATGCCCTCTTCTACCTCCCCTCCCCCACAATCACACTGCTGTCCATGTCCATGATGAGTTCTCTCTTTTTGGCTCAATTCCTCCACTTTCCCAATACTCAACACCACCCTCCCTCACCCCCTTCCCCAACACACACACCACCACCACCACCACCACCACCACCACCACCACTAAAGCTGTCTGCCTGCTCTCCATCTATGAGTCTGCCCCTATTTTGCTTGGTAGTTCAGTTTATTCATTAAATTCCACATATGAGTGAAATCATATGGTACTTGTCTTTCTTTGCTGAATATTTGGTCTTTTGGATCCAGCTTTCACATGTTAACTTTTCTGTTGTAATTTTTATGTCATTGCTCTGTGGGTTGGGAGAGTACTTTGGCTAGATGTTCCAGATTACTAAGTCAATCCTTTTATCTAACTTTTAATTCTGCCATTCAGCCCTTCTGTTTAGTTTTTAGTATTCCTAGTCATATTTTAATTTTCAAGCCTTATTTTACATTATTAAAGTATTCTTATGAGTAACCCCCAGTTTTTGTATGGATGGTACATCTGCCCAGATCTGAGGGTACTAATTAGCACTCTTTGAAGTCATCGTCTGTTGCCTGTATTAACTTTGGTTGAGATTCAGGATCTCAGGATGCTCAGCTTTATGTTTCTCTTTTATGCCATTTAGTTCTCTCACGTATTTGGCTGTTTATATGGATAAAGGACTATGTGCTGTCCAACATGGCAGCTAATTTTTTTTTAAATCCTTACCTGAGGATATGTTTTTATTGATTTTCAGAGAGAGAGAAACATTGATGTGAGAGAGAAATATCGACTGGTTGCTTCCTGTATGCATCCAATGATCTAACCTGCAACCTAGGTATGTGTACACTGACTGAGAATTGAACCCACAACCTTTTGGTATATGGAACAACCAACTGACCCACCTGGCCAGGTCCAACATGGCAGCTGGGTTAAATAGCCATACGTGGTAGCCACTAGTCACCTGTGGCTATTTACATTTCTATTTAAATGGATTAAAATGAAATTGGAATTCAGGTCCTCAGTTGCACTAGTCACATTTCAAGTGCTCAGTAGCCATGTGTGGCCACAGGCTATGGGATTGGGCAGCACAGGTTTTTTAGAGCATTTGTATGACCACGGACTGTTGTACTGTGCAGTGCTGGGCCAGATGGACAATTTTGGCAGCTAACATGGCTTTCCTCTGGACACGTGACAGTCACTGTGAGCCAGGCAGAGAAAGTGGCTGCTTGGAGGGAGGAGGTGCGTCCATGGGGGAAGCTTGACCTCTGGTTGCGGGCGCTCCAGCTCAGTTGTTCAGCTCAGGTTACTCAGGGCAGTGACCCATTTCTCTCCTAAACTCCCGCCCTAGCTTCAGACAGAGCGCTGACTTCACAGAAAACCTGGTGTGAGTGCTGCAGCCAGCCTGTGTTTTGACTGAGGAATTTGTGTAATCTCTCTGTTGTTCTGTAATTTATTACCCGTAGACCACTGCTTCTCCCAGACGGCTGTCTCGGATTTTGATTTTCCTCCAGAGTTCTGTTGGAAAGACTGGGTTTTACAATTGTCTCCTCTTTTATCTACTTGGGGTTATAGTTTCCTGAAGGCTGTTAAGGACTCACCATTAATCTGATGCCATACATTTTATCTCTTCCACACATTTCTCAACATTTCTGGCCTGCCGATGGCAACACTCCCCAGCTTCCAGCACGGCCGTAGATTTATTCTCCCGCTTTTATGTCTTCTGCCGGGATGTGCTCGATGAGCCATCTTGAACGGAGAGTAGTAGCCTGGTTTCTTATGCCTTTTGTGTTGACAGAATACGCTTTATAAGGAATCATAGACTGTCAGGGCTAGAAAGGAAAGCTGAGACCCAGGACAATCCAATCTTTTTATAGATGATGGGTAAGGCTCCTATAAGGGAACTGACTCACCCAAGCCTCTACAGCATGGAGGTGGCAGGGCGGGGGGACAAAGAAGGAAGGCACCCACCCCCTACACTGGCCCCCGGCCTTTGTCTTCTGCTCCAAGAGCCCAGAGAAATTACAAGAGGGGTCCAAGGTCTCAGCCCCTCTGGTCCCTGAGCTCAGTGTGGTTGTGGTCTTGTCAATCAGCTCTTTCCTAACTCTTCTAATGCAAAATAATTTCTTTTTCTAAAAGAAATTTCCAATAGAACCAAATTAAAGATTTTTAAATTTATCTTTATTGTTTAAAGTATTATAGATGTCCCTTTGTGTTTTTTTGTTTGTTTCTTTTTTCCCCATTGACCCCCCTCCTCCCCACCCCTGCCCCTCCCAAGCCCTCACCACACTATTGGCTGTGTCCATGGGCTTTGCATATGTGCATGTAAATCTCCTGGTTAATATCTGGCCCCCACCCTCCCACCCCCTCCTTCCATCTGAAATCTGTCAGCCTATTCCCTGGCTCTATATCTCTGGATCTATTTTGTTCATCACAGAACCAAATGAATTTAAGAGGCTCTTCCTTTAACCTACAAATTCATTTACTCAGAACTGTCCTTCCCCCAAGTACAGTGAAAAATCAAGGTTATATTTCAAAACCGTAAGGAGAAAGGGCTTGGAAAATGCAAAAAGATCCTGCTTAGACATAAATGGTCATGACATTGCCAGGGTCGGGGTGGGGGGCCTGTATCAGAAATCAAGGTAAGTGTCCCCCTCCCCCAAAAGTTCTGGGGTGGGAGCGTATTGTCCATCTTAGCAAAATGTTTCACCTCAAGCATCTGCCTAATTGCACTGATCTACAATCTGTTTCCACTGAAGCAAAGTAATTAAGTGTTTTAAAATGCTTTCTGAGACTTTGGAAAACTGACCTAAGGTTAATGGTTCATAAACCTCATTTGTGCTTCTATTAGAGAATTTCAAATGTGAGCTGATCAACGTCTGGACTAGAAGGAGGAGAGGGCCTCAGAGGCCTGATGTGAGATTGGAGCAGAATGTGCGGCTGTGGGGTTGTCCCTCCTGTGACCTAGTTAAGGAAGAGAGAGCGTAATGCAGATTCCCTGACACTGTCCCTTAGGAGTCTGATTCAATGATGACGTCGTATTAAACTTGGAGAGATGATGTAGTGCATCTTCTCTGTTCTAGAAGCTTCATCTCCTCCCTTCAGGCTCCCTAGAACAGGGTTTTGAGCCAGAGTTTCCAGTCCTCGCTGGTTTCCTGTTCCTGTGTACTTCCAGACAAAATACCTTCAATCCCTGAACTTGGCCTCATAGAGTAGGATTATTCTAGGGACACCAAGAAAGCCTATCAATGTCTCTTCTACTGTAAGCAATGCATTCCTGTGGTCGCAGAGGCTTATGTTGGGGATTATAAACTCAAGTACATCCAGACACCAGACGGGTAACATGAGTAAGTCAGGAACAGGGTAGAGACTGGGAGAACCAAGGAGGCACATCCCTTCGGAAGGGGCATCTGCCTTTTAGCTCTAGCTGGCTGAGCCCTGCGGAAATACCAGTATGTGCTCAGTTGTTCCAGAGGAGTCAGAAATCTAGGTAATAAATGAGGCCTGACTTTTACTTGGTGCTGGTGACTAATTGGAAAACAGGGACACTTCCAGCCAGGCAGTGACTCAGTTGGGCATTGTAGCGTGCACCGAGAGGTCACTGGTTTGACTGCCAGTCAGGGCACATGTCCAGGTTGTAGGCTCAGTCTCCAGTAGGGAGCCTGCAAGAGGCAGCAGATTGGTGTTTCTCTGTCACAGACATTGCTATCTCTCTCTCCTTCTCCCCTCCTCTTTCTCTAAAAGATCAGTTATAAAAGAATTAAAAAAAATATTTGAAAATCATGGACACTTCCAGGTGCAAACCACACAAACCTGTGGGCGATTTTCTCCATGGGGCCCCAGTTTGATTCTCTCGAAAATCACTATCCAAATGTAAAGATGAAAGGACCAAACAACCACCCACCTCTGGCTACCAAATGGTCAGGCTGTAACATCAAACTAATGCTGCCAGTCTGAGTGCCAGCCCTCCAGTCCACCCCCATTGTGGCTCCCAAGGACCTTTGAAGAGGCAGGCTCCTGTTTATCTGAATTTTGGGTCAAGCTAGAATGGCAGTCCCTTCAAGAAAGGAGAGTCCACAATAAGGTGGTTATTCCTAGGGTAGAAGTCCTACGGGAGTAAAAAAGTCTGAACTTTAAGAAATATGCACCCTCTAATCAATTGTAATGAAACCATAGCAATTATAATAAACTAGAGGCCCAGTGCACAAAAATTCATGCTCTGGGGTGGGGTGTGTCCCTCAGCCCAGCCTGCCCCCTCTCACAGTCCGGGAGCCCTCAGGGGATGTCCTACTGATGGCTACAGTATGGCCTCCCTCTGTGGGAGGCGACCAGGCCGATCAGGGGAAGGTGCTGCCTCCACACCCCGCTGCTGCTGCCACTGCCAGCTGCTGGCCCTCCCTGGTCCTTGCAACGACTGTGGCTTTGTCCCGAAGGATGTCTGGTCTATCCGGTCTAATTAGTATATCACCCTTTTATTAGTATAGATAACTTTGATCCACAGAGTACCTACTATTTGTCAAGATAAGTGATTTATAGACATCATCTTCTTTCATTTATACTACAAGCCAAACAGGTACTACAATTACCTCCTTTCTATGGATGAGAAAGAAGCCTCAAAGAGGTATTTTCAATGGATCTCACAGGTGGTAACATCTAAATTTTGTTAGAAAATGAACTACCAAAGTCTTTCTGCTTGTCTCCCCTGAGGATACGGAGGAGAAAATTCAACATCATGTTGAAGTGATTTCCCCTCCCCATATCCAAGGCTTCCCAGAGTAGGCTTAAAAGCAGGAGACAGATGGCTGTTGGGTGGTGGTGGTACATAAATTTCCTTCAAGCCTTCAAGTATATATCTGCAATATACAAAAACAAATTAGGGTGATCAGAAAAATCAGCATGCTGTACAAAAGGAAAGAAACGACTATTTTGCTTCCAAGATATTTGTCATTATGCATCCTCTGAGACCATATGGATAATATCAATTTGGTAAGATTGGGAGGATAAGGAAAGCAAACCACAAAAGGCACCAAGAAAGCAATAGGTGGGCATGGAAAGCAAGAGCTGTCAGTGACTGCTGCGATTTTTAAAAACAGCCGTATGGAGATACACTTCACATACCATATAATTCACACATTTAAAGCGTTCGACTCAGTGGTTTTTAGGATATTCACAAGTTGGGCAACCATCATCACAGTCAATTTTGGAACATTTTCATCACCTCAAAAGGAAGCCCTATAGTCTCCTTAGCTTTCTCCCTCCTATTCCCCACTCTCCTCCAGCCTTGAGCAATCACTAAGCTACTTTCTGTCTACATACATTTCCCTAGTCTGGACTTCGCTATGAATGGAAGCATAAACTATGTGGCCTCTTGTGAGTGGCTTCTTTCACTTAGCATAGTGTTTTCAAGGTTCATGGGTCACTGAGATTTGAATGGTTTCTAAAACTATCTTCCCTCCTTCAATGGATTACATATTTCTTCTTCAAGTCAAGACTTTGGGCCTTTTTCTGGCATCGTAAATCACACCTGCTGCAGTCCTGTCTGCAGTCCTTACCAGAAAGAGTTGAATGCTA
>NW_006287910.1:2170425-2205665 GCF_000327345.1 Myotis davidii | reverse complement strand
GCTGGACTGAGATACACTTGGGATTTTCAGGAGCATGGGCCAAAGTCCCCTGCTGGTTCATTTTATAGAACCAACATCACCAGTCAGATACTAAGGTCTCTGCCCTTTCCTCTCACGCCTACCTTCCCAAGAACATACCATTTCCAAGACCTGCTTAGTCTTGGGAGAAAGGTTATATTTACAAACAATTACACTTCAGACATTACCTGAGAGGTCTCTATGGTTATAGTTAGGTCTTAATGCAGAAACCAGCACCCTGGATTTTTTTCCCAAACAGCATCAAATATACTACTGCTTAATACTTCTTCAGAGCCTTTTGTCCCAGTTTCTGCAGTACAACTGAAGAAAATGAACCAAAGTAAAAATACAGGAAATGAATGAGTTTTGCTCAAAGCAATGGTGGGAACTGGTCACTCTCAAGTGATGTCTATGTATGGACCTAGAAGTGAATTGAAATTAGTAGGAATTGTAAGGTGTGCAGAGATTTCTAGTGGAAGAATGACAGAATGTGGATTGTAAGTGAAAAGACCATGCTACGTCAACAGAACCTGTCCTTTAGAATCAAACCAATCGGGGTTAAATCTTAATCCCCCCCACTTACCAACAGTGTGACACAGGATACGTGACTAAGCTTCTCTGGATCTCAGTCTTCCTATCAACAAAATAAAAATAATGTTGCCTATTCTGTGGGATGCTTTGAGATTAAAGAATGTTGAGATTAACAACAACCCCAACCACTGCTACCAGTACCACCACCACCAATGCCACAAGTATTGAGCATTTATATGTCAAGACACTGTCGGCGCTTAAGTTGTTAGTCACTAAACTTACAGGTTACCTCTTTAACCCTCCAACAACCTGGCAAGTAATGCAAGGTATTATAAACTTCCTTTGACAGATGAGAAATAAACAGGGGAAATGATTTCCTCCAAATCCCACAGTGAGTGAGTGGTGCAATTGAATGTCAAAATCAGATATGTTGGTCACCAAGATGGCATCACACACATCACTGTAGCTACTGTCGCTAGCAGAACAGTGACAGTGAGACTCACGAACATGAAAAGAGACATTTTTTTTATCCAGAAGCCAGAAACCAACCTTTTTAAAAGTCATGCAAACACAGTAAAATTTAAAACAGGCAATTTCACATGTTGATGACTGTGTTTAAAATTAGGCAACATCAAGTACATGGTTTAAATGCCAGTGAAAGGACAAGAGACTGTGTCTAGACATCTGGTCTACCAGCCTCAGTACATCTGCCTGTTGTTCATCCCTCCAGCCCACAGGGCTAGCTGAACTTTTAGAAGGAGATGCTGTTCAGTTCCTCTTAAAAGGGGCTCCCAGAACACAACCTCCCATTTCTGGGACAATCTTGTGACATCCAAGGCAGAGACACTCTGTCTTCTGCTCAGCGACAATCACTGGGATTTGCCCAATTCCTTGTCCTTGAGTTCTTGCAAAGTCACTGTAATTTGATTTTTTAAATAAATCCTATTTCAAATACAATTGAAGAACTTAAGACTTTTAAAAGAATTCTGTCTTGAATCCTCAAAAAATGGAAGACTGCCTTTGGAACTGCATATCTAATTCTGAATTTATCCATTTTGTAAATTCAGAATTTGGTTCACAGCTTTCTGAAAACAACCTTTAAACTTGGAACCCAATTTGAAATTCAAGTTTGTAGCTGGGTCTTGTGGGCTACTCCTCACCACCTTTGCTGATAAGCATTTAAATGTATTCATTAACAAAAATAATCGTTGTCACAGTAAACTACATTAACACCTTTTAATTGGATTAGAAATTAGATGGGGGTCATGAATATTTCACCAGGGCTCACTGCTCGCCTTCCCAATTTCCATCTGAAAAAACAACAATTCTCACACAGTCATAAGCAGGTGGATTCGCAATGCTCGGGTTCCTGGCCTTTCTCAGAGTTTTGCCACAGAAGTCATCCCATTTGTCAAAAATGAATTTTTAACTTTCATGCTGCTCCTCTATGCTCCCAGGTACGATGTGCGAAGTTGCTGTCCTTAGAAAACTTCCAATAAACATTTACTTAACACAACCCAGAACCGTTAATCCCACGGCTTGCTGAGAGCAGAGCTGGGGCTTCGGAGGTAGAGTCCAAGGTTCCCAACCTAGCCACAGGTGAAAGGGGGTCTGGACAGGGGATTCTGTATTGTGGGCAGCTGTCCTGCCATTGTAGGCCTTCTTTGTTTAGCAGTGTCCTTGGTCTCTACCCACTGGAGGCCAGTAGCACACATCAACACCCATTCCAGATGTGACCATCAAAACTGTCCCCAGACAATCTCTGGATACTCACATAATATCCCCCTCCAGGAGGGGCAGATTCCCCCAGCTGGAACCACTGATAGAATAACATGGGTTCAATGACTAGTCCGCCCTCATATGTCTGGCCCTTCTCTGGGCCTCAGTTTATGTGAAATAGAGGCTATCATACCCATCTCACTGGGTTGTTGGGGCGGGGGGGAGGGGGGGACGTGATCAGAATAAAGTGAACAGAAGGCAGAGCTGGATGCCTGTTCATTAATCATTAGCTGAAGGAGTGGTAGTAATCACAGAAGTAGCGGCAATGGCAGAATTTGCATCAAGAGCTGCGGGGGAGGGACGAGCAGCTGCTCCCCTTCTGCTATTCCCACCCATGAACGTGTCTTGTTACTGGGCTGAGCTGGCTATTCCCCTGCCTGAGGACCCAGGCGGCACCTTCAAAGGCAGCACCTTCAAAGGCAGCAGCAACCCCCCTTCCCTGAATCTTGGAGCTAGTCTGACCCAACCTGCATACCTCATGTCCAGCAGGGGGTCAAGGCAAGCCCCAGATCTTTCCACAACAGAGGTTTGAGATAGCATGGCACAGTTTTTAAAAAAAGTGGGGTTGGAGTCCTGCAGACCTGAATTCCAAACTCGACTTCTGATTCCAGGAGGCCTCAGACAGGTCCTCAATCTCTCTGAGCCCCAGATTCCTTAGCTTTAAAAAGCAGTCACTGAGAATTACCCCGCAGACGGGCTGTGATCGTTAAATGAGTCATGCGTGTAGAAGGCCCCTAGTGCCCTGTCTGGCACACAGTAAGTTCTCAGAAATCGGTAGTGATTATAATTTTCATGATGAAGAATATTGTGATACTCCACAGCAGGGCTGCTCAACCTTGGCACTGCTGACACTTTGGGCTGGATAATGCCTTGTTGCCGGGACTGCCCTATGCATTGTAAGATGTGAGCAGCATCTCTCGCTAATTTGATGCTAGAAGCTCCCATCACCAGTTTCACAAACAAAAATGTCTCCAGACATTGGCAAATGTCCCCTGGAGGCAACGTTGTCCCCAGTTGAGAACCAAGGCTCTACAGGAAATGGATTCCCCTCCTAGTCTGCTTGGTCACTCTGCCCTAGGTTAATGTCACCTCTTCTCAATGACATTCCCTGCCTTCCCCATGTCCAATCAGGCACTCCCTTCATTGTTTCATATTATTTATTTTCTCATCTGTCTGGTCTGCTAGACGGAGAGTTCCTCAGGGCAGACTTTGTTTATATCTATATCTGTAGTTGGCACAGAGAGGAGGGTAGCAGACAGCAGGATAGGGCAGAAAGCAAACTGCTATTTAAAAGTGGGATTTGGAGTCAGGCAGACATGAATTAAGCACCGACCATATTCCAAGCACCTACTAGATAACAAGCACAAAGCTAATTTGCTTGCATATGTGATTGTCTTTGATTTCTCAATAGGTTTGTAAAGAATGTATCATTGTGTCCATTTTGCCAATGAAGAAACTGAGGCTTGGAGAGAAGAAACTCAGAGATACACAGCAAATATGTGAATGGGTCTGTGGTTTAAACCCAGGTCCGAGGGGCCCTCAAACCTCTCCTCTCCACCAAGCATCCCCTGAGAGCAGGCAGTGAGGTGCCTTCTCCCCATCCATGCTGTGCCCTAGAGCCTCCCCCATCACGGGAGATCAGAAAATTGGGGTGGTATGCCCAAGGCCGGGAACTGGGTAGAAATGGCTGACCTGCTTAAGAAACAATCCATTATGGACCCAAAGATGAGGCACCGAGCATTTTTCACTCTTACTGAAAAGGTCAACTTGGAGGCAGCAAGACCCAGAGTGAGACCTTTCGGCAATTTCAGAAAGTTCAGCCTGTAGCTTGCAGGCAACACCGAGGCTGATTCTGACACCATGCAAGCCCCACTCTCCACCTCCAGCTCTAAACACCAGCAGGCACCAGGCTTACCTAATCAAGCGCTAAGCTGCCCAGGGGCACAGGTCCTGGGCTCAGGAAGGAGGCATTCTCCTGGCCCAGACCTCCCCACTCCCCATGCGGCTGCTTCTCTGAGTCAGAACTCCACATTAGTTGCAAGATGCGGAGAAACGCTGTAAATATGCTAAGAGGGACATACAGAGTGGGCAGCAGGCTCCAAAAGGTTAACATCTTTTTCAGATGGTAACCACAGTTGCTATGGATATCTCCTCCAGGAGGCTTTGCGAGTTCCACATGAAGGGGCTGAAATTAATAAACTCCTTTCAACTGGGAGGAAACACATCAGGTTGGGCTGCAAACGCTGCAACCTGTTTATTTCCAGGTTGGACAGGGGGCCTGGGCGTGCAGACGCATGTGCGTGGGGCGCTTGGAGCTTGTCACACGTGCAGCTGTGTGTGTGCGCGCGTCTGGTCTGTGCACAGGCATGAGGAAAGGGCCAGACTGTCTGCAGAGCCCAGAGGGCAAAGGTTTATTTCATTGTTTCCCCAACCAGCCAGCAAGATATTGAGGTCGACGGCTGTTTCCATTCATCTCTGCAACCCCATTAGCACGGATCCCAGTGCCTGGTAGATGTTCAGCGACTGTGTATTGAACAGTTTTGCCTGTTCATTTAACATATACTTTGAGTGCCTGCCATGGGCCGGCCTCTGTGTTACGTGCGGAGGTTATTACCACAGCCAACAAGATGAAGAATCTCTCGCTTCATGGCGAGCTAGGGTCATGGGGAGATGGATGATGGATGGATGAAGAAATTCCCAATTGGAAAGTCATATAAGGACCCTTTCCTTTGGTTTGTGTGTGTGGGTGTGCGCGCGCGCACATGTGTGTTTAGAAATAAAGAATGCAATGAAAGAATCAAGAGTCAGTGAGGGGAAGGGCTAGAAGATAAGGAATGTGAGCTCTGGTGTCAGACTCTGGGCACTCACGTCCTGCTTCTCCATTAGCTATGTGTCCCTCAGTCACCAGAGCCTCAGCTTCCCCAGACTATTCATTCATGGAATAACTGTTTTTGCACACCTCCCAAGTGCACTGCCTCAGCTCTGGGACACAGCTGAGAGCAGAGCAGACATGAGCCCTGCTCTCCTGTGATAGAGCACAGTGAGTGTCACCACAGGGAAGACAAGGGAACGACAGAGCAGGGGCCAGAGGCCCCAAGTGACCCAGGGAACCAGGGGAGTGTCTGAAGGAAGTGACCTTTAAACACAGACATGAAGGGTGCATAGGACTCAGCCAGATGACAAGTAGAGGGAAAAGGGTCCCAGGCAGAGGAAATAGTGCACAGAGTTCTCAGGGCAAGAGTGAGCATGGCATGTGTGAAGGGCTGATGGAAGCAGAATATGGCAGCAGTACTGAGTAGGACCAGGAGAAAGACTATGTGTATGAGTGTGTACGTGTATCTAGAATCCTTATGAGTATGTTTATGTGTGCATGTGTGTCCAGGAACATGAGAGAGAGAGAGAGAGAGAGAGAGTGTGTGTGTGTGTGTGTGTGTGTCCAGGCACATGAATGTATGTGTCTGAATGAATGTGTGGGTGTGTCCAGGCATGAATGTATGTGTCTGAATGAATGTGTGGGTGTGTCCAGGCATGAATGTATGTGTCTGAATGAATGTGTGGGTGTGTCCAGGCATGAATGTATGTGTCTGAATGAATGTGTGGGTGTGTCGAGCATATACATATGAATGTGTGTGTCTGAATATATGCATGTATATGTGTGTGTCCAGGCATATGCATGTGAATGTGAGTGTCTGAATGAATGTGTGGGTGTGTCCAGCATATACGTATGAATGTGTGTGTCTGAATGTGTGCATGTATATGTGTGTGTCCAGCATATGCATGTGAACGTGTGTCTGAATGAGTGTATGCATGTATATGTATGTGTGTGTCCAGGCATATGCATGTGAATATGAGTATCTGAATGAATGTGTGGGTGTGTCCAGCATATACGTATGAATGTGTGTGTCTGAATGTGTGCATGTATATGTGTGTGTCCAGGCATATTCATGTGAATGTGAGTGTCTGATGAATGTTTGTCCAGCATATGCATGTGAACGTGTGTGTCTGAATGAGTGTGTGCATGTACATGTGTGTGTCCAGGCATATGCATATGAATGTGTGTCTGATGAATGAGCGTCTGTGTGTGTGTGTCCCCAGCATATGCATCTGAACGTGTGTGTCTGATGAGTGTGTGTGTCCAGGTGTATGGGTGTGGTGAGTACACAATCCACACAAAGCTGCTTGCAATAGCATGTCCAGAAAGCTGTAGATCATGGAGTAAGACCTCCTATGGGAGCTCTGTAACCACACAGCAAAATCAATATTCTAACCGAATTGCTTTTATAGACAATGTATCATATAAGAAAGGTTTTAATTAAAGTGCTGCCTCTAAAAAGGTGTCTGTATGATGCACCGATCTCCCTGCTCTGCTGGGGCAGAGCTCAGGGGCGGGGAACACAGTGGGGACACGGGACAGAGCAGTCCTCCGTCTCTGTCCACCCTGGCTGGGGCCCTTCTCACCTGCCTTTATGGAAACTCATAAAAGAACAGGACATTCAGAAAATGCTGTGAATCAATACAGTGCATGTTCTAAAAAACTGTCCAAACATATTGGTAGTCAAAAAAAGTGCAGATGAAAACAAAATAAAATTTTTTACCTAAAAGACTAAAAGTATATTTTAAACCATAATAGTTAGGGCAAGGGCACAGCATGCCAGGCACCATGGTGGTGGGAGTATAAATTGGTTTGTATTTTCTGGAGGACATTTGAATCACATGCATTGGAAACTTAAACCAGACATACCTTTGGATGGAGCATTTCCATTTCCAGGAACTTAGCCAAAGGAAATGATCACTCAAACGGGCGGTTAAATGAAAACAATCACTCTTTGAAGGGTCGTTTATAATATGCAGTGCTTGTTGTGATGGTGAAATCTTTCCCGAGTTCCCATCATTGGCCTTTAAAGGCTGACAACAAAGGGAGTAAGCATCCCACACCCTGAGAACAGCGACCACACTTTCGAGCAGGGATGTGCTGGTAAATATTTAACAACCAGCTTTGTAGGGAGGGATGGGCGGCTTGTCAAATAACATCAGTTTCCATGGCATAAATATTGCCACCAGGGCTGGTTTCCAGCCACCAGTGGGCCCTCACGGACATGGCGTTTGGGAGAGAGACTGACAGTTGGCACTCACAAGCGGAGAGGAGGGGCAGCATCAGTAGAACCAGCACGGATCCCTCCACCCAAGGCGGACAGAAAATACACAGGGAGGGAGAGTGCGGCCACCGTTTGGAGAGAGACCATCTTGGTGAAGAGAGCGTCTCCCTACCTCCTCTCACATCCCCAACGGCTCTGCTCCCTGCCCCCAAATGAGGCTGGCACCGGGCAAGAGTGCTTTAAGTTGGGGCATTTATAAGAAGCCCCTCCCTGCTTGCTGACGGGTTCTGGTGCTTCCTGGGCAAAGGCTCTGGGATGCAACCATGGTTGCATGCACACACATGCAGAAGCATACATACACACATGCACACACATGCAGAAGAGACAAACCACCCTGATTTAAGTTCCAGCTTCCCCAAATGGAAGGGGTGGGGTGGCGGCTTTAAGTAGCATATGAGATCACCACTGTGAGATGACACAAACTGGGACTTAAAAGCAAGGCGAGACTTTGCATACCAGAAGGGGTCTGGCTGATGGAGGTCAGGCATCTCCTGGAGGAGGCCCACTGGGGAGGTGACAGGAAAGGGGAGATTTGAAAGGGCAGAGTTAGTAGCAGTTACTGGAAAAACAAAATTCTTTCATGGTTTTCCATCGATGACTTGATACTTGTCTATCACATGGGTCATACTTTGGAAATAATTTAAGTATTCATCAAGCAGGAATTAAACACAATATAGTACATCTATCTGATAGGACAGCATGCAGTTAGTAAAAGGTCTTTATAACCCCCCTCTCTATCTCCTGCTCCCCCCATATGTGTATATGTGTGTGTGTATGTATGTATGTATGCGAAAATGTGAGCACATGGTATCGGTAACATAATTCAAATATCAAACAAAAATCACTAGTACATACTTATTGGGGTCTTTCCAACTTAAATTTGATATCCTATTTTAACTAGACAGTTAATAACTCTGTAAGTTTAAGGAAATCTCTTTCCCATCAGTCTACTGTAAGGTGGCCAACACTGGAGAATTAGAAACCACGCACAGTGCAGATGGTCCCCGACTTAACGGCGGTTCGACAGTAATTTTTTGACTTTATGATGGTGTGAAAGCGATATGCATATCAAATTATGAGATATTCAAAACTATATTATAAAACAGGATTGGTGTTAAATGACTTCGCCCAACTGCAGGCTGATGTAAGTGTTGTGACACGTTAAAGGCAGGTGGGCTAAGCTCCACGGCATCTGGCAGGTTAGGTACATTAAATGCATTTTTGACTTTTGGTATTTTCAAATTCTCATGGGTTCACTGGGACGTTACCTCATCATAAGTTGAGGAGCTCCTGTATGTTCTTCATACCACAGTTACCAGCATGGGGCTATAACTACAATACATTGGTAAGTGCAACTAAGAAGCAATTCACAAATCATGATGTACAATGTAATCATACTTTTGTAAAAGGAAAACAGTTTATAACTAGGTGTATAGAATGCAGACATTCAAACATTGAGAGTGATCCCATGTGGGTGGTGTACACAGCCTCCATTTAACCACCCTCAGCCTGGCCAATATTTACTAATATTTATGAGGTTCTCACTGGGAATTAGAGACACTCTGCTAGGCACTCATTCTTCTCGGTTTTATCTGATAATCTATCTATATCTTTTCCCACAATCAGTATGTATAATTTTATAATATTTTAAATTGATTTTTATAGAGAAAGGAAAGAGAGAGAGAAACATTGATGTGAGAGCATAACATCGATTGGCTGCCTCCTGCACACACCTGACCGGGATCAAGTCCGCAACCTGGGAATTAAACCAGCAGCCTTTTGGTGCACAGGACAACACCCAACCAACTGAGCCACACTGAAGAGGGCAGTATACATTTTTTAATCAGAGCAGAGAAACAGGGGCTTTTTCTTTGTTGAAAATGAAGTACTTAGCTCATAGTACTAAGACCTAGTGCAGCAGTTCTCAACCTGTGGGTCGCGACCCCTTTGGCGGTCAAACGATCCTTTCACAGGGTCGCCTAAGACCACCCTGCATATCAGATATTTACATTACCATTCATAACAGTAGCAACATTATAGTTATGAAGTAGCAACGAAAATAATTTTATGGTTGGGTCACAACATGAGGAACTGTATTTAAAGGGCCAGAAGGTTGAGAACCACTGCCTAGTGGGTACTTGGTAATGGTGGCCATTATTTTATCACTCTGTAAATCTTGGGATTCATCTGCCATAACTTTTGAGCAGTTGTCACAGTAACAACAGTAATGGTAGCAAGTATTTACACAGTGTTGATGGTTTGCCGGCACTGTTCTGAGAGTCATCTTATTTGTCCTCACAATAACCATGAGGTGGCTATTATTCCCATTTTACACATCAGCAAACTGAGCCATTAACATAGTTTCTGCAGCATTAGATCTCCTCCCTTCACATCCCCAACCCAGCCTGGAACTCAGGACTCACCTCCCTGTCCCAGGACCTGTCCTGATGGGAACCATGGAGGCAAAGGGCAAATGCATGCACATGCACGCACCCACAAACAATGTGCATACACACACACGCACACACGTGTGCGCACACACTTACATGCGCATGCATGCACGTGCACAGGCACCCAGAAAAGATTGGGATGGGGCAGGCCTGGGTTACTGAAGGTGACTCAGACAGCCGGAGGTAAAGGCAGGGTAATGCAGACAAATGCAAGATAATAAGTCTGGAGCCAGTGAACCGAGAGAGACAGAGAGCACACATTAAACACAGAAGTCACGAGTCCCTCCCGTCTGAAAAGGGATTTAGAGGTTGCTGTAAAAAAGAAAAAAAAGTCGCAGCTGTCAGCACCTTGCACTGCTGAAGTAATCAGGGGTGGGAATCAGGGGTCCCTGTGTCCAGCCTGTGCTCTGCTCCCCGAGGATGGAAGGCCCTTGGGGGCAGGAGCGTGTGTTTTGAGCTGGGTGTGAGCGCTGATGCTGCGTCCAAAGCAAGATGCTGCCCCTGAACGCCGGGAGCGTGTAAGGGGCACAGTCAAGCAAGAAGTTTGTGTGTTTGTGTGTGTGTGTGTGGGGGGGTAGCGCATAGAGGGGAAGATGCCAAGGTTGGGGATCCCAGAGTAAGGCGTCTCATGGAGGCTGGAGAATGCGAAGAAAGGTGAAACCGGTGTGAACTGCAGATGGCCAAGATAAACTGAAAGCGTCCACAGGCTAAGACCGGAAGGACTCGGTCAAACAGGACAGATGGCAGCCAGAGGGACGCTGCGGAGGCAGTCATGCGTGTCCCCATGTTCAAGCTCATGGTGCTTTCAGGCGCCACGCTGCGATAACCTGAGGTCTGGGGGGGAGAGGGGGGCGGTGGGGGAAAGATGGTGAGGACAGGAATGATGAAGAAAGGCCTCCCCTGAGACAGGGCAGCAGAGTCAGCCGCCCCAAACAACCCAGGGACAAAGCCGCCTGTGGTTGTGGGGAGCATAGATTCCCCACTGTGGTGTGATGGCTGTGGGTGAAACCACACCAGGAGGCACTTCTGAGCCCAAAGAACAGACAGATATATAAACAACAATAACAGCTAATTGAGCCTTCACACTTAGGGGTCAGCATTATTATTCCCATATTACAGATGAAGAAAGAGGCACCTAGAGGCTCACTAACTTACATCAGGCCACCCAACCAGTACAGAACTGGGGTCCCAACCGAGGTCGCCTGGCTCCATTGTGCATGCTCTCACCCACGGCACTGTTAGGTGGAAAGGAAACCTGTAAGAGGGGCTCCAGGAAACACTACGCCTTGGAGCCAAACAACACTGCCTCGGGTCACTGAGTATCAAGATAACGCAGACAGGAGAGGGAACAGGTCTCTCCTAACCCACTAGCCGGCTTAGGAGGGCAACCCTCCAAACTAGGTGCCTCAAAGGAGGCAGAGCCCCAGGGAGGAGACCCCTATGTTGAGAATGACCAGTGCCCAGCAGAGCAGCACAGGGGTTGGTGAAAGCTGTAGGAGCGATGCATTCTCCTGTCCTGAGAGGCCTGGGGGCTGGAGATGCTGGGAGAAATGTGCATGAAGCCAAGATTCTTAACCTGAGTAAGGGGGCCAGAGGGGGCTGGGCATTTGGATTGCCCAGACTGGTCAACTTTGCAAGAAATTATAAACACTTTCCTCTTCTTAGTGACTCGTTACAGACAGGCAAGGTACTATTTTCCCAGAGAGGAAACGTGGCTGAGCAAGTCCATTTACTCAGATTTCAAGAATGTTTCTATTAAGGAACGGAAGACTCAGGATGCTTCGAGCAGGGAGGAGATTTCAAGGTGACCTTGCGGAAGGCGCCGGTATTATGAAATGTTTTTGATCAAATAGAACAAGATAAGCTGCTCACGTTGTGAGAGGGTTCAAAGCCCTGGACACCAGCCGAAATAAGAAAATTCAATTTCTGGCATAAGATTGTACTTGGTCTGCCTTGGAGAAGAACCCGCACCCCCCACCGCCCCCTAATGAAAGCAGAGTGTGCCCCTGTGGTGATCCTGATGTAATCAGGGCTGGAGGCAGGTTTGCCCCGGCCTCGGGGACGCCGCCTGCAGGTGTTTGGGAGCAGGATGCTGTTTCCGTCCAGGTTCTTCCTCCCACCGCTCACGCTGCGAGGACTGGGACCGGGGACAGGCCCGGGGTTATTGCAATCTTCTGTCTTCCTTTGTTCTTCCACAAAAGCAATACTGAGAACTCCTCCATGTGTACCTGAAACAGCACTGCATAGAACTGGAAGCGATCTATAGCTGCACTATCCAACGTGGCCTCCACCAGCCACACTTGGCCACCATGCCCTGGAAGTGCGGCGAGTGCGATGGAGAAATTCAATTTAAAATATCATTCATTTTAATTCATTTAAATAGCCACATCTGGCTAACGGTTGCCTCCTGAAACAGCACAGTGCTGGAAGATTCCGTGGAAGGAGGATGACCCTCAGGCTCACCCGAACGGGCTTAAATTCTGCCTCTACCACTTAAACTAGCTGTGTGACCTTGGGCAGGTGTCTTTCTCTCTCTGGTCCCCAGGCTCCTCGCCTGAACAATGGGGAGGGTGGTATTGTCTTTGCAGGACTGTGGAAATGTGTTACATACACAGACTGCCCGGCAGGCCATGTGCTTTTAGTAAATCGTAGCTGCAGGTATGAAGTAACAAACATGGCTGGCGGCTTTGTCATGTGCTTGGAGCTTATAGGTTGTAAACACGGGCTCTCCCTAACACTGATGGGTCGAAGCATGAGGGGTTTCATTTGTATTTTTCTGAGGAAAAGGCATTAGAGTGGAGAGTGGGAAGTGATGAGGACACTGCAGGGGGCCAATCAGCTGGACAAGTTCAGATTCGGGGACACCCCCCCTCCAATCAGGCTGCTGGTGCGCAGTCAGGACGGGGGAGGGAGCTGCCTTCCCCACCCCAGCTCTGTCCACCACTGATGAGTCCGTGGTGCAAAGAGGCCCCTCTGCTAGACACTGTCAGCATCCTAGAGGAGGCGATGAGAGGCAGGCTGGGGAGAGGAGAGAGGGGCTGGAGACAAACACACACGGGGAGGGTGCAGAGAGGGGACGCAGAGAGGGAACAAGATGCAAACAGATTGAAGTGGAATATCAGAGAGGCAGAGACAGAAAGGAAGACCTAAAGACAGATCCGAGACAGCCAGCGGGGAGCAGAGGTAGAGAGAGGCAGAGATACGGGGGCTGTCAAGGGACAGACAGAGAGACAGAAGCAAAAAAAAAAAAGGCTCTGAGCAAGACAGACGCAGAGCAAGATGGAAAAAAGCAAGTAACACACACACACACACACACACACTGGAGGCAGGCTGAGAGAGAGGTGCAAACATAGAAAGAGAGAAATGAAAGAAAGAGTGGGAAAGAGGAAGCGGGAGAGGAAAAGCTATGCAGGACACAGATGGAGAGGCCTGGAAAATGTCCAGAGACCACAGCTCGGGGAAGAGTGGATAGCAGGATGGAAAACAGAAAACTCAAGAAAAGGGGGAGCACAGATGACACTGGCGGCCATGGAAGGGGGTCTGCCAGGGGTGGGGTCAGAGGGCAGGGAAAGCCCAGGCGGCTTTTGTGCAGAAGGAGAGGCTGAAATGAAGGCGCTGGGCCTGCCCTGTCCAGCAGCTTCCTTTGTCCGGCCTCCTCACGGCAACGAGGGGAGGGCTTGGGGGCAGCAGAGGTTGCCGGAGCCGCTGCTCCCGCCCGCCCTCCCTCTGTCTTGCTCCCTCGTCGTTAATCTTGGAGGACAGGTTGGTCTTTTATTAGCTATCTCCAAGGGTCAGCTGAGAAGTATCTGCGGAGACACCAGTTCAGGAGGTCATTTGTCACGGGGGCCTGACGGGAGGGCAGCCGCATTGATCCAGCCCCATCCTGGCCTCCTGCTAACTTGGGAGGCGAAGGCTGCTCTTAACCTTTCCCCTTAATGGAGCTTTAATTCCTTCGCTTTCACATCAGGGCTGGGCAGCAGGGAGAACAGGGGCAGCGGCAAGGGATGGTGGTGCGGGGACAGGAGCATCCCTCCCCGGAAAAGGTGGAGTGTGCCCCTGCTCCCCGAAATGCCTGTCTCCCCTCGAGCAGTTCTCAGCCTGGACTGCATGCTGGACTCTCCTGAGGGCTTAGACCTGGGAGGCCGGGTCTGCCCCGAGGCCCTGGTTGAGTTGCTCTGGGCGAGCGCCCGGCATGCACTTCTGAGCCTGCCTTCCAGGGCTCTTCCTGGGAACCCTCCCTCCACCTCTGTGGCAAAGCCCCATCCACTTCTGCACAGCATGAGCAGCTCTCTCAGATGGTAACTGAGCCCTAGCCGGTGTGGCCCAGGGGATAGAGCATCGGCCTGCAGACTGAAGAGTCCTGGGTTCGATTGTGGTCAAGGACATGTACCTCGAGCCGGGGTATGTGTGGAAGGCAACCAATCAATGTCTCTCTCTCTCTGTCTCTCCCCATTCTTTCCACTGTCTCAAAAAAAAAAAAAAAATCAATGGAAAGATACCCTAAGGTGAGGATTAACAAAAAATAAAACAAAATAAACAGTAACTGAGAACTCGGACTCTCAAACAATAGCAGGGGTTGCATCCCTGGGCCACGGCTCAATAGCTGGTCATTTATGCTCTGTGCCTCCACTTCCTCTTCTGTAAAATGGGATTTTCTTTGTCATCATCCTCATTTTACAGATGAGGAAACTGAGGCATGGGGAGAGTAAGATGTCTTTAAAAGGGTCTAGGTTTAACGTGGACAGTTTCACCTCTGGGGCTAATGGGGGTGGGCAGTCTGAGCAGGAAGCTAGTCACGGGCCAGGGGCCAGGCCCGCTCAAGGCTGGGCTGTGGAGCGTGAGTGGAGGTCAGCCACGGAGAAGGTGGTCCAGTCCGGGGGAGCAGCGTGTGCAGGGCTGGAAGGGGTGTGGGGCTTCTGGGAAAGGGACAACGTCAGGGTGGTGAGGGTGTCCTGTGGGGAGTGGGAGCGGTGAGGGGGGAACAGGATCCGAGGGCTCTGAGGGAGCGTGAAGGAGTGAGGTTTTATTCTGTCCACACGCGGTGGAGAGCACTAAGACACGGAAACCACTGGCAACTGTGATGTGTGTCCTGAGCGGTTGGGTGAGAAGGCTCTGGGGTCTAACCATCTACTCTGGTTAGAAGTCCAACCACCCCCAGCCCCTACTCTCCAGCAGTGATGCCTGAGGGCACCCTGGTTTTTTCAGTTGTAAATGGAGGAGACCCAGTCCCTCAGAGGCTGGTGAGGACTGACCGAGGTAAGGCATCGAGCACACTGCCTGCCTCAGTGAAGCAAACACTGTCACCACTGACACTGACACTCACGTCCTGGGATATGTCCTTGCATAGGAGAAGTAGAACAGGCGGGAGTTATTCCTCTTGTGGTAAGGAAGGAGGGAGAGAGGGAGAGACGGAGAGAGGGAGGGAGGAAAGAAGAGAGGGAGGACCAAGCATCCTGATTGCCTGGGGACTGAGGGGTTTCTTCGTATAAGTGTTTTCTGCCATAAAAGAAAACTCCAGGCAAAGAGTTTAGAGCTTACCCACCCTAAAGACAGGTCTACAGGAGACCTACCATTTAGTTCTTGAAGAAGAAGGAAAAAACAGTAAAAAATGAATCAAAGAAACTGATTCAAGCGACAGCTCATCTAATGGAGGTCAGATCACACACAGGACTTCTGGTTGCTGAACGTAAGGCCAGGGTGGGCATGCTCCTGAGCAACCCAGAGGGAAGCTCAGAGCCCAGGACAGAGCCCGAGACGTGGCGGTGCAGGGCTCCTTGGATGAAACGTCTGTGTCGGCGGCCGGCTGCTCCCTGTGATGAATTCAGCTCAGTCTCTGCTGGCCTGTGACCATCATCCTCGACAGCCCGCAGCACATTTCCGAACTCCAGACATCAGAGGCTTACGGAGGATGCTCAGCCCATTCCAAGCGAGCAGTGGAGGGGAAGGCATATGCTTGGTGACACGCGGCCTAATCTCTGCGAGCGGGCTCTGATGGGAAGATTCGTGATAGCCATCTGGGCTGCAGACACCAGGCCTGAACTTCTGATCCCCGCAGCCCCACGGCACACACCTCTCACCTGCCCAATGGCTCTGCCTCTGCTGTTGGGCCGGGAAGATTTACGGCATATTATCTGCAAGGGAATGTCACCGCGGACTGTGCTTCAGGGGGAAGGAGAGCAGTCAGAAAAGGAGGCTTCCCAACCTGCTGAGAGATACAGGGCGGGCCAGGGGCAAGGATGACCCTGCAACCACTGTCTACAGATGGCACCAAAACCTTCAGGGTGGGTAAGAACAAGTGAGGGTGTTCCAATAAAACCCGGGAGCATTCTGGGCTCCCCGCTTAAATGGAAACAGAGCTGGGAGTGGCCACTGCTCTGGGAAGGGACAACAGCTCAGCCTGCTGTGCAGCCTGGGGGCCCTGCAGTGGCATCGGAGGCATGCCAGGGGATAGACTCGCAGGGTGCACAGCCTCCCGTCCGACGTCAGGCAGTAGGGCAGGGTCACTAAGAGCACAAATTCTGTTTTACTTTCCTTGACTTGATACTATGGAAGATTTCAAGTCTCCAGCAAAGCTATAAAAGTAATGCAATAAAGATGACCTCCATTCAAAAGCCAGTAATTTATTATTATTTTATTACCCATGTAGGTAGCAGCTGTGTATTTTTTTCTGATTTAAAGTCACAGTCATCCTGATTCTCCGACTCTTCAGAGGTCAGTCTCCAAGGAGCAAGGCATTCTCTCACACAACCAAAAATGGTTGTTTTTCTAAGTCTTTCATTCTGTCATTCTTCTTAAAGTGGCTCTTTCTGTTTCTCTCTCTTCCTTTCCCTCTCTCTTCATTTTTTCACCAGAGACAATAAACAGACTCCATAGCATCTACCATCCCAATTCAAATTCCCTCATTTGTCTCAAGAATGCACTTTTTTTAAAAAAATTTAAACCACTATCCAATCAAGGTGCATGCCCAATAGGTTTATTGTCTTTGCTGTGTCTTTTAACTCAGATGCACTCCCATCCCCAATGCATACATATTTTTATGACACTGACTTCCTGTACAGTCTGGATGAGTTGTTCTCTAGAACATCCCATATTCTGGATTTGTCTGATTGTTGTCACTTGACTTGCACCTCTGTCCCCTCTATTTTCTGCAAACTGGTAATTAGATTCAGATTCAATGAGATTCTCATTCATTTGAATTAGATTCATGCTTCGGCTTTTCAGCAAAAATCCTTTATAGACAATGCTCTGTAGATCATTAGGCACTACAGGGAGAGGTGTCTAACTTCAGGGCACCCACGATCAATGAAAAGAAGCTTGTCACTTGGTCAAGATGGTGACCCCAGGTTGCCCATTGTGAAGGCACACTCCCCCCGCCCCCCGCCCACCTTCACTTTAGAAAGGCATCCATAGGTGAGGTATCAGCATTGGGCAAATTTCTGTTCCATGACCACCTTTCTCTTGGCAGTGATAGCATCTGTTGTAAATTCTTGCCTGATTATTAAATAGAAAATCTAAAAATGACTGTTTTTCTAAATCTTCCATTCTGTTATTCCTTCTATGTTAGCTGGCATTCTTCTTAAAGTGGCTTTTTCTGTTTCTCTCTCTTCCTTTCCCTCTCTCTTCCTGCCTTCCTGTCTCCCAATGTTTCAAGAGTCTCTATGGCCTCATGGAATTACAGCCTCTCAACATATACCAATCAACTTCCATCAGTTCTCATGCTAAAAATGCCCCATATCTGGCCATGACAAGCCCCACAGAGGCAGATCCAGGCTCTTGACACAACTCTATCATATGGGACACCTCCTTGCTTCCAGGAACAACCAGCTGACCCAGGCTCACTTGTCCTTCCCAGCCCCAGACCTGGGATCGACCCTTCTCAGTGGGAAATGGTATTTTTCAAACAAGACCGAGGATCCAGGCATGAGAAGCATTGATTCTGCTGCCAGACAACTTGGGCTTAAATCCTAACTCTGCCACCTACTAGTTGTGTGGCCTCTTACCAGTCCTCACTGCTCTCAGTTTTCTCACCTTTAGAATGGGGATAATCAGTATGCATCCTACCTTGCAAGATTATTAAAGGATTAACTATGCTCATATTTGTAAAGCCATGCAAGCAGTGTGCAGCATGCAGTGGGTGCTCCACAGATGTTTCCTAAATATGTAACGCTGCACAGTTGGTGTAGATGGGGGAAGGAGTGAAAAGACCCTCAGGCAAACAGAGGCAGGAGAAAAACTTTTTAAAAGGAATTATTCTGTTCAATCAGGATGGACATCAGTAAAAATATCATTATATTTATTTTTACTTTCTCTTTTTAATCTATTATGGCAGGTGATACTGATTTAATATCTGGATTCTTTAAATAAAGTTTCCTTTATTTTTTAAAGAAAAGCACATACATTTTTATAAAAGTAAAATATAGATGCAATATAAAATTACCTTTTAAAATAAATGTGTTTTTAAAAAGTAAATGAGCCAATGTAGAAAATGATTAAATTCTAATTGCTACAGAGTGCAGTTCTGTCAAAAATTAATGGTGATGGCATGAGAGTGACCAAGTTTGGCCTGGGAGAATCCCTGCTTCCATTGTTGAATGACTGTAAATTTAAAATTGAAATAATATTAATATTCTGTGGTTGCTCGTGCTGTGATATTCCCTAACATCTGGTCCATCAGAGCTGATGAACAACTAGAGAGCCCAGGAGAGCTCCAGGAGAGCTTAGGAGTTAAACACTGCTGACTCTACTTACCTACCTTCCTAATATTCTCCACACCCACTTTTCTGTGAATGGAGGAGTGAAGGGAGGGCTGCAATTTGGAGGAGGACTGCTCTTGAGAGAAGACCGTGTATGCTCTGCTGGGGCTCCCTGTGACCTACAGATGCTGGATCAGAAATGCTTCTCTTAAACCCAGCAATGGAGACCATGGACGTTCCGCCTGGTGGAGTCTCTGTGCGTGGAACGAACACTCCCTTCCCAGCCACAATGGCCTCTGACTTATTTCCTTTTATTGTTCCCAAGACCCCCAAGAGCCATGACTGCCACAGTGGCAGGTACTGACCACTAAGCTCATGGAGATCTAAAGATCTTAGTCAGGAGCCCAGGACAGAGAGAAGCAGGAGTCAAGGAAAACCACGGTCAGAGTACAGGTCAGAGAGAGCAGACTCTGCAGTGGGGTTTGCCTCATTAACTCAAAGATTGTTTTCAGCACTGAGACTCATCTGCTCTTCTTAAACCAGTGGTCGGCAAACTGCAGCTCACGAGCTACATGCGGCTCTTTGGCCCCTTGAGTGTGGCTCTTCCACAAAATACTGACTTCTGCACATGGGCCACGAAGTTTCAATCGCACTGTACTTGAGCACCCGCACGTGGTATTTTGTGGAAGAGCCACACTCAAGGGGCCAAAGAGCTGCATGTGGCTCGTGAGCCGCAGTTTTCCGGCCACTGTCTTAAACTGAGTGTATTGGTGAATAAAATCATATAGGTTTCAGGTGTACAATTCTATAAGACATCATCTGTATATTCTATTGTGTGTTCACCACCCCAATTAAGTCTCTTTCCATCACCATTGTCCCATACCCTCTTTTACCTCCCCACCACTTGCCCCTCTGGTAATCACCATGCTGTTGTCAGTGTCTATGAATCTGGGGTTTTTTTTGTTGTTGTTTTTGCTTAATCCTTTCAGCTTTTTCACCCAGTCCTACAAGGCCCCTCCCTTCTGACAGCTGTCAGTCTGTTCTCTATCACTGAGTCTGTTCCTATTTTGTTCATTGCAGCATTATTTACAACTAGTGACCCAGTGCACAAATTCATGCACATTAAAAGGAAATTAATTAGAAGGTGGCCCGCAGGGCGGCTCTGGGCGAGATGGGCTGGGCACGCCCTGGAGCCAACCTCCTGTGGTCCTTCCCCAACGTCTGTAGAGTGAGCAGGATCCCTCCAGCAGGTGGGGTCTCTCTGCCTGGCTGGGGGATCGAGCCGAAACTGGCTCTCTGACATCCCCCGAGGGGTCCCAGAGTACAACTGCGAAGTTGCTGTTGTACAGGGTGTGGAACACAAACGCAAATGTGCAGAAACCAGATTCGGGGCCGACGGTGCCCCAGCAACAACATAACCCAAGGCCAAAGGTGGAATCCTGTGTCCCTGTGAGGAATCGGGCTCCCTCCTCTCTGGTTTTGAGGTGCATCACCCGAGAACCGCTGGTGTCAAGTCACTGCAGCTCAGCAGCTCCTGCATTGAGCATCTGCCCCCTGGTGGTTAGTGTGCGTCACAGCGACCAGTCAGACAGTGGGTGGAACACTTAGCATTTTAGCCTTTTCTATATAGAGAACAGCCACGATTTGGAAGCAGCCCAGGTGCCCATCAGTAGATGTGTGGATAAAAAGGCTGTGGTATATTTACACAACGGAATACCACTGTGCTGTGAAAAAGAAGGAAACCCACCCTTGGAGACAGCATGGAGGGGCCTGGAGAGTATTATGCTAAATGAAATACGCCAGTCAGAGAAAGACAAGGACCACGTGAGTCCACTCATATGTGGAATCTAATGACCCAAATAAACCAGCAAACAAAACAGAAGCAGACTTGTCAGCTCTTCAACGGGCATCTTTTATGTGTCAAGTCCCAGGGAGAACTAAACACACGTTGTGCAGCATGACCCAGTGGTCCAGCTGTGTGAACGCCACTCACTGCCGGTCTTCTCACTGATGGCCCTGGCTGGAAACAGGTTTGAATCAGGTGGCACTTTCTGGATCTTTAAGAAACCACTGAATGGGGCAGTCACTGTAGAGTGACTATTTCTAGGAATTTTGAGGTCATTGAAATGGGAGGGGCGCCCTAGCCTGATCCTTGCCCTTTCTGTGTCAGTAATTTAATTTATTCTCATGCAATTCCAAAAAGCAGACAGCTTCTCTCTGGGAAAATGACCTAATCCAGGTGGACCACGACCCCCTCCGGAGCACGTAGGAGTCTATGATAGATGTAAAGTGACAGTGTTCCCCAAACCAAAAACTGGATGCACAATCTGCCAAAAATAAGTGCCTGTGGGGATAGCAAGACAGGCTATTTTAAGCTGGACCCCCCCTGAAAACCTGGGGTCTAAGCTTATGACAACTGCCAGAGGCGTTCACTCTAGTGTATTTTGCACAAACAATTTCAGCGTCTGTCTCTGTGCCTTTCTCACACGTGCACAGCGTCTGCAGCAGCTATCGTTGCGCGTGCTCTGCCTACGACGACTCATCTTTTCTCCATCTAATACCTGGCGTCTGAGAACCAGTATGCCCCCAAGGGGTCTCACATTGTTTTGGTCTGTGTTGCAATAGCCACGTCTTGCTTTAGAATAAAAGCCCTAAGCTTTGATTCTGAATTTACTCACAGCGTTTATGATTATGGCAGATGCTGCTTCTTCCCAATACATCCTGTAGAAGTATTACCTCCCACCCCATCGACCTTCTCTCTCTCTCCCCCATCACTCAAGTGCCCTGCTGCTGTATTTGTTTTCTTTGGCCTTAGAGTCTTTCCTGCAGAAATAATATTCAGATGGTTCTTTCCACCAAATGCAGCCAGTTCTCCCCTAGGGTGCATCGAGGACTTCACTGCCTCACCCTCCTGAGGTTAGATGTGGGCATGTGGCTTGTTTTGTCAAATGAAATGTGAGCAGGAACAGAACATGTCACTTCTGAGTGGAAACTTCCAGGCCAGAGTGTAATTTTCCATGCACCTTTCCTCTGCCATGCTGCTGGCAACACGCCCGAGTGGCTGCTCCATCCCCGGGTCCTGGAGACGGGGCACCAGCCCTGACAGCATGGGTTCAGGCTGTGGGGGTGTGGGTTTCCCGTTTCTACAGTGTCACTTAGCTCATCCTGATGGATATATAGTATGTATGTGCAACATAAAACAGTTTCTTTCATGAATTTATTCATCTACCCAACCATCTGTTCGTTCATGTAGTGTGCACTTATGCAAAATGTATTTCAATCAAAGAGAACAGAATTGATTGAAAAGTGATATCAAAGAGGGCACGTGATTCTATATATATAGAAATATAGCTATCTAATGTATATTATATACCTACCTATATATCTATATCTATCTATCTATGCTTCCAAATTAATAGGATTGAGTTCTGATTATGGGTAAGGCATAGTACTAATACATTTGCATAAATTAGCTTATTAAGTTTGTTTTTTAAAAACTTAGAACCAGTCCTGGCCGGTGTGGCTCAGTTGGTTGGAGCATCCTCAATTCCCGGTCAGAGTGTGTACAGGAGGCAACTGATTGATGTCTCTCTCTCTCTCTCCCCCCCACACCCTCTGTCCCTTCCTCTCTCTAAAATCAATAAACATATCCTCGTATGAGAATTAGAACCATTTTCCAATTTAGGGAAAAGAGCTCGAGACTCACAGAGCTCCTGGCACGTACCCAGCTCTGCATAGCTGGTGCGTAGGCAGATCTGGGTTTCAAACCCAGGTATGCCTAACTCCAAAGTACTTAACCACCGAGGTATACTGCCTCTTTCCAAACATTAAGATAGTTCTGTGTTTCTGCAGAGAACCACAAGAAAGCAAAAAATAAAATAAGAGCTCTGCCCTTTCAAATCCCTGCCACCAGCCAGGCTCTCGGCTTTGCTTTGACAGGTTGTCTTCCCTTCAAAATGAAAAGAGACAGAAATAAAGGCCAGCTGTTCGGTGGAGCGAGCTACCTGCGCACAGGCCAGCGGCGCCTGCCTGTTATTGCAGGAGCCCCGCAGTTAGCCGCTCGGCTCGCCCCACTCTGGCCTTGTTACCTGAGTCAGAGTCTCTGCACAAATTGCATGTTTTTATACAAACTTAGGAAAATGTGGGGGATTATGGTAAGAACATACTGATACCATCATTAATCAACAGGCAGGGAGAGAGAATGAAGCGATGAAAAGGTAGGCTCTTGGATTAAGAAAAGATTTGTGGGAAGAGATTAGAAGTACTGAGATGGAGCCAGAGATGCTTTTGTGTGTTTGTTTTTTTTTTCTGCAAAGATTTTTCCATTCTTTAAGTTTTAAAAATTGTGTGAAAGTTTCCTGGCCACAGAGAGCGCCAATTAAGGCAGCCCCCCCCCTACCCCCACCCCATCCTGGGGCATTCATTCATTCTTTCCTTCAAAAATCACTTTCTCTGAAGTTTATAGGCAGCTGCGATGTGAAGATGCAAACAAAATGCTATGTAACAAACTCCTATAGAAAACCTACTGTGTGCCAGGCACTAAGCACTTTACATAGCTCATTTAATGCTCACAAAACCCTGAAAGGTGGATACTCTTGTCATCGTCATGTTGCAGAAGGGGAAACGGAGTCTCAGGGAAGTCTGATGACCTTGCCCAAAGCCTTGCAGCCTTGGGGACTTGAACCCTGACAAGTCTGGTTCCAGCACTGTGCCCTTTACTGCACTGCTTCTCATGGAGTCCTGCTCCTCCAACACACAGGTCAGCAGGGAGGAGAGACTGAGAAACAAATCACTCGTGTGTTTTTATCAATCTTCATGTTTATTGATCCGAGAGAGGAAAGGAAAAAGAGAGAGAGAGAAACATTGATGTGAGAGAGGAGTATCAATTGGCTGCCTCCCAGACCTGCTCCGACTAGAGATAGAACCCCTGACGGGGAACTGAACCCACAAAACCTCTTGGTGTATGGAATGTTGCTCCAACCAATTGAGCAACCCAGCCAGGGCACAAGTCACTCCCCTTTGCAGTGTGAAACCTATTTTGATAGAAAGCTCTAAGGAGAAATAATCCCGTTCTACCTGGGGACGTCAGGGAGAGCGTCACTGGGAAAGAGACTCTTAGATGCCTCCACGCATCTGTCAACAGGTGGACAACAGGAGGGAAGGCCCGGCTGGAACAAATGCAGGGAGGCCTGGCATGGGCAGCTCAGGCTGAGCAGGGAAGTGCTGAGGCATGGAGTGTGCAGGGGAGGGCAGGAGCAGATGAAGTAGGGGAGCGGACTGGGCCTGACAAAGGAGGCTCTTGTATTCTAACTAAGGCATTTCTGGGGTTGGGGGGTCTGCCTTCTTGCAATGCTGATACACACAGAAAAAAACTATAGGGGTGCTTGGCAGACTTCTCTCCAGCTGTCCTTTAAGAAGGTGTCTGGCACTGCTGTGAGGGCCGGCTGAGGGGGGGGGGGAAGGGAAGGAGGCAGAGCTGCTAAGAGAGAGCCCTTTAGAATCAGGCAGCTCTGAGCTTGACTCTCAGCTTCCATTTTCTACCTGTGTGACCTCAGTCAACTGACTCGACCTCCCAGAGCCTCAGGTGCCAAATGGGTGGCTGTAAGGACTAGAGAGAAATGGGCGGGCAGCTCTGTAACGGGCATGCTTTTTATTGGATGTAGGTGCCACTTCAGAGGATATTGCCATAGGATAGATGAAAGGGGAGAGATGATACCACCGACTCCTCGTGGACAGCACTGTGCCTGCCACCCCTCAGCGGGAAGAATTTGTTTGAGCTGATTCATCCCTCCCTTCAAGCCAAACGCCAGGCCAAGCTGGTCTGCTGCCGGCAGAACTGAGGTGGGAAGCCAACTCACACTCCGGGCACCGTAATCAAGGGCTCCGCTCGGCTCTGCTTAACTTCCCCGTGCACACCAATCACCCAAGTCCTTGTTCAAAGGCATCACGAGAAAAAATGTATCTGTGTGGTGATGGATGTTAATAATTCTATTGTGGGGACGGTTTTGCAACATATATAAATTACCACGTCATTATGGTGTAAAACTAGCATGCTGCCCTATGTCAACTATAGCTGAATGTTTAAAAAGTAAAACAAAATAAGCTTGAAATAAATAAATGTATTTTTAAAGGCAGATTCTGACTCTGTAGGACTACGGTGGGCCTGAGAGTCTACATTTCTAACCCCCTCCCCAGGCGGGGAGGCCCATGCTCCTGAGCCAGGGACCACCCTTGGCCTGGCTTCACTGAGGTCACCGTCATCCCACAACCTAAACGACCCAAACCAAGATGAGAATGCAGCCCAGTGCCTCTCATTAGCTGGCTGTTCACTGCTGCTTCCATTAAGTATTCTCAAAATGCCTGCTACGTTCCAGGTCCTGGGAAAACAAAGATACAGACTCCATAGGCCCTGGACTCGGTCAGTTTGCTCCACGTGCTGAGAAGGTGGAGAAGGGGACTGACCATGTTTGAACAGTCCCTTCCCACATTTCATCTCATTTAATTCCCCCCAAAGTTCTGTGATACAGCAGCCATTCTCCCCATGTTGGGGAGTACAATGAAAATACATCCTGCATATCAGATATTTACATTACGATTTATAACAGCAGCAAAATTACAGTTATGATGTAGCCACAAAAGTAATTTTATGGTTGGGGGTCACCACAACATGAGGAACTGTACTAAAGGGTCGCGACATAAGGAAGGTTGAGAACCACCGCTCTGGTGTAAGGAGTAAGGTGGGGCTGGAGCTTGCAGCCAGGCCTTTTGAATTCCACTGCCTCGTTTAAACTTTACAACCACAAACTTGATTTCACTCTCTTTTTATTTACTCTGAGCTTGACTGTGTCTCTTTAGGTTTAGAGAGTGAACTTGTTTCCTCCTCATAAATTTAACTTCTGACGTAAAGAAAAAAAAAACAAAACATATCCTGATGTAATTGAACGAGGAGATGTTTACAACCCTCTTCAAGCCATAGAGCTGCCGGCACACAATTTATGACAGCTGGGAAAGGGGAAATAAAAGGGGAGACCAAGACAGATGTGGCCATGGAAACGCCAGGTTAACATGCGGGTTGACATCCCGACACAGGCGCACTCAGTTGGGTAACTTTTTGGAGACCATTTAACCAGCTAATAAAGATTTACTCCAACTTGCCAGAGCTAGCCTCCTAAGAACAACCCTATAAATTAGAAAGAACGCGGCGTGATAAAGACTCGGTGCGATTATTTAAGGATGGATTGAAGTCGCGGGGGTTACAGAGGCTGTTGTCCGGGAGTCCGGAGGGAGGGTGGGCTGGGAGCCTTTCCCAGAGCCGCTCCGATGTTGGCTCCCAATCCAGATAAATGCACCCAGATGTTCCCTGAACTTGATCAACTCGCTTCTCAGCATGAATACACAATTGATTGGGCCAAATCATAGCGCGTGCCAGTGAAGGCTGGCTGCATACAGAAATAAAATCAGCCACCTCCCAGCTACTTAGAAGTCTCCGGCTTTAAATACACGGAAGGAAAAACGTGCGCTGCGCTTTAGGGCAAGAGCCAAATTGCTCAGCGATCGAGTTATTCCCATCATCGCGACAGCCTCAGCCAATTGCTCCCTTTCTTAATGTGCTGAACGGAGGCAAGTTGGCATCATTAAAAGTATTTTTTTTCCTCCAAAAATACATCATGAAATATGGAGAAACGCGAAAGAGAAGAAGAGGGGCCCACGCTGAAATCTAAATCTGAGTCTGGGCTCCTGAGTAATGTCTGTTCCGGGCGCACGCAGTCTGAGGTCCCAAGGAAAAAGGCTGCAGGTGTTGACTCCTTCGCCCCTTGATGGCCCTGGGTCGGCCTGGACAGGAATAGTTTCCCTCTAATTCACTCCTGTCTTTCAAGGAGGGCCTCTTTCATTGAATGATTATCCCCAGAGATCTTTAGAGAGGGAACTTTTTTCACTCTCTAAATAAAAAGCATGCCCACTACAGAGCTATCAGTCCATTTCATTCACTCTCACTCGATGAACCACAGTTGTATCATGTCTTTGGTCTTTCTTAAGTACTCAGTCAAGGAGATAATGGATGTTGCACACTTGTTTCCCCTTACAAAATTTGTCCAGTATTCCTTCCCTCCTTCCCTCTCCCCCCTCTCCCATCCTTTATTCCCTAACGAAGTCTAGAAGATCATCTGGGATGTCCTGATATGAAAATTGCCTAAAATGGAAAGGTTAACTCAGCTAGTACTCTGCCAGCATCATCAAGAGACCCCTGTTCTTGAACTACAACGTGATGTGTCTTCACACCCATCGCCGTCCTTTATCTTCTCTCTGGAGAGAAGGATGTGTACTCAGCCCCAGCGAGTCAGCATGTTCCTCACTCCGTTTTAGCAATTCGGACGCCCAGATGTCTCGTGCCCTCTTAATATCTGGTTCAGACAATCGCCCTCACCACTGAGAACTGACAGCATGCATGTTTTTTCCCCTTCTGTGCTGAATCATATTTTGTTCTTTTTTTGGACTTCATGCTTGGAAATTAGACTTTTCTATCTTTGGTTGTTTGTAGTACATGAGAAAGACTTTCTTTCTGTCACAGTGAGTTAATGTGACTTACCAGAACATGACTTAAGGAGAAAAGGAGTATATTCTTCATTGACCCCTAAGAACGTCCCCATTTTCACGTCAGAGGAAACTGGCCACCAGTGATTTTAAGGATGAAAGTTGCACTGATGAAGGGAAGCATATTATTTAAATCAAAGCCCAGTGATTCGAGGATGATCAAAGGTTTCACCTTACACGTCAAGTCAAATCCACTGCTGGCGTTTCTGGCACGCTGTGGTGGAAAACATTCGGAGGCGGAATTCAGACTGGCTGAGAAAAACATGGTGGGATGGACAGTCATGTCAGCCGTGGGCTTGATGCGGAGAGGTGGTAGAACATCCATTCACTTTTTTAAATGCCAACTGTGGCCCTGGCTGGGTGGCTGCGTTGGTTAAGCATTGTCCTGGTTGGGGCACATGCCCAGATTGTGGGCCTGATCCCCGGTCAGAGTGCATGCTGGAGGCAACTGATCAATGTTTCTCTCTCCTCCCTCTCTCTCTCTTTCTCTCCCTTTGGCCTTCTTCTCTCTCTAAAAACCTTAATAAAATAAAAAAATAAAAAATTTAAAATGCTAGCTGTAGCATAAGACAATCCACAGTTTTTCTGATATATCTACCAGATACATGTACAAAAATTTTTTAAGAAAAAAAAAACAGAGAAATTCCCAGCACAAAGTAACAAGTGATCTTCCCCCAAAGCAGTCACTTTTGTCAACAAGTTTTACCACACCTGCCGATTCTGATGAATTAATGATTTCTAGGACAGCTGGGTTAAGCTCCAGAGTTGATTAGTAATGCCTGCCACAGATGAGGGATTGGACACGGTCCCAAAGGTATGCTATATTTTGCTCTCCTGGTCTGGTCCAATTTGCCATTTATTCTGTCTTGGGAATGTAATAAAGCAGCAAAGCCTTTGAAAGCATCCCACAGAGTCAGGGCATGGGTTAATCTCATGTCCGTTAGAAACAATTAGGGAGCTACAAAAACAATCCAGAATATAAGAGACGACACTTGCAATGAATAAAACTACAACATATAAAGAGCTCCTAAGGTCAATAAGGAAAAGACAAAGCTGAGTAGAAAACAATGGCAACAGCAACTTATCCTAGAAGGGACACAGGTCAGCCATCGACATTTTGAAAAGGTGTTTTGGGAACTGCAATTTAAAAAATAAAAACGCTGTATCATCAAATTACAGACGTTTTTGTGGGGATGTGGAGCAGTCTACACTGCCATCAGAAGTGAACGTTCCTTGCGAAGTGGGTCTGGAGGTATCTGCTGCGCTGATTTCAGATGCGTCTCCTTGACCTCCACCCTTACCCTCACACCTACATTTGAACATTTCTGAAATCCAGATCCATCTTAAAATTGTTGGCATTTTAAGATTTTAAATGACAGCAATTTTTATGTAACTTACATTGGACGTCCTCTTAATTTTAATAAAACTTGTAGAAAAAGCAAAGATGCTCACGCCCTCTGGTCCAGCACTTGGATTCCTAGACATATCCCCAGAGAATCAGGACCTACACACACAGACATACATAATGTTGCTCACTGCAACATTTTTACTTTACAAAGTTTTACTCTAAGAAACCAGCAATGTTGGTTTCTTTAAGACGTATATGGGTAAGAATACAATTGCCAATACAGTGGCTGAACCAGAGCTGTTTGTTAGCTCCTGGTAGAAGTAGTCGGAGACAGCGGCTGGATTTTGTGACTTAGTGGTGACCTCGAGAACCCTGACTCTTTCCAGTTCTCTGCTTTGCCACCATTGGCTCTCTGACTTCTACTTTTTTCCTTGTGCATTTCTTAATCACAACATCTCTGCCTTAACAAGACTGTCTAGGGCAGGGGTGGGCAAACTTTTTGACTCGAGGGCCACAGTGGGTTCTTAAACTGGACCGGAGGGCCGGAACAAAAGCATGGATGGAGTGTTTGTGTGAACTAATATAAATTCAAAGTAAACATCATTACATAAAAGGGTAGGGTCTTTTTTTTTTTTAGTTTTATTCATTTCAAACGGGCCGGATCCAGCCCGCGGGCCGTAGTTTGCCCACGGCTGGTCTAGGGGCTTCAAGTATAGTCTTTATTCCTGCTATTTCTTTCAGTTTCAACTTTTTATTCTGGAGTAATTATAGATGCACACCAAGTGGCAAAGATCATTAAAAGAGGTCCCGTGTACCCATCCCCCAGTTTCTCCCAAGGGTTACATCTTACACAACTTTAATATAGTATCAAAACCAGGAAATTGGCATTGGTACAATGTAGGAATGTGTATAATTCCGTGTCATTTTATCATATACTAGAGGCCAGATGCATGAAATTCGTGCAAGGGGCTTGGCCCTCGCAGCCCCAGCTTCGTCCGGAAGGTCATCTGGAAGAAAGTCCAGAAGGTTGTTCAGTTATCCGGTCTAATTAGCATATTACACTTTTATTATTATAGACTAGAGGCCCAGTGCACAAAAATTCACGCTCTCAGGGGTCCCTCAGCCTGGCCTTTGCCTTCTCGCAGCCTGGAAGCCCTCAGGGGATGTCCAACTGATGGCTTAGAGCAGGCCTAAGCTGCAGACTGGCCCCCTTCTGCGGGAGGCGACTGCCAGGCCAATCAGGGGATGGTGAGCAGCTGGCCCCATCCCCCCATCACCCCTCTGCTGCTGTTGGTCTCCACCGCCCTACCCATCGCTGTCCCCTCCCTCTGCCCACTGGCATGTGCCTTGGCTGGCTCCGTTCCCCCACCGACCCATTGTTCTGCCATTCAGTTGATTTGCATATTATACTTTTATTATATAGGATGTAGTTTTATGAAACTACCATCATAAAATAGAGAGCTATTCCATCATCACAAAGATTTTTCTGCCCTAGCCAGTTTTCTCAGTGGGTAGAGCATCGGCCCTTGGACTGAAGGGTTGAAGGTTTGATTCTGATCAAGGGCACATATCTTGGTTGCGGGCTTGATCCCCCATCCAGTTGGGGCACATGTGGGAGGTCACCAATCAATGTGTCTCTCACATCGATGTTTCTCTCTCTCTCTCTCTCTCTCTCTCTCTCTCTCTCTCTCTAAAAATCAATGCAAAAGATATTTTTTTTTTTTTGTTCTTTCATCATTTTTTCTTCTAAAAGGCTTTCTTCTTGATTGATGTAGGTGATTACAAGAATGGCATGTGCTCATTTACCTGGTAAATTCATGCAAGGGTGGAGAAGGGCATAGGGCTCTCCCTACCCCTGTTCCCCATCCGCTCTGGCCCTTCCCTGCCGGTCCAGGTCCCAGGTCCAAACGCCTTACACAGCTACGGTCTTTCTATTGTTGTTTCAAAAAAAAAAAAAAAAAAAAAAAAGAAAGATTTTTTTATGACACCCTTTCCAGTCACATCTTGCTCTCTCCACCCAGCCCTGATTCCTGGGAACCACTATTTTGTTCTCCATGCCTAAAATTATTTTGACTAGTAAAACACAGCAGCTTCCTTTGCAAAGCAGTAAAAAATAAGATGATGGGAGCTTAATGGATGAATGGATGGATGAATAGATGGATAGATGAAGTTATAAAGTAAATACAACAAAATATTAATTATAGAATCTGGGTGAAGATTATATGTTTCTTCACTGTACAACCCTTTACATTTGTCTGTATGTTTGAATTTTTCATCGATGCAATGTTGGAACAAAATCAGCCTAAGTGTTCAGCAATAAGGGGAATGGAAAAGTAAATTATAGGATATTTCTACAATGGATTCCACGACAGCATTTAAAATGAAGGAACTGAATATACATATAATAATATGGATAAGTTTCAAAACTAGTATATGAGGAATAAAAAGGTAAGTTCCAAATAATGTATATGATGCAATTTTAGCTAACACACACAAAATATCACAAGGATATCCACTATTTGAAGTTGTCCTTGCTACTTGTATTTTTAAAATTTGTTATATAATAGCACCATGCGTGACATCTGTATATCATTGAGTCTATGGGTGCAGCATGTTATAGTCTTTTCATTTTTCATATTTGAAATACATTATAAAAGAAAATTTGAATTTAAAATGCCACATAGACCTGCATACAATAGAACAGTGGTTCTCAACTTTCTGGCCCTTTAAATACAGTTCCTCATGTTGTGACCCAACCATAAAATTATTTCGTCATCACTGTAATGTTGCTACTGTTATGAATAGTAATGTAAATATCTGATATGCAGGATGGTCTTAGGCGACCCCTCTGAAAGGGTCATTCGACCGCCAAAGGGGTTGCGACCCACAGGTTGAGAACCGCTGCAATAGAAGCTATTGGCTCAAAATTATACCTCAGAAAAGTGTGTCACTGTATACACATGTCCTCTTAGAGTTTCTTAAATTATGGCCACATTTGTCAATTACTTTACTTTGAAGAACAAGGTACTTCAGGGAGCGTACACATTATCCTGCAACGGCCTCAATCGATGCTGCCTTTGGGTGTTTACGGGTCCCATGACAGCATCAGTAAACGAGGAAGCAATACATTTAACACGCACTTTGTAATTCTTCCTGGGAGTAGGCCCTTACCATGGCAAATGCTGGTTATCATTGTAAATAAAACTTGTTAAGCCACTTTAAAATGAAACAGAGTGAGAGCCTGGGCTGTGTAGTCAACAGACATACCCAGAACGAATACTGTGTTTTTTAAAATATATTTTTATTGATTTCAGAGAGAGAGAGAGAGAGAGAGAAACATCAATGATGAGGGAGAATCACCCATTTGCTGCCTCCTGCTCGCCCCACACTGGGGATCAAGCCTGCAACCCAGGCATGTGCCATGACCCGGAATCCAACTGTGACCTCCTGGTTCATGGGTCGACACTCAACCACTGAGCCACACCGGCCTCGCTGGACAAATATTTTTTGAACAAACAAAAACTTCTCATGCTTTTCTGTCACAGAATGTAAGACAGCGTTACCTCTGGCGAGGAGAAATGAGTCTGAGAGTATTCTATTTCTTCATCTGGGTGGTTGTGGCAAAAGCGCTCACTTTATAATCATCCATTGAAACTTTCACATGTTCTTTGGTTTTATTTCACAATAAAAGAAGTGTCCCGATTGTGAAAAATAGGACTGTTGGCTTGGACTCAGTTTGTAGCTGCAGCATCCTATGTGAACTTGAAAACTACTACATATCAAGTTCTTTGGATGGAGAGGAAACGGACAGGCTCAGGAAAACTGAAATGACACAAACGTGGCTCCCCTCGTGCCGGAGAGCATCACCCGGGAAATGCACGTGAAAAGTTTGAATGAAATGGTTTCCTGAAAGGTGGGTAAAAGGGACCCTTATATCTAAATTATAATTCTATGTAGAATTTACAATATTCAGGTAATAAACAATAAATGCATTAGCTAGAATCTATATCCCACAATGTGAATTATAAATTTGGCTAAAAATATTGGAGCCTGGAGAATCTTCTCATGGAGAAATGGAATCCCCATCCATTTGGTGCCACCTTGTTTGCAGGCTTATGCAGTTTTACATAAGAAAAAAAAAAAGATGTAGCTCAGGATCGTTTTCTCACAGATGGTATATCTCACGGACTTGCAAAAAGTTATACATGAAAAGATCCACAAATCATCCAGTCCCCCCCACCCCATTCTATCATGTAGAAGAAGGGAAGGAGGGAGAGTTGATCGCCCCCGAAGGAAAGATTACCCCCCAAAGACTTGGAGATAAAGAAAAATAATAGAGTTGTCGGAGAGGTTTCACTCTCCCCACGGTCTTGATAGATATTTGTCAACTCTTATCGGGATGGCTTGTCAGTCTAATGCTTTGTTCTTCCCTGAAAAACAAGGAGCTACTAGACCACAGCACAGAGGCAATGATTAGATGGAACCTCCGGGTCCTAAATCCTTACAGGACAGGGCGATGGCGCAGGATAAATCAGGCGGGATGCGAAAGACCTACCATCTGATGTTCTTATGTTTAGAAATGTTTGTTTTAAAAAAATAAGTTCAGTTTTACCACAATTTCTAATATAAATAAATCCTTAGTCATTCAAATGTTATTAGAGAAATCTCAGATAGAGTATTATTAAGTGGTCATCAGTCATCTTTACACTGAATTTTCAATTGACCGGAATGATACAAGAAATCAAAAGATAGAAAATAGCTTTGGCTGGTGTGGCTTAGTTGGTTGGGCGTCATTCCATGCACCGGTAGGTTGCTGGTTCTATTCCCCTGTTGGGGCACATGCCTGGGTTGTGGGCTGGATCCCCACTGGTGGGCCTGCAGGAAGTAATCTCTGAAGACTAGAATAAAAAAGAGCTATAAAGAACCATGTGTGGACCCAGGTAGTAGGAGGGTTGAGAGAAAGTAGCTTGGGGGGTCTAAGAAGTCAAAAGTTTAGATGTATAGGGAGCAGTGCCATAAATATAATAAGACAGCTGGATGGATGGATGGATGGATGGATGGACAGATGAAGGGATGGACAGACCTAGCTCAAGGAGTAGGTCACCCAAGGTCATAAATACACATGAACCCAAGTGTCAAAGAGTCAACTGGCTTCTAGGATCTGCGAAAATTCAAGGGTTGGTTCACTCACTCCAGAAAAGAGGAAGTATAAGCCTAGTTTAGCCAAGAACAATGATGCAATTAGGCCATGGACAGTACTAAGAGGTGAAGTTTTCAAACCTGAGAATTTCACTCTTGGATGAAAAACACTCAGTGGCACCCCATTTTCCCTAGGAGACAGTTCCAATGCTTACCATGGCTGTCTTTGGTCAGTTTCTTCTCGGAGCAGATCTTGAGGCCAGGATTCTAGTGCATGTTATTAAGGGAGCGCTTTCAAGAGACTGGAGGACCAGAGAGGGAGAAGAGATACGGAAGGGTGAAGTTCCAGTTCATTTCTGTCCTATCTCCAGCCTGACACTGCAGGGAGCTGTGCAACATAAGGTGCACCTCAAGTTTGCTTAGTTGCAAGACAAGGGGATGAGGTGTCTGTGCTCGCCACCAGTCAGTCATGGGCTATGGGCCACCCAAGGGGATGTAACCTCAGTTCTCAGTATAGTGTGGTAGCTCCAATAGACCAAGAGTAACCCTCTGATGAAGACCACAAATGCCAGCCATTAGCGGCAAGGCACACAGGAGCTGGGGGATGTAGGCACAGAATGAATAAAAAGGATGTGAGAGGACAAAGCAAATGTTTGCTACAACAGTGATCTACAAGGCCAGCATGATCTAGCCCCTACTGACCTCGCCACCCTCATCTCTCCCCAAGCTTTTTGTATTAGTCAAGGTTCTCCGAGGAAGCAGAACCAATATAAAGAGATGTATTATAAGGAATTGGTTCACATGATTATGGAGACTAAGAAGTCCCATGCTCTGCCATCAGCAAGCTGGAGACCAGGAGAGCTGGTGGTGTAGTGCCAGTCCCAGTCTGGTGATCTGAGAGGCCGTGGAGCCAATGGTCTAAGTTCCCGTCTGAATGCAAGAAAAAGCCTCTGTCCCAGCCCCAAAACAGTTAAGCAGAAAGCAATTCTCCCTTCTTCCTCCTTCTTATTCTATGCAGGCCTCCAACTGATTAGAAGAGGTCCACCCACTTTAGGGAGAGCAATCTGCTTCACTCAGTCTACTGATTCAAATGTTACTCTCACCCAGAAACACTCACAGATACACCTAGAGTAATGTTACGCCAAATGCCTGGACATCCATGGCTCAGTCAATACACAACATTAACCACTATAATCCCCGTGGCCTCCATACACAAGTCCCAGGCTCAGTGCACAATGTATGAACGCACAAAGATGCTCCGAGAATACAGAAGGTGATGCTGGCCAGTTAGATTCTGAACCCTGAATGTAGGGCCAGAGAAAGGCTAAAATGATCTCATTCCAAAAAGTAGTTAGTTGTTCTTATGTGTTTTCTCCCAGTGAGTGTTGTCTTTTAAAGCACAATCTGGCTTTTTAGTTTACTGAGAAGTCAAAGGAAGGGATAGAGGCCTTTAAGCCACAGCATACCTTCTCAGAGGAGACTGTATCATCCCCAAGTGGGTGAAAACTGGGTCTCAAGGGGGTGGGGTAGGTGC
>NW_006287910.1:2162038-2170139 GCF_000327345.1 Myotis davidii | reverse complement strand
TAATGAGTTTGCCGACCACTGTCCTAGACCAATGTTCCCCTTTTTTAAAAAAAACGAACACAAAAATAAATGTATCTGTGAGCAGGGCCTGAGTCTCCACATCTCTTTACCCCATGTTCCCCGCCGAGATGATGACTAATGAGTTTGCCGACCACTGTCCTATACCAATGTTCCCCTTTTTTTAAAAAAAAACAAACACAGCCGAAACCGGTTTGGCTCAGTGGATAGAGCGTCGGCTTGCGGACTGAAAGGTCCCAGGTTCGATTCCGGTCAGGGGCATGTACCTGGGTTGCGGGCACATCCCCAGTGGGGAGTGTGCAGGAGGCAGCTGGTCGATGTTTCTCTCTCATCGATGTTTCTAACTCTCTATCTCTCTCCTTTCCTCTCTGCAAAAACTCAATAAAAAATATATTAAAAAAAAACACACAAAATAAATGTATCTGTGAGCAGGGCCTGAGTCTCCACATCTCTTTACCCCATGTTCCCCGCCGAGATGATGCTTGGAAATAAATGATCTCTGGGATAAAATGGGTGGCTCTGGGGTCCTCAGGAAGAGCTATGTTGTCCTAGTGGTGTGACCAGAAATAGGCAGAGGAGACAGAAAAGAGCTGGGGCGTCAGGGCAAAAGTGCATCTGGGGACAGGAGGAATAAACATGGCGTAGGAAACCGGAATTGTTTCTGACTCCCACCCATCCGTCATGCCCCAATTCGGATTTTTGAACTGCTACTTAAAATCCATCTGGAGCAGATAGGACAGACAAAATGATAAAAGAAAAAAAAATCTTGTGAAAGATACTAAGATTGTATTTATCATCCAATAATTCAGTGACATTAGACTCTCCTGTGTGGCTGTCAGTTAGCGTCACAATTTTCCCCAGGGTCTGTTTCTTTCACTCCTTCATTCACTCACTCACTGAGCCACAGCCAATCATTTAATGAGCACCTACTATGTGGCAGGCATTTTCTGGGGCATTGGAGTTGGCGGTGGGAAAGCACTGACATACAGCAGTAAAAATCAGAGTTGGTCCTAACTCCAGGCAAAGTTCAAATTTTGCAGTGGATCTAAGACTCTAAGACAAGCCCACATTTTAATAAAATTACCCTCCACGCCACGGCTGGCATGTGAGGAGCATACTTTCTGTCTACGTGGGAGGGAAATGGCCTGGGTCATGCACCCAGGTTCCACTCAGCTCTGGCAAGCTTTTTTTTCTCTCTCTCTCTGGCAAGCTTCTTAATCCATATTTAAAGGCAGGCAGGACTAAAGGAAATTACCAGAACAAAAAAAGGAAAATGCAAAATAAATAAATAAATAAATACAACTTCTAATTGGCTGACTCTAATCTCCCTGCTGCGATTGTATCACTGAGTTGGCAGCTTGTCCCTTGCGGTTGCTAGGCAACCGTGTACAGCAAGGCGAATGTCTCAGCTGCAGTTGACGCTGAGGTTTGCTTCTCCTGGTGTGAGTCTCCGGGTGTCTGAGGCTGAACTCTGGCTTGACCTCACCCTCGAAGGGCCTGGGATGACCCGTCCAGCCAGCCCCACAACAAGCCTGTGACCTCCTGCTTAAAGCTGCCTCCTGGGCGAGTTCCTGATAAAACTTCATCCCTTAGTCAACAGCAGAATACTCTGGCTGTGAATTTGCTGAAAAGACTCCAGCGATCGATCCAGGACAAGTCTTCTGAGCCCCTCAGGTACATCGGAGCAGGGGCGCTAGTGGAGACAGGAGAAGCGGAAGGCTGGCATTCTCCTTTCCGGGCGTGCTGCAGGCTGAGGGAGCCTCACTCCGATCCGTCTTTGATCGTGTCACTATCGAAGCCTGCAGAGCATGGCTTTGCAGACAGGCAGACTGAGGCTGACTGTTACGTGGAAGTTGTGCAACTTAAAGCACATCGCTCAGCCCCTCTGTACCTGGTTCCTCATTTCTAAGGTGGAGATGACACTACTTCTCTGCCAGGGTCATAGATAGGCATTTCCGGAGCCAACACATATAAAATGTTCAACGCGATGCCTGGTGTCCAGTTAGTGCTCCACAAGTTTCAGCAATTGCTTACAGGCTTCTGAGGAGAGCTCGGAGGCATCCATAGACGACTGGAGCTGGGAGCTAGCGATCTCTGAACCTTCTCAGAGCCTCACTCCGATCCGTCTTTGATCGTGTCACTGTCGAAGCCTGCAGAGCATGGCTTTGCAGACAGACAGACTGAGTCTGACTGTTACGTGGAAGTTGTGCAACTTAAGGCGCATCGCTCAGCCCCTCTGTACCTGGTTCCTCATTTCTAAGGTGGAGATGACACTACTTCTCTGCCAGGGTCATAGATAGGCATTTCCGGAGCCAACACATATAAAATGTTCAACGCGATGCCTGGTGTCCAGTTAGTGCTCCACAAGTTTCAGCAATTGCTTACAGGCTTCTGAGGAGAGCTCGGAGGCATCCATAGACGACTGGAGCTGGGAGCTAGCGATCTCTGAACCTTCTCAGGCCTCCGGTGGAATCTGAGGAATGAGAAGAGTCAGAGTGATGTGCCCGAAGCCACGCGGCTGGTGCTGAAACTAGGCCTCGGTGGCCACCACACAACTTCACCAGGTGGGATAGGAAAGAACTCTCCTGTATTAAACGCATCTTGCAGGCAAATGGGTACCAGTGTTTTTGTTGGGTAATCAGCACTCAGCGGACACAGCTACCCAGAAAATAGCCTATTCTTTCTGAACAAGTGTCATGTGCTTCAGGCAAAGTTAATGTCTTATGGAAAAGATGTTGGTACTTCCCTGGCAGCTGATAGAATCATCTGTCACCTTTAGAAGAAAAATTCACCCTCCCTAAGTGGCATCTATGACTTACCTTGGCCTGGATGCTTCTCCAACTTCAGTGCAACTCTTTACCCCAACCTACTGGTTTTTCTGCTGACCCCCAAACATGCCAGGGAGGCTGCTGCCACAGGGCCTTTGCACATGCCACTGCCTCTACTGGGAACACAGATATCCACACGGCTCCCTCCTTCACTTTCTTCGGGCCATTGCTTGAAAAATGTGATCTCCTCATCCAGGCCTTGCTTGATTCTCGTATTTCATATTGCAACCCTCTCGGTCAAGCACTCTCTACCCCCCTTCCTTGCTGTAGGACTTGTCACTGCCTGACACCTTACCTGTATGTGTTTGTCTGTTTGTAATCTGTGCCCTGCTCCACCACAGCCCTGGAGCTCCAGGAGAGCAGCGGTTTTTGGCTTTGGTTCATTGCTGTGTGCCAAGTGCCTAGAACTGCCTCTGGACCCCATTAAGTGCTCAACAGACACTTTCTGACTACATGACACCTCCGTCTTTTGTAGGGGGTTCCCTCTGCCCTGCCCTTCCCCACTTCCTAACGCCTACTCCCCCATCATGAGGCAGCAGTTAGCACCCTCTCCTTCTGGAAACCCCGTCCTCACCTCCTCCGACTGGAATGAGGGCCTTGCCATGTGGGCCCATAGAGCCTTGCCCTTCCTGCATAGCTGCCCCCAAATTAGGTCACAACTATTTGTTTGCCTGGTGTCCCGGCAGAGGCGTGGCTGCTTCTACAAAAGGAGGCTCAATGAAATAAAAGGAGGGTCTTCTTTGACAGCTTCTCTGTGTGGTTTACAGAAACCAGGCTCCCTGCACCTCCCTCCTCATACTGTCTTCCCCTCTGGACTGAGACACTTAAGAGCAGGGCCTGTTTGTAATTCATATTTATAAACCTAGAATACAGCATGGTTCCTGGCACAGGGTACGTGCACAAAACTGTCACTCAAATGGTAAGAGCCAACACGTGCTGAGTGCTTGCTCACAGCCATGGATCGGTCGTCAGGGTTCCTTGGCCTCGCACTCCTGACTTCTGGCGCAGGATAATTCTCTGCTCGGGGGAATATCCTGTGCATTCTAGAGCGTTTAGCAGCATCCTGGCCTCTACGCACATGCCAATAGCACACACTCCAGTTGTGACAACCAGAATGTCTGCAAACATTCAAGCTCAGGCAGTCTGACTCTGAAGCTCATGGTGAAGGAGGGGGTAAGGGTGGGGTTCCTACTCTGCTCCTAGTCTGCAAAGTCATGCCCCCTCACCCAGCTGTTCCTGCCAGGCAAGCCTTGGCACAGCCCTCAGGTTCCCTTTAAAATCGTCACTGCTCCTCACACTCAATGTGCCTGACTCTCCAGGGCACCGAGCCCTGAGGGTCTGAGTGCTTTCATGTCCAAAGTCTTTGGATACATGAAGCCAACCATGTGGGGACAGTGCCAGAGGCTTCCCCAGGGCAGGGGCTTCCAGAATGTGGGCAGCCCTTGATGCCAACCAAGCCAGGCTTAATAGAAGAGCATGAGCTGAGCCCGGTGGAGAGGTCTCAGGGGTGTTTTCGAAATGGCATGAGTGTCTCCTTACAAGAAATAAGAAGATGCCCTACAAGTCACCTTCTCCAATGCTCTTCCTTTTGGTAGCTACCAAAGCAGAACTGTTCCAGCGGCTATGTCTCCTGCTATGATTACCCCATGTTTAAAATAATGACCAGATCATTTTCCCACAGCCATTTCATCCAATGAGCCCAAACAGGACTATTAAGGAATTGCAAGGTCTTGCAGGAACTCTCTTCTGACCTTGGGCACAGTTAGCCAGGCTGACTCAGAGAAAAATAAGACCCCCCCTTTCATTGTTAGAGAGACAGTTCTGCAGCTTCTTCTCCAAGTACCGTCCCTCCCAATGTGGCAGAGAAGAGCCACTGTTTCGTTTTGTTTTGTTTTGTTTTGTTTATCCTCACACAAGGATACTTTTTCCACTGATCTTTAGAGAGAGTAGAAGGGAGGAAGGCAGGGGAGGAGAGAGAGAAACATCAATGTGAGAGAGACACACATCGATTGGTTGCCTCCCGTATGTACCCCGAATGGGGCCAAGGATTGAAGCTGTAACCCAGGGACATGCCCTGGACTAGGAATTGAACCCACGACAACTTCTGTGTGTGGGCCAATGCTCTAACCACTGAGAACACTGGTCAGGGCGAGAAGAACCACTCTTCATGGATGATAACTGATCAGCTGTGCACCCAGACACAACTGCCTGCTATGCCCACAGGAGGGGGAGGTGCTGTGTTTGTGCGCAGATGTGCATGTGACTTTCTGTGATTCTCCACAATGAAGCAATGTTAGCTCCTTTTAAGCAAAATGCTCAGCTTCACTAAAATGCAAGGAAAAGGTGATAGTAGACAGAACACAATCAACTGTGCTTTTAAATATGTTTTTCTTAAAAGCCAGATTCATGAGTACACAAATGGGAATAGTGAAGGCCACATTGAGATAAGAAAGAATGAGGAAACAATTGCATGTTCAGATACTGAAATGTATGTTAAAGATATAATAATAATTATAAATAACTGCATGTAAGAATTGTCAAAAAGATCAATAAATCAAAATATGTATATTCAAAACAAACACCACACACTTTCTCTTGTTCATTCACTCTCCCTCCTCTTTCTTGTACTCACATGTGTGCTCACACACGAGCGTGCGCACATGCACATACACACACACACACACACACACACACACACACACACAATAAACCTGGTATTGCAAGTCAATAGGGAGAGGAAGGTTTATCAATCAGTGTGCACACAGGAAAACAGGAAGCACCCAAGGTTTTTCAAACAGAGAGATTTAATACAGGGAGTTGATTACACATGTATACAAAAACCAGAAGAACAAAGGGGAGTAAGCCATGTTGCCCACAGATGAACACTACCTCGTCTACTGCTGGAGGATTAAAGCAGGGAAGGGGTACTATAGGAGTCTGCATACCTGCTGATGCTGTTGCCACAAGCAGAAAACTAGCTTTCACATTTTTCCCACCTGGGAATCCTATGTGACTGCCCCCCGCCGTTCCATTGGCAGAAACTAACACCAGGACCACTGGGAAATATAGTTTTCAGGTTCTTAGCTGTGGTGGGATAGAGAATATACAAGAACTGAGAGTCAACAGACAATACATGGCACTGACGAGTTATTTGACAATGCGTTAAAAAACAATTGGTTAGAAATTGAGCAGAATCAAATATTTTCACTCTGTGCTATTTAGCAAAGTAAGTTCCAAATGCTACAAAGAGTAAAACACATACTGTCCATAAGAGCTCAAAGATAGAAAAGGAAAAAGTAACAAAAAAACAAAGAACATAATGAAAAAATCTATTTAAGGGTGGGTGTCAGAGGACTTTCTAGATAATGAAGCAATGAAGGAGTCACAAAAGAAAAAAAATCATCTATTGAACTAAAAAAATCTAATTGTCAGAAAGGTGCTTCATAAAGTTAGGAACCAAGTAATCTGGAAGGTATATTTACAATGTATATTGAGCTGAAAACTGAACAGGTTACCCAGTGAAGGTGAAGCTATACATACTCAGTAACTCCACAATTCCACTGGAGAAACATGTGCACACGTGGAGAAAAGGGATGAATGTCAGTGTACACATTAATGTGGATGAGTATCAACTTGGGGTGAAATAAGCCACAGAAGAATATTTAGATCATTAGTCCATTTATACAAAGCTCAACACTAGCTAATACAAACTTGGTTTTTAGAGATGCATGAATGGGTGGTAAAACTATAAGGAAAATCAAATAAATGATTACCAACAATGTCAGAATTTGTCCATAAGAGCTCAAAGATAGAAAAGGAAAAAGTAACAAAAAAACAAAGAACATAATGAAAAAATCTATTTAAGGGTGGGTGTCAGAGGACTTTCTAGATAATGAAGCAATGAAGGAGTCACAAAAGAAAAAAAATCATCTATTGAACTAAAAAAATCTAATTGTCAGAGAGGTGCTTCATAAAGTTAGGAACCAAGTAATCTGGAAGGTATATTTACAATGTATATTGAGCTGAAAACTGAACAGGTTACCCAGTAACTCCACAATTCCACTGGAGAAACATGTTCACACGTGGAGAAAAGGGATGAATGTCAGTATACACATTAATGTGGATGAGTATCAACTTGGGGTGAAATAAGCCACAGAAGAATATTTAGATCATTAGTCCATTTATACAAAGCTCAACACTAGCTAATACAAACTTGGTTTTTAGAGATGCATGAATGGGTGGTAAAACTATAAGGAAAATCAAATAAATGATTACCAACAATGTCAGAATTACGGTTACCTCCGAAGAATAAAAACATGCATGGGGGAAACCCAGGAGATTTCTAAGGTGCAGAAATGTCTTAGTTCACAAATTGGATGGTGAATAAGTGTTTATTGCATTATAATAATGGTGGTTTAAATTATACATACCCATACTTTTGATATATGTCACAATAAGATTGAAAAATAAATTCAGACATAAAGAAAATTCAAAAAAATAAAATGTTATGAATATTCAGCAACATTTTAGATAGAAGAATTGCAAATTTAAAAAATGCGGCAAAAAAAATTAACCATCCAATTAACAAAGCTTCTAAACCTCATAATTATCATTATTAGCATGGGTGTCAGGAAAAATCTCATTTTCTTAGTGGGAATATGACTTGGTTAACACTTTCTGGAAAGCAATTTGCAATGTATATCATGGGCCTTTAAAAATATCTCTGCCTTGGGGGAAGCAACTAGAAACTTGGGTAAATGTTGTGTTTAAAATAGTGGTCGTCCTAGCTGGTGTGGCTCAGTTGGTTGGGCATCATCCCGGCACCGAAAGATTGCTTCTTTGGTTTGATTCCTGGTCATGGCATATGCCCAGGTTTCGGGCTCGATCCCTGGTAGAGATCATGCAGGGGGCAGCCGATCAATGTTTCCCTTTCATGTTGATGTTTGTTTTGTTTTGTTTTTCTCTCTCTCCCTCTTCCTTTCTCCCTCTCTAAAAAAAATAAAAAATTCTTTTAAAAAATGTGTGGTCATCTTTGCGTTTTTATAATAGTGGAAAATTTAGAAACAGTATGGGAGTAAGTAAATCATGGCAGATAGAATGGAGGATTACACAGCATTTGATGATGATTAAAAAGAGAGTGTCGTTATCGTAGAAAAATGCTTATGTGTATTATTTAGTCGGAAAGGCAAACTACAAAACTTTATAGCCAATATGATCCCATCTATTTTTCTTAAAAGCAAGCAGAAAGGAAGGAC
>NW_006287910.1:2161025-2161551 GCF_000327345.1 Myotis davidii | reverse complement strand
AAGAATGCCAGCAGAGATTATCTGGTCCAGACATGCTTTCACAGATGGGGACTCTAAGGATCAGAATAGCAAAGTGACCCCCAGTGGTAAGTGACTTGAGGGCGCTACCATCAGCCCCGTATCTTTTCCAACACTGCATACAGCTTTTCCCTGACACCCGCCCCCTAAGATAGCAGGGGTGGCCAGACTACACCTTGGAAAAAGTCATCTCTTCATGCACACACTATTCTTTAGGTACATGTTATCATTTGGTTTCTCCACAGCCCTGGGATGTGGGCAAGGAAATGACCTCGAAGAGTTTAGGGCGGTTCTCCTTGGTCCATGGTGGAACTGGAGCTCTTCGTACAACAAAGAGCTTTGGCCTTTGCTGTGTTAAATCACCAACTTCAGATTGGTGCCTCTTAGGGAAAAGAAACTGGACTGGAGGGTGCTTTCACACTGATTTCTCTCTTATACCCCCCTGTGCAGTCTACTATTCACCAGCACCTCCTGGTCAGGGAAGCAGCTTCATCCAGCCCTGGACTGG
>NW_006287910.1:2159664-2160758 GCF_000327345.1 Myotis davidii | reverse complement strand
CTCTTCCTTTCTCCCTCTCTAAAAATCAATAAAAAATTCTTTTAAAAAATTTGTGGTCATCTTTGCATTTTTATAATAGTGGAAAATTTAGAAACAGTATGGAAGTAAATAAATCATGGCAGATAGAATGGAGGATTACACAGCTTTTGATGATGATTAAAAAGAGAGTGTCGTTATCGTAGAAAAATGCTTATGTGTATTATTTAGTCGGAAAGGCAAACTACAAAACTTTATAGCCAATATGATCCCATCTATTTTTCTTAAAAGCAAGCATAAAGGAAGGAAACAAAACATCAACGGCAGTTGTGCCTCGGTGTCAAGATTATGGATACTTGTTTTCCTTCATTTTTCTATATTTTCTAATTTCCTAAAATAAACACATTACTTTTATGATAGGGCAGGAAGGGTGGTGGAATTCAATGAAAAATAAAAGTCTGGGTTGACTCATGTTCCCTTGCTGCTCCGTCGTATTACACTGCACCCCAGCTTTCGGCTTGGCATCATTCCCTTGTGGCAAGGAGGTGGGAGGTCAGGTGATTTCCAATAACCATTCTTCATTTCTACCTCAACTTACGTTGTGATACAGAGAGGGGAACTAACTCTTACTGAGTGTAGTCTTGGGCACCAGTTTATTCCTCCGTGTCATCCCTGTGGGACAGGAAATATTATCCTCATTTTAAGGTTGAAGAAACTGAGGCCCAGTGGGCTCAAGGCACTCTCCAGAGCACACAGCTAGTAAATGCAAGGAGGTACGTGTGATCCCTGAGTTGTTTCTCTAAATTCCCTTCCTTCCAATCTGATGAGCCACACATTCAAGTGTTCCATCACCGCCTTAACAACCGGGCCTGCGGATCAGTCTGCCTGGCCCGAGGGACAGTCTCCACGCACCAGCGATGGGACTGAGGGTAAGTTTCCTTTAACTTCTTGGTGCCTCAGTTTCCTCATCAGTAAAATGGGAGTAAGAATGGTGTCTTTCTCATGAGGTTGGCTGTGAGGAATAAACAACAGGATGCATGTAAAGTGCTTAGGACAGTTCCAGGTGCTCAGTAAAAGTTAGCCAACATGGTTCTCTCTCATGGGGTCTGATTCGAGTT
>NW_006287910.1:2155326-2159552 GCF_000327345.1 Myotis davidii | reverse complement strand
GAATAGCGAAGTGACCCCCAGTGGTAAGGACTTGAGGGCGCTACCATCAGCCCCGTATCTTTTCCAACACTGCATACAGCTTTTCCCTGACACCCGCCCCCTAAGATAGCAGGGGTGGCCAGACTACACCTTGGAAAAAGTCATCTCTTCATGCACACACTATTCTTTAGGTACATGTTATCATTTGGTTTCTCCACAGCCCTGGGAGGTGGGCAAGGCTGGAACGGTGAATGAGGAAATGACCTTGGAGAGTTTAGGGTGGTTCTCCTTGGTCCATGGTGGAAATGGAGCTCTTTGTACAACAAAGAGCTTTGGCCTTTGCTGTGTTAAATCACCAACTTCAGATTGGTGCCGCTTAGGGAAAAGAAACTGGACTGGTGGATGCTTTCACCCTGATTTCTCTCTTACATCCCCCTGTGCAGGCTTCTATTCACCAGCACCTCCTGGTCAGGGAAGCAGCTTCATCCAGCCTTCACTGGTGGGCTGATCCTCTCAGTCTCACTTTCAGCATCTAAGCAGCCAGATGTGGGAACTGTGCCAGAGGCCAGGCCAGTGGGACAACAGTAATGTCACTCTTCTTTCCAACCCATCCCCTGCTGCCTGCATCGTTAGGATTAATATACCTGCCTTACCTATCTATGCATGATTTTAACCAGCAGCCAGAACTCTCAAGAACTGTGGGTAAGGGTGTAAACTTGGAAAAAAGCCAGGAAGTATTTCCCAAGGCTAAACATTCACCTATCCTATGACGCAGCAATTCCAGGAGTGTTTATGTCCACCAAAAGACATAGATGAAAATGTTCACAACAGCTTTATTAATAACAGGCAAAACTGAAAATGACCTAAATGTTCACTGGTAGGAAAATGGATAAGTCAATTATGGCAATATTCACTCGATGGAATTTTATATGGCAAAGATAAAATAAAGTTCTACTACATACAATGGCATGAAGAAATCTCACAAATCCAATGACAAATAAGACAGACACTAAAGAAAACATGTTGTAATAATTCCATCTACATGAAGTTCCAAAACAGGTATAAGGAAAACTTCTGGGGTGACAGACGTGTTCTGTAACTTGACCTTGAATGGTGGTTGCCTGGGTGTGAACATATGTAAGAATGTATCAGGTTTTACACGTAAGAAATGTGTGCTTTGGGGCCCAGCTGGTGTGATTCTGTGGTTGGGCATGCAGGAGGCAGCCAGTCAGCCAGTCAATGATACTCTCTCACCATTGATGCTTCTTTCTCTCCCTCCCTCTCCTTTCCTCTCTGAAATAAAAATATATTTTAAAAAAGAAATGTGTGCTTTGCTCTATATATGTTGTATCTCAATAAAATACTTAAAAACAAATTCTATCCAATAGATCACTAAGGATTTAATTCACTAACAACTCAGAATAATCCCTAAGCAAGAGCCCCTAGGACAGTGGTCGGCAAACTGAGGCTCGTGAGCCACATGCGGTTCTTTGGCCCCTTGAGTATGGCCACAAAGTTTCAATTGCACTGTACATGCGCGCCCGCACGTGGTATTTTGTGGAAGAGCCACACGCAAGGGGCCGCAGTTGCCGGCCACTTCCCTAGGACAATGTTACTATTAAGTCAACTGGTGGATCCTGCTAATAGGTTCTTCCTTCTCAAAGACCTGATCCCCACGCTTGGATACATCTCTCTCCTCTGCGCTGCCACGGGCACTGTACATGGTGTTCTGCTGCTGGTGTCCATCTGCTTCCCCATCAGACTACATGCCTCAAGGCAGGGACTACGATCATTCACCTCTTTGCCCCAATGGCTGGTGAGTGCCTGGCTTAGAGCAGACACTCAGGGACCATCGATAGTAGGAGCAAGTGGATGGAAGGATGAATGTATATGTCACACATACAAAGATGATCTATGAGCACAATCTCCGAAGCTGCTGCTGAGCTGTAAGCTATAGAAGCCTTCTTTAGGCAGAATGACAGAGACCTGTGGCTCTCAGTCCGGGGGAGATTTCCCCCCACATGGGATACCTGGCAAAGTCTGCAGATATTTTTAGTTATCACAACTGGGGAGTGGGTGCTACCTGGGATGAGCTAAACATCCTATCATGCACAGGATAGCCCCCTTCCGCAAACACACGTATGTGCATGCACACACATATGCATGTGCGCATGTACACACACACACACACCATCTAACATAAAATGTCAATAGTGCTCAAGGGGAGAAACGCTGGTGCAGAGGAATGGGTGCTAACGCAGGAAGAAGGCTTGAGCGCAAATGTCAACCGGCTACTCATTAGTTGTGTAATGTCACAGAACTTGGCAGAGCTTTCTCCCTTGCTCAAATAGGGCTGGTATCTATACCTTAAAAGTCGTGGAGAGGATTTGACGAGCTGAGCTATATAAAGTGCCTGGCTCAATGCAGGAGCCCGGTGAGATCTGGTTCTCTTCCTTTCCGCACTCCCCGCTTCTGATCCCCTTCCCCAGAGCCACAGCCAGGGAATGTTTAATAAGAGAAACAGCCTTCCAGCACTGCTCCCTCTCCCTCTGCCTAAGAAACTACTGAAGAACGAGGCTGCCTGGGAAGGATGCATTTTATTTGCTGGGCACATCAATAGCCTGTGTTCCTAATGAAATTCATTATTAAAAGATAAAGTCAACATATTCAGGACTCCAGCCCACATCGCATCCCAATGTGATCTGCCATTCCCCCGGCATTGCAGGTGTCCTGTGAGCCTGCCTCTGAAACATGGGTTCAGATTTCCCCTCCCCCTTGCTGTTCTCTAAGCCAGCATAAACCTACTGGGTTCCTGGAAGACAGGGAGCAATGCCTCACAAAATATCAGCACCATGGGCAAGTGGCAGGGACAGCGCAAAGAAAGAGCCCTGCCTTGTTCTTTGCAAGGAGAAAGTGGAATTTCCCATAGATTTAATCTAAGGCTTTTGTCCTCCTCCACTTTATGTATTTATGAGAGTGACTAGCGCCTAGGCCAGTGATGGCGAACCTTTTGAGCTTGGCGTGTCAGCATTTTGAAAAACCCTGACTTAACTCTGGTGCGGTGTCACATATAGAAATTTTTTGATATTTGCAACCATATTAAAACAAAGACTTATATTTTTGATATTTATTTTATATATTTAAATGTCATTTAACAAAGAAAAATCAACCAAAAAATGAGTTTGCGTGTCACCTCTGACAGAGGTGTCATAGGTTCACCATCACTGCCCTAGGCAGTCCTATGCTGAAATCCTGTGTGCGCTGATTTTTATGATGCTTGCTGTCCTTGGTGCTGAATAAGTCTCAAAGTGCTAGAGTGTCTGGGTCACTTTCATATTTCTATTACTGACATTGACCAGGGAATATGGTAAGATGGGACACTAACATATATATATACACATACTAGAGGCCCAGTGCATGAATTCATGCACCAGTGGGATGCCTTGGCTTGGCCTGCGGGATCAGGCTGAAACCAGCTCTCCAATATCCCCCAAGGGGTCCTGGATTGTGAGAGGGTGCAGGCCAGGCCAAGTGACCCCACTGGTGCACGATGGGAACGTCTATTTTTTATATTTATTTTATATATTTAAATGTCATTTAACAAAGAAAAATCAACCAAAAAAATGAGTTTGCGTGTCACCTCTGACTGAGGTGTCATAGGTTCGCCATCACTGCCCTAGGCAGTCCTATGCTGAAATCCTGTGTGTGCTGATTTTTATGATGTTTGCTGTCCTTGGTGCTGAATAAGTCTCAAAGTGCTAGAGTGTCTGAGTCACTTTCACATTTCTATTACTGACATTGACCAAGGAATATGGTAAGATAGGACATAACATATATATACACATACTAGAGGCCCAGTGCATGAATTCGTGCACCAGTGGGGTGCCTTGGCTTGGCCTGCGGGATCAGGCTGAAACCAGCTCTCCAATATCCCCCAAGGGGTCCTGGATTGTGAGAGGGTGCAGGCCAGGCCGAGTGACCCCACTGGTGCACGATGGGGGCTGAGGAGGGACGCGGGAGGGCTCCAGGGTGTGTCCAGCCCATCTCGCTCAGTCCCGATCAGCCAGACCCCAGCAGCAAGCTCACCTACCAGTCGGAGCATCTTCCCCCTGGTGGTCAGTGCACGTTATAGCGAGCGGTTGAGTGGCCTTAGCATATCATTAGCATATTACGCTTTGATTGGTTGAATGGATGACTGGATGTCCGGACACTTAGAATATTAGGTTTTATTATAATAAGATATATAC